>NC_069502.1:1048105605-1048405605 GCF_027579735.1 Bombina bombina
GCTCCCACCAACCCATAAAAAGGTTGGCGTATGAGGGCGCGAATTTTGCCCCCATCGCTGTCCCACACCTCTGGAGAAAAAAATCCTCATTGAACCTGAAGTAATTGTGATTGAGGAGAAAACAGGTGACTCTCAAAATGTATTTCACAAATGCCTCATCAAAACAGGAAAACTTTTCGAGGAAAAAGGTTATAGCTGTTAAACCTTCCTCATGAGGAATGGAGGAATAAAGGGCCATGACATCAACTGTCAACCACTTAAAATGGCCCTCCCAATTGAAATCCTCCATGAGGTTAAGCAGATCTTTTGTGTCCCTTATATGGCTTTGTAAAGAAACCACAAAAGGATACAAAATTGCATAGAGCCATTGTGACAGATGCTCAAGGAGAGACCCTATGCCGCTCACAATGGGCCGTCCCTGAACATCCGTCAAACTCTTATGTACTTTCGGAAGATGGTGGAAGATTGGCACGATAGGATGTTTTATAAAAAGAAAATCATGTGTATTTTGATTGAGGTGCCCATCCTCCAAACCATCATCCAGAAGTGTTCTCAAATCCTTTTGAAAAGAAATAGTGGGGTCCCTCGTGAGTCTCATGTAGTTGTTAGTATCATTAAGTTGACGTTCTGCCTCCCTGATATAAGCGCTTCTGTCTTGAACAACCACTGATCCCCCCTTATCCGCTGAGCGGATGAGATTCTTGTTTTTCTGGAGTTCTAAGAGGGCTTGTTTCTCTTTATAGGACAAGTTAGATTTGTGCTTGTCTCTTCCTGTCATAAGGGATAATTGTGTGAGATCTTGCTCAATTCTGTTATAAAATGTTTCAAGGATAGAGCCCCTAGACTGTATGGGGTAAAAAACTGACTTTTTCTTGAAACCATTGAAACTTTTAACTGTATGTGCAAGATTATCAATGTTTCCTGCACCACCCAGACTTTGTAGTGTGACAACATCACAGACTTCTGAAAAGTCTAATTGTTTTGAATTTTCAGGGCCAAGCTGGAAAGATTGTGGAATCTCAGGGTCTTCAGCCCTCATCTCATTATCCCCCTGGAAATGCTTTCTAAGGGTGAGATTCCTGATTAATCTATTTACATCCAGCATGGTCCGGAAAAGATCAAAAGAACATGTAGGGGCAAAGTTCAAACCAAAACTGAGTACTTTCATTTGTATATATGTCAAAGTGGTGGAGGAGAGATTAATAACATTGAAATCCTTCATTGATATTTTGTTGCTCTGTTTCCTCTCAGGGGATACCTGTCTTGTTTGTTCTGTCCTATCCCAGTTTTGTCCTGAGCCTGGTAAAAAACCTGCTCGAACACTCTGCGGTCTTCCCCTGTATTGGTTATGTTGCTGGTGGTCTGCTGACTGACGCTACTCACATATTTAGATGCTGTACCACCTTTCTGTATGTTGTGTGGAGGATGGTTTTTAGATGAGTTTGATTTACTCTGCTTTATATGCAATACCTCTGGGATACTGTCATGTAGAGTAACCTGCTTATGTGTGTTCTTTAATATCCCCTTGGGTACAGCCTCCTGTTCTTCCCCCCCTGAGGCTCCTGTCTCTTCTCCTGACTCAAACTCACTGTCTGAAGTTCTGCCTGGGCCTGTGTAATTATTGTTAGAGTTTTGCTTAGCTCCTCTGCCTCTTCCTCTGTTTCTACTATGTGATCTCCCCCTTCTATTGTTGGACCTCCCACCTTGCCTACTGTTTGTATGATTCCATTTATACTGTATATATAGATATTTATATATATATATATATATATATATATATATATATATATATCTGTGTGTATATATATATATATATATACCATTGGTCAAGTAGATTATAGTAGCATTGCAGTATGCAGTAATATTCTCCTAAACTGACAGCTGCAAACACTGATCAGCACATCCTTCCATTGATATCTAGAGCGTTTAAAGGGACAGTCTACACCAGAATTGTTATTGTTTTAAAAGATAGATAATCCCTTTTTTTACCCATTCCCTAGTTTTGCATAACCTACACAGTTATATTTATATATATTTTTACCTCTGTGATTATTTTGTATCTAAGCCTCTGCAGACTGCCCCTTTATTTCAGTTCTTTGACAGACTTGCAGATTAGCCAATCAGTAATGGCTCCCAGGTAACTTCACGTGCACGAGCACAGTGTTATCTATATGAAAAACATGAACTAACACCCTCTAGTGATGAAAAACCTGTTAAAATGCATTCTTAAGAGGCGGCCTTCAAGGTCTAAGAAATTAGCATATGAACCTCCTAAGTTAAGCTTTCAACTAAGAATACCAAGCGAACAAAGAAAAATTGGTGATACAAGTAAATTGGAAAATTGTTTAAAATGACATGCCCTATCTGAATCATGAAAGTTTTTTGGGGACTAGACAGTCCCTTTAAGTGTTTTTAAACGTGTATGATTAAATAGTTTATGCTTTCGTGACTGGGTTAAAGTGTCTACATCGGAACAAAATCACGCGATCGTGCACACAATTGCGAGATTTCAATTATTGGATCGGGTCTGGGGGGGCGTCCCTATAACCCTAGGAACGCCCTCCAAACCGCAATGAAATCCAGGAAGCACAGAAGGCTTCAGGACAGCCGTTGGCTATGACGTTATATTCCATCATAACGGCTCTAAAGCCCAGTGTAATTATGACAGAATAGAACTGCATAACAGCGTTAAAAGGTTAAACCAATAAAGATAAAGTATGAATGGTTAAAAATTGTTCCTGTATTATTCAGTGAGAATTTTTCCTAAATAATTGCAGGGGTAAAGCATTCTTTTTTGTTACAGACTTTGTAACTCATTTATCTACTTCATTATATTTACCTACCCTGTTATTTTTATTGTATGTGTTTTTATATTTAATGGTTATTTTTATTTTCTTATTTTAAATGTATATATTACCATGACTTTGTAACTACAGGTTGTGCTAGTCATAATTTGCATACCTCTAGCACATTGCATATTTTATCAACTTTGTGTCTGTCCATTATGTTAAATGTTAGTTTAAGCAGCTCAGGCCTATATATCTGTTGTGATATTTGTTTAATGGTTTTATTTCCCCACATGGATATCTGCCTTGTCTCTGTAATTTTTTAATATTTTGTTTTTGCTTGAATGACCCTTAGCTCAAATGTCCATAAATGCACCCTCCCCATTTTTTAAATTTTGTTGCAGGCCCATCATGACCCTAAGATATCTCTCTCCCTCAGCTTGATTTTAAAATATACCCTGCACTAGAACTACATGCAATACAGGCTTTTACACTCAGCTGTTTAACTGTGCTCTGCAAACAGGTAGACTTCTGGAAGACAGTTTTCCTCCCACCCCACGCTCATTTCCTCATTTATAGATAGTCTCCCACACAACTTTCATTCTCCTGAAATGACAGCTGCAAACACTGATCAGCACATCCTTCTATTCACTTAACCCTATAGAATACATACCCTCTCTCCCTACAACTAGCTATATATCCCACATCGATAGTATATACTTTTATTTCTTTTTTTAAATTGTTGTACTATTTTTGTTTTATTTTCATTTACACACCTCATACCATTAACATGAATCCAAATATGACCATACTGATATTCATGATAACCCTTTTCTCCAATTTTGTTCACATCATTACAGCCATAAGCACACACCTCAAACTGGAAAACAAATTATCATACACCATGGCCTGCTCTATTGCTGTAACTTATCTGCTGAGTACTGGTGAAGAGTTATAAAAAATAACCCTCCTACCCCCACCTCACAAAATTATAAAGTATCCCATTCACTATATGGCCAAACAAAAGCTATGTCCAAGTTCCTATTCCTTATGTTACTTGCCCTTGCAAATGATGTAGAGTCTAACCCTGGTCCCCCAACAAATTCCATTCCTAGCCTTCCAGCTAAAAAAGGCCTCTCCTTTGTGCACTGTAATATGCACAGCTTACTACCAAAAATCGATGCACTGCAAGCTTGGTGTTTACAATACAACCCTAAAATCATTGTGATCTCTGAATTGTGGCTAACTGCAAAAATACCTGACTCATAGAAATGACAGAGCAAAGGGAGGAGGTGGCATTGTAATTTATGTTAAGGATTCCAAAAAATACACCCCCTTACAAAAATCTAGCTTTCCTGCCACATTTGATTTCCTTTCTGGCAAAATTGAGATCCCGTGCAGTAAATCAATCATTGTTGCAGGAATCTACCACTCACCTAGCTCCACTGTGCATTCCATTTCTGACATAGCACATCTACTTAGTGAAACCTTAGCTCAAAACCCAAAAAGTGAAATTTTGTTTTTTGGAGATTTTAATATTGATTGGCTGAATCCAAAAAATAATAGTTGTTGCTTGCTGTTTAAATCTTTGCAGCTAATGCAATTATTCTCCTCCCCAACTCACATAAACATCAAAAGCCATAATCACACCCTGTTCGATTGGATTCTCTCCACTTCTCCCAACCGAATCCAGGAGGCAGGTGTTCTCCCTAACAATTTCAGTGAACACTGTTTAGTGTACTGCGTGCGCAAAATAAAGGCAACTAAATCTTCTCCTAAGGTCAAAATCACCAGGTCCTTCAAAAAATGTAATCTTCAATCATTTCTAAATGACATCAAGAACCTCCCCTGGCACAGATTATACCTAATCCCAGATCTAGACTCTGCAGTTGACTTCTTTCAGTCTGAATTCCTACAAGTTTGGAATTTACATGCCCCACTGCGTAAGGTGAGAGTAAAAGTAGCACACCTGAATTGGATCACAGCTGACCTCATTAAAATGTACCAGTTTCGGGATTCATTGTGGACAAAGTTCAAGCATACCGGCTCTATGAACGATCACTGTGCATATAGACAATGGCAAAATATATGCACTAAACAAACAAAATTGGCCAAGGCCCAATATTTCTGTGAAAATCTGAACAATAACATATCAAACCATAGAAAGTTTTGGAAAATCATAAATAACTTACACACTCCACCAATCCACTCCCAACCCTCTACTGTCAAAGTGGACAACCAAACCCTGCAACTTCCCTTAGAAGTAGCAAATGCCTTCAACAATTATTTTGTCGGATGCTCCACGACCCTGATTGACAAACTAATAAATGACACGCATCCTGAAACTACAAATGTGGATCAGGCCTCTCTAAATCTGCAAAGACCCAATATAGAGAAGTTCAATTTTAGACCTGTATCCATCAGTGTCGTTAAGAAACACCATAATAATCTAAAAATGAAAAACCAGTCTGGACCTGATCAAATCCCAGCAATGCTGTTGAAGCTCAGTGCGCCGGCAATTGCTAAACCTGTCACAACCCTAATTAACTAATCCTTGGTGTCTGGATACATACCCAAACTTTGGAAGACTGCAAGAGTAGTGCCTATCCATAGAAGTGGTGAGATAACCTTGGTTTCTAATTATCGCCCAATATCATTTCTTCCAGTATTGTCAAAAATCTTAAAAAAGTGGGTCCATACTCAACTATGTGAGTATTACCAACAATCTAACTATCTGAGCCCTGATTAATCAGGTTTTCGCCCGAACCACTCCACTACTACTGCCCTCTTAAAAGTTTGCAACAACATCCAAACTGGCATGGAACAAGGAGACCTAACTGGAGCTATTTTCCTTGATTTTGCAAAGGCCTTTGACACAATAGACCACGACATACTACTGCTCAAACTAAAAAACTCAGGTATTGGTGATTGTCCGCTAACCTGGTTTTGATCATATTTATCGGATTGATCACAGTATGTCTGCATTTCTGACAGCGACTGCCTCCCTCTCCCAGTCACGTGTGGTGTTCCCCAAGGTTCATTTTCGACCCCCTACTATTCACATTCTTTATAAATGATCTGTCAAACGTCTGCAAATCCTCAACTGTACACATGTACTCAGACGACACGGTAATCTATGCAAACAAATCCGATTTTCTGCAGCTTGAGGCAGTGTTCCAAGACCAGTTCACAGAGGTAGAAAAGTGGATCTCAAAAAACAGCAAATGCTGATGCCAATCCTGGATTATGGGGGTGTAGTATATGCACCTGCACCGCAAACTCACCTTAATAAACTTAATACATTGTATAACTCGTTCTGCCGCTTTGTGCTACAACGTAACTACAGGACCCACCATAGTGACATGCTAAAAGAACTAAACTGGCTGTCGCTGGAATCCAGACGCTCCCTCCATCTTTCCAGCCTTGTGTTTAAGAGCTTTTCTGGGAAGCTCCCACCCTACCTGACCAGAATGCTCTCCCCTGCTATTCCCACCTCCTATAACCTTTGATCAAATAACAGCACATTATTTAGCTTGCCTCAATACAAAAAGAAATCAGCTTGATCCTCCTTTTCCTACAGAGCACCACAATTATGGAATGACCTCCCGCACACTTTCAAACCTTCCCCAAGTCTAAAATCCTTTAAGAGATCCATCGCTACATATCTCAGAACAGAAGGCACCTGCCATGGTTGATTATATATTTCCTACCTGTTCTGTTAAATTTTGCATATATTGTGTATTATTATTGTTTTGCATTTTATTGCACCTTATTGTAACAATGCAGTGTTTTGTGCACCCAGGACATACTTGGAAACAAGAGAAATCTCAATGTATCCTTCCTGGTAAAATATTTTATAAATAAATAAATATTGTTTCAGACCTGAGAAAGTGTGGAATCTCGAAAGCTTGTCTTTTACTATGTAATAATGTTAGTCCACTAAAAAAAGGTATTACTGCATACTGCAATATTCTTGTTATTTTGATATATATGTGTATATTTATGTGTGTGTGCAAGTGTTCAGCCGTGTAAAACATATATGTGACTTTCAGCACACAAGTCAATAACGTATCCAAAAGTCAGTCCCCTTTCTCAGGCGATTCAGAGAAACCTAAGTCCAGCAGATGACTGGCTCTGTTGCTCTCTCCAAGCACTATCTTTTACTGCAGCTTCCAGTTCCACCCTCCCGCCTCTGCAGGCATTTCACACATAGAGTGACGTCAGCCTCCCTTGATAGTGCAGGAGACTAAGAGCAAAACAGCAGGTTTCCAGGAACTCGTCGTCCTTACGTGACCCCTCCCAGTTGTCACTGCCTGAGTGAGCATAGGATGCTGCTTGTTCTAGTCTGTACTGGTAGCAGCCATTGTCTCTGTAATTACATATACAGAGAGATTTATATGCACGGTAATAAAATATATTCATTTAATAGTATATGTTGCTTTCGAATTTAACCAGTGTAGCTGATACAGCATGCACAGCGTTTATGTTCTCATCACATAGTTGGATTACGGTGTTTAATAAGTGATTTTCTTTCCTCGGGTACCATAATGTTGCAATGCTTTACATAACTGGCATTCACTGTAACCTGGTACCATTGTCAGTTCTTGGCATACAGAAACTAGTGTGGATGAGGATAGCTTCTGCCTACTATAAGCTGACGCACTGCTATATATTTTAAAAAATTGCGCAATTCTGTTTCATAATAGGACGATTCATTGCAAGACTCAGTGTGTTTGACAGATTTATTAAGAGTTCGGCGCCGCGTAAACACATGACACATGAGTATGCACATCAAAAATTTACAAGTACACGTTGTGCAACGGTATAAACACCGGGCAACGATTCCGTAAAGATAATGTTCCTCACTAAAACACGGACGGACGGGTAAACTAAAGGGCAAAGTGGGTACAAAGACAACTAATGACGTAGGAACGCCGGCAACGGAATGACGTCATGAGTGTTAGCTTAGCAGGCGCAGTATCGCCGCAGCAGACCGGAGAGAGTGAGCATTTGGTGTGTTGGAGCTGCGCATTAACACTTTAGTATCCTGACGCCGCAACCTGATGTGTCCTGTTATCAGGTGCAGAAGTAGTTGATACGGGGCTACTGCTCTACAAGCGATCTCACCTGTCTACTGTGAACAGGTGATGCAGAGAATAGGGAATGTTACCTTGTCATGGTTATCTGACGGAAGGAGCTCTCATTTTATCTGCCGCGCTGCACATATTCTCAGAGAAAGTCTGCCGCGCTGCACATATTCTCAGAGAAAGTCTGCCGCTCACATCTCCGGCTTTTATCTGAATGTTTACGTAGTAATGTTTTTGTCGTTCTAGGCGAAAGAGCTACTGTAACCAAAAGCCATAGAAAGCTACACCATGTCGTCTTGCCAAGTCACCTTCCAAGTTAGAGGGGCAACATTGCCAGGTAAATACAAACCGGATCATTTTTTAGCCGTTTCTTATGTACCTAATGCTTCATAACAAGTTCCTTTTTGCCATTGTTGTGACTAATCGTTTTTCCAGTTATTTGTTTCACGTTGCAAAATTATTTGGTTTTAGCTCTGAATCTGCCCGTTAACATCGTCATATTATGAATATATATATTTTCAGAAAGAGATAAGCGAGTAACTGGTTTGGAATTTCTGCTGCCACATCAGTCCTTGTCCTTATGTACTCCCAAGCCAAGTAAAATGAAGTTATGTGCTGATATGGCTTTGTTTCCATATGTCAGGGTTGTAAATGACAGATTTCTCCCAAATTGTTTAGCCTGTTGGCTGACAGAGAGAGCTACAAGTTTATTTTATTATGATGAGATATATATATATATATATATATATATATATATGTATACACAGAGAATATTTTTTCTTACTTTTCTGTTGGTTTATTGGTTCACTAAAAGTAATTTTACTTCTTTCTATCCAAATAAAATATCTCTTATTAATGGTTTTAGAACTAAAGGACTCTTGATGTCAAATTTTGATGTTTATTAGAGATGTGCATTTGGTTCATTACAAATGTAAATTTATAACAGAAAACGGATATTCATTACAAAAATTTAAATGTAAAGAAAAAAAAAATACTTACAAAATTTGACAGTATTCCTTTTTTTTTTCTTTTAAATTACCTTTAAGGAAATAAAATACCATATATATATATATATATATATAAAGCCACCAATCAGCAGCTAGAACGTAGGTTCTTTGCTGCTATTGAGCTTACCTAGATAAATCTTTCAAAGGATAACAAGAGAAGGAAGCTAATGAAATAATAGAAGTAAATTGGAAAGTTGTTTAAAATTGTATTCTCTAAGTCATGAATGTTTAATTATGCCCTAACTGTCCCTTTTAAAACTATAGGTGAATTTTTTCATTTACGAAAACAAATGTAAATGTTCTATGAATATTCAGTATTCGTTTAGTTCAAAACGAAATCGATACCGAATAGTGGAGCAAAATATTGCTAGTATCACAATACATTTTTTTTGTAAAAGTACATTTTACTTATTTTTTTTTTTTTTTTTTTGTACCAAAAATAATGTGGCTGTTTTCTATGCCCCATATACATTTGTCAATCTCTATAACATATGGTATATAAAACACATTTAAAAAAAATAAATGGCTACTTGCAGTTTATACAGTTACATTAAAATACTAGATTTTACTGTCAACAATTTTAGGATGTATTTGGGAGAAAGTTGATGTAGCAAAAGCTCCCTCAATACTGAACTTTTGTATACTGTAAAAAAACCCCTGATATTTCTGTTGAGTGAATGTTATGTTTTTATTTGAGATTTTTTATTTACATTTAAGGTTTCCTGGTGCATAATTGTCATACTGTGACTTCTTAGCCAAAACAGTTACTGTTTTCTTATCACTGAGACATATTTAGTCCTGGATTCTATTTTGTTTGTGTGGGAAAATCTTAAGTTGATTTTTTTGAGTGACAAATTTGTTAAAAATTCTAAGAGCCTAACCAAAAATTTAGGTTAGGAGCCCAAAATATTTGAACGGTCGCATGAGAGATTCCGTTTATGAGGAGTTGTATAAAACAATCTTTAGGGTGCTCTCTAACAGCAGATTAATTTACTAACACCCTTTATCTGACTCCTGAATAGGACCTGTTCTATAATTGGACCAGGTAGGGACCACAGGACCCAAGCAGCACCAAAAAGGGGCGGCACATAGGAAAAGCATAGTCTGGATACTGGTGTTTATAAAGAAAAATTAAAGGGACCGTAAACACCTCAAGATGGTTTTTATAAAATGCTTACTTATCAAGGGTAACTTTGCTACATATCTGTCCCTAATTTGATTTATCAGATAACTGCAAAACAATGTACTTTATACTAACATTATGAATGTGCCTAGTAGCCTTGTTGTCTGTGGGCCAAAGTCCTCATTGGCTTCTCCAAATAAGGAAAATAGTGGATGGACTTTGGTTATTGAAAACTAATTGCAGTAAAAAGGATGTTAATTTGTTCTTGAAATGTCAAGACTTGGGTAATATTATTTTATAGCAACACATGTCCTATTTAGTAGGTGTTTACTGTCCTTTTAATCTCATATGATGGCCATCTGCATTTTATGTGAATTTTTAAATCTGTTGAACTTTAGTCTCTGTAGTTTAAGGGCACCTAGGTGGTAAATTGCCATAGAACAAGTTATTAAGGTGGTTGGTCCTAAGAGTGTGCTTCTCTCTGTCTGTAATATGTCTCCCTGAGAGTTGAGTGCATCGTTTTATTCTTGGTTCCAGGCATATCAATGTTTAGAGCTGGTCTTCTGTCGAAATTTGCTCCCTCATCGAGATTGTTACCTTGATGAGCGCACGCTCAGAATTATGTAATCACACTCAAAATATGTTTCAGAAGATTGTGTGGAAAGCGATTACATAATTAAAAGCATGTGCAGATCGTAAGGCAGCAAATTTCAATGAATAGCAAAATTATCCTCCCATTCATTCTTAAAGTGGCGTCCATGGACATTCACAGTTGAAGGTAGCACATTTCGACAGTTTTTTTTTCTCATAGAAATACATAATATGCACATAATTTAATAACGCTTGCTGTAAATAAAAAAAATATTACAATGAAAAGTTAAGTAAGCATTATTAAATAATGTGCATATTATGTGATCTCAACAAGGGAACCAATTTCGACGGAACACTGTCCCTGCTCTTGATAAATTGTGTGTCTTGCTATTTCCTTAGAAACGCACACTTGTTTGATCCTCTTGTATTCTAAAGTAGCATGCTTGGTCACTGTCACATAAAGTATTTAATTTTATTGAAATATTTTAAAATACACATGATTAAAGCACTGACATTATACATCTAGTTTAGATATGTATTTTCAATTTTTTTTTTCCTAAAGAGAAAGCTACTTACACAAAGATGGAGAAATGTGGAACAGCTTTGAAAGGGGTTAGATAGTTAAAAATAAAGGAGGAAATATAGAATTCTTCTATAGCTGTTAGTGCAGTGATATTTACATATGACAGTTACTTTCGGGTTTCATATGACCCACCTTTTCTAGATCTTATTTGTTTCTTTTGAATCCATTAGAAAATACAGATTTGAAATCTTGCTATGATGGATGTGTTGTCATAAGTTGTGTTAAAAAAAAAAAAAAGTTGGGTAAAATCTGTTTACATTTAAGGGGAAACTACAGAAAGTGTCTAATAGTGTGGGACTCTAATGGTACTGGGTTAGAGGGATTTCTTCCAACAGAAAAAAACATACACTGTACTTTTTTTTTTACAAAACTAAAAAAAAATACATTTTTAAACTTTCTCTTTTAGGTAAAGCAGAACACTATTTTGAGCATCTTCTCCCTTTAAAAATGTATACTGTTGGTAATAGCTGTGATGCGTTCAAGAATATTTGCATATGTATCTGAGTGATATAAGAAATAGACTATAATTTGATGAAAGAGCAACTGTATTGTAGATTTGTTTACACAAAGCTAGTTTACCTTGCTATTAGGCTTAGCAGAAAAAACCCACTGTATTCAAAACATGAGCACCCTTGGTCTGAACAGCCAGTACCCAAAAGGATTTCTGTGTTCCTTGTACCGGAATTTTTTTATAGAGCAGTAGCAAACTAAATAGTGATTAGATTAGGTTCAGCTAAGGATATTTTGCCATGGTCTTGGCATCAATGATGTTTACTTGCTATCGTCTGCAACTATAGTTGTCAAGCAACTAAAGTCATTACTCCTCCTATATTGTCTCTGTGATAGCAATTGAATCAGACAGGAAAACTCCCTTTTGGTAAACTCTCCAATCCAAAATGCTAAAATTACAGTATAGTTCTATGAATAATTTAAAAATGTCTGCATTTTTAGTAATCCACGTAACTAATACCTTAGTGTATGCATTTTCCCAGCTCTTCTGAAGCATTTATAGATATATCTACCTTTTTCGAAGGATATTAAAATGTAAACTTTATTCTCTATAATGAAAATGTAATGCTTACACTTAGTGTTTTATAAGCAACACTCATGGGACTTTTAATTCACAGTTTAAAATTTTCTGGTATGATCTCAGAATATGTATGTTTTTGTGGCTGTTTTGCAATATTTCTGATACATTTTTAGCTTAGTGTGTGTGTTAATACATTTCTGAAAGTTTCCTCTAAGGAAATATTAGAGAGCTATATAGCTATTTAAATACACATTTGTGACCAGTAATTTGTCTGTTACTTGAAGGGTAGGGACATTATACACAATTTTCTTTGCATACATTTTTGTAGATCTATTTATATAGCCTATACAGCTTTTTTTTTTCTCTTTTTTTTTTTTTTAAAAAAAGTATGGTTTTGCTTTTAAATAACATTGTGCTGATATTCAGACTCCTAACCTAGCTCCAAAGTTTTAGGTGAATACTGATGTATACCTACACCAGCTTGCTCTTGTTTGTGTAAAGGGTCTTTTCAAATGCACAGGAAGGGGAAGGGGAGAGTGTCTCCTTTTTTTCTATAGAACCACTTGCAGTGAGTGTTCCAGCTAACCTTTTCAACAGAGCTAAACGGAGAGCTTCTAAGTACGTTTTTAAACGTTTTTTTACTGGATTTTTATATCTGTGCATATTATTCTTTATTGTAGTGTCTATTACATGCAGTTAAATGAGAATTGGTGTATACTATCCATGTCTCATGTACTTGTTGCCATTTCTTGCCCTCTGCTATTTGGGTGGTTGCTGACTCAGCTCATTGTTCCCAAACATGAACACTTGATCATTAGCTGATGTTCCCAGAATCTATTTCAAGTTCTCCTTTGCTTAGTTGTTTGTTCAAGTTTCAGCACACAACTAGCTTTTTGACATCTGATACTGACCATTCCACATTTTATTACTATACATATTTATACAAGTTATAGCATAATACTCGGAAATGCATGGGTGCACAGTTATGTGCAATAATGCAGTATCTCTAATAAGACTAAAACCTGAACTGCAGCCACAGTGAAGATCTCACTTTTCACAAAAAATACCTTTTTATTATGCATGACAGAGAGGTACATTGATGTTCCTGCAGTCTCCTGTGCTTTTTTCAGACCTGCCAAACTTGAATCCCATTACTTAGTGACGACAATATATTCATTACTTTCCAAAGTAAGGAATTGTTCCATAATCTAGAGTGTTGCTATGTTATAGCAAATCTGTAAACAATCTGCATCACACCCATGAGGTGTCATTTGGCAGGAAACAGGTCTATATTAAAGGAGCAAAATCTGTTGATTTTGTTAGAAAAATCAAGTCAAATTATAATGAAGTCAACATTTTAAACAGCCCAAAATAGCGACTTTTGAAGTTGAGGTGATTTTGTTGAATAAATATGATTTTAAACTCTAATCAGATTTGCTCCAGATGTACTTAAAGGGCCACTAAACCCAAAATCTTTCTTTCATTATTCAGATAGAGAATAGAAATTTAAACAACATTACAATTTGCTTCCATAATTTATTTTGCTTCATTTGTTAAATATCCTTATGTGAAGCAAAAGCAATGCACATGATGCTTCTACGTGCAGCAACCAATCAGCAGCTAGTGAGCATATACATATCAAGAGAATAAAACAAATTAGATAAAATAAGTAAATTAGAAAGATGTTTAAAATTGCATTCTTTCTAAATCATAAAAGAAAAAATGTGGGTGACATGTCCCTTTAAGAAAATAATTCCATGGAAATTTCAATGAAACATTGTATACATTTTATTTAACACCCATTAGACCAGGGGCTAAAATGATAAATATTAACCTCTTAAGGACATATGACGGCATTTTTCCATCATAAAACAATTGAGCAAACTGAAAGCTGTGTCCTTAAAGGGTTAAGTAAAAGGCTAAATAATAGAAAATGCTACAACAGAAAAAATACACAACTTCTTAAATGAGCATTTTAGAGTACAGATGTTTTTTTATGTTTGGGTTTATCTCTTGGATGGTAACTAACTAAATTATTTTGTATGTTTTTAGTGCATTTTTGCCCATGATAAAGTTTCAGCAAACTATACTGTGTGTTTAATCCCCAGAGGAGCAACCAGTATACTCAGGTGTAGCTTGCTGTGAACATTTGTATGACTATGCACCCAGTTCTTAAGTTCATTTACATGCATACACACCTAGACCTTTCTATTCAAACTGGAATAGAAAGAAAATTCAGAAAATTAGTATTTTGGATCTGGCTAACTAGATCATGCATATCTATTGTGTAAGTGTGTTAGTCTATGCAGTAAACTAGACTCGTTTATTAATAGTGCTATTCTGTTAAATATCATATAACTATTCTTACAAACTAGTGATGCACCGAAATGGAAATTCTGGACAGAATCCGAAAATCCGGGATGCACTTGGCCGAAAACCGAAACTGATACCGAAAATGTATTTTTTTAAATTATTATTTTTTTTTTTTTTTTTTTTTTTTTTTGCATAATTAGAGCCAATAAAAAAAGCCCACACTTTTATTGAATGTAACACATTAAAATTGGACAAAAATATCTTAAAACAATAATATGCTACACAATTTTACCAAGAAAAAAAAAAGGCTAAAAATACAATTTTCGGCCAAAATGTTTCTGCGACCAAAATTTTTGTGCATCCCTACTTAAAACAATTCTAAATATCAATATACTGTATTCTTCATTTAGTTCTATGTAACAGAATCAGATTTAATAGGTTTATTTTTTTTTAACAATTATCCAAATAAAGTATAGTCCTAGAAAACTCATTATATGCAGAACAGTAAGTCAAGTAATAAACTTAAACAGCAACTCTAGGCTAGCATCAAATTTGAAACATGCTACACAATAATTTTACCGAAAATAACAGGCAAAAAAACCGAAATAGCCAAAAATGCCATTTTCGTCCGACACTTTCTGCGGCCGAAATTTCGGTGCATCCCTATTACAAACTAACATGGCAGCTTTAATGCCAATACATTGGTTTACTTTCCCTTGCACTTATTGAATGGATTGTGTTTAAATGCATTGAACTTTATTGCAAAATCACACTTCAGTTCCACGCGCAATGAATTGTTAAATCTTTTTTTTTTTTTTTTTTTTTTTGACGGCTGAATGGACTTTGTCTGATCAAAATTCAATGTTTGAAATATTTGTAAACTGAATTAATACTGCAGCTTTTTTTGATTAACCTTGATAACAAAATATCTTGTTTAGCTAGTACATATGTAATGAACTGGTCTGGAATGTTGAATGTCTAATAACTAACTTGGATATAGTGTAGGTCTTAATGGCTGGCTTAACATAAGAATGTTTATTTCTATGCTTAAATGGACATAAAACCCACATTTTTTTCTTTCATGATTCAGATACAGTATGCAATTTTAAACAAATTTCTAATTTACTTCTATTGTCTAATTTGCTTCTATCTCTTGATATTCTTTGCTGGAAACCATATCTAGATAGGCTCAGTAGCTGCTGATTGGGTGTTGCACATAGATGCCTCGTATGATTGGCTTACACATGTGCATTACTATTTCTTCAACAAAGTATATCTAAATAATGAAGCAAATTAGATAATAGAAGTAAATTGGAATGTTGTTTAAAATTGTATTGTCTGCCTGAAGCATGAAATAAAAAAAAATTGGTTTAGTATCCCTTTAAATAATTAGTTAAATATTGGGAGATACCTTGATTATTCATTGCTACAATGGCAAATGTTTTGTTTATTCAGATTTATGCTTTTTAATTAATTAGGTATTCATTTTTTTTAACTATTTTTTTATAAACACACTGATACCCTAATCAGTCAATATTAATTTTTTTAATTTAAATTGTGAAACATCTTGATGCTGCTTGCGATTTATTTGTTTTAAAGATATTACATTCTTTAAAGGGCCATAATACCCAAATGTTTAAACACTTGAAAGTGATGCAGCATAGCTGTAAAAAGCTGACTAGAAAATATCTCCTGAACATCTCTATGTAAAAAAGAAAGATATTTTACCTCAAAAGTTCCTCAGTAGCCACCTCCCATTGTAAAGAATTTCTAAGCAGCATTTTAGTGTGTTTGTCCTGGGACATCTGAAGGGACTAGCATCGTGCACTCTCATATTATTTCACCAATCAGGTAAAGGAAGCTTACTATGAAATCTCATGAGAGTTAAGCCAAATCTCATGAGATCACAGTAAGAGTTCATGACCTCAGCACTGCTGATGCTGATTGGCTGCTGTTCATTTCTTCATTTTTTTTTTTTATTTTTTTACCTGCAGCTGGGAGCAGCTGAGTATAACTTTTTACACAGAACTTACTCTGCTGAGCTGAGGAGATTGTGAGGTAAAATATCTTCCTTTTTTACATAGAGATGCTCAGGTGATATTTTCCTGTCAGCTTTTTACAGTTATACTGCATCAGTTTCAAGTGATTTAGCATATGAGTATTATGTCCCTTTAATTTAAAAGGACACAAAACAAAGAATGTTTCATGATTCACTCTTAGAGCATGCAATTTTAAACTTTATAATTTACTTCATTCTCTTCGTATCATTAGTTAAAAAGCAGGGAGGTAAGCTCAGGCGCATGCATGTGTCTGTAGCACTATATGGCAGCGATTTTGCAAGATCACTAGATGGCAACACTATTTTGTGCCGTGTAGTGCTTCAGATACCTACCTAGGTATCTCATCATCAAAAAATACCATGGGAACACAGCTACTTTGATATTATAAGAAAATTGGCACTTTTTTTTAAAATTGTATGCCGTATCTAAACATATCCTTTATTTTTATTTCCATTTTGTTGCTTTTTGGATTTTTTTTTATTTTTTAAAAGGTGGAAAAAACTTGATGGTTGCACATTTCACTTTACCAATAATTCAGAAGTTAGGATTCTATACCGGTTACTCAATACAAGTTTACATATTTTATTCCTACTTTTTTCATTGTAAGATTTTGTAATGTGACAAATTAGAAACGTAAAATTAAATTCTGTGACATAACACAGGGTTTGTCAACTGCTTCCACAGCTTGCAAACTGGAATGGCTGGGCTTAACGTAAACAGGGACAGGGCAAAGTCAGGGTATCCAGAAGTCAGAGTAGCTGGTACTACATGCCACTAAGGCCGCGTTCGGCAAGCACTCCAAGCGAACTCAGAGCTCGCTTGGAGCGTTTTGACGAGACTTCAAAGCAAGGCGCTGGGCATTCGCTCAGGGCTCGGATGACACAAGTCCCAGCGTGCTGGTAAAGCTGGGACTTTTCAGAGCAAGCTCAGACACTTGTCAGCATGGCCGCCTCCACGAGCAACGTGTGTGTGTGTGTATATATATATATATATATATATATATATATATATATATGTGTGTATATATATGTATGTGTATATATGTATATATATATATATATATATATATATGTATATATATATATATATGTGTGTATATATATATATATATATATATATATATATATATATATATATATATATATATATATATATATATATACACACACATTTTATTTATTTCAAACGTGGTAACAACATTTATTAAATGTGACGTTTCGGGACTTAACACGTCCCTTCCTCTGACGTGTTAAGTCCCGAAACGTCACATTTAGACGATTATGAAAATAATCGTTAGTTGCAGCCCTAGTCACATTTAATAAATTTTATTACCACGTTTGAAGTCTGAAGCCCAGCGAGTGCTTTTCCTGTTACATTTATTAAATTCTTTGAAAGCACCCTGGCAGTTGAACGGTTGGTGGGAGTGCATATGCCTATGTACTTTTTATGTATATGTGTATATATATGTGTGTGTGTGTGTGTGTGTTTATGCCGGTTCATTTTGTGCCGTTTCAGAATAACAACCTTTTTTTTTTTTTTTTTTTCTTCAGTCGTGCAGTAATTACAATAGCCAGTAGGTGGAGCTGTCCGCTTGTTTTGCAGCAAAGTTATGAAACTTAACAGGTCTGAAATTGATCGGTGTACACAGAGCAGACATTAGCTATCGAGCAGTCACTTCCCTATTATCTTCCTGTCCAGCTGCTTGAGGTGAAGGTGCCTAACTGCCTATTAATCACTGCAGATTGAAATGCATAGAATTGGTGCAGACCCAATATTATCTAACATGCTAACAATGCAGAGAACTGATTGCAGAAAAATGCAAGTAAAAAAAACGTTTTTGTTCATTAAACTTAGTTTGATGATGATACAATCTATATTATTAGGTTTATAATGCTGTTCACAGCATTTAGTCTTTATTTCAAAGCTTTAAAAATAATGTATTCGGTGTTACTTATGTCAGTTTTGAGAGGGGCCTGGAACCTAACTCCCTCACTTCCCATTGACTTACATTACTGGGTTTCAATTTACAGCGGTTTCGATTTACAACCATTCCTCCTGGAACCTAACCCCGGCGTAAACTGAGGGCTACCTGTGTGTGTGTGTATATATTGCTCTATCAGTAGTGATTAATTCCCAGACAGGTAGTATGACCTAGAGCACTGGGATATTTATACCCTGATAAAATTTTCTGGCTTCAAAGATTTTTATTATTTTTCTGTGTGCTGGCAGCTATTGGGTATATTGCATGTTTTTATTTACTGTGGCTGACGCTGGGGATTTCACTTGGGTGAAAAAGACCGGGTACTGCGTAAGTTGGATTACGGTGTTGTTAACGCCCACGATGGGCGGGGGCTTCATTTGCACGCTTTCTGTAGCGCCATTGCAGTGATACTTTAGAACGGTGACGGTTCTCTTCTCCGGTGCAGCTGTTTACTTCGTGACTAGAGCTGCTATATCAGGGGGTCACGAGTCCGGTTATCCTCCAGAGCCAGGTAGGAGCCGCAGCAGAGCTGTGGCAGGATGACTGGAGTTCTAACTCCTGTTTCTCTATATAGATCAATGTGAAAGTCATTGCAAAGCAATCCATGTGACTTAAATTTTGTTATCATCTTTTGTGGGATAAAAGACTTAATTTTTTTGCCAGAAAAATAAACATTTTTTATTTCTTAAAGTCACAGTACACATTATTTGTATTTGGTATACAAATAAAGTTTTTATTAAAGACACAGTACACATTTTTTTGTAATTTAAAGATTTTTTCATTTAAAGAGACAGTACACATTTGTTCAATAAAAGAAATCTGACTAAGTTGGTAACTTGCATTTGTTGTTATGGAAGACATGGGTCAGGAAACCACCTGTCACTCTTTGTGACAATTGTGTGGAGAAAGCAGTACAGGGTAAAGAGAAATTATTTTTGAAAGATGATTCTCTTTCCACTGAAAGTCAAGATTTGCTGCAATCTCCTCACCAAGTGTCACAGCCTTTAACACCAGCTCAAGCTGCGCCATCGGTGTCTGCTTCTTTTATTTTACAAGATATGGCTACAGTTATGTCTTCTACCCTTACAGAGGTTTTGTCCAAGTTACCAGGGTTACAAGGCAAGCGTAGCAGATCGGAATCACAGGGTCTCCCTGTAGCTTCTGATGCTTTGATGGCTATCTCTGATTTGGAGGGTAAGTTAACTTTGTCTGAGAGGGAGCTGTCTGACTCAGGTAGTGCTTTACCTCAATCAGATTCGGACTTCATGTCCTTTAGATTTCAATTGGAACACCTCCGCTTATTGCTACCGGAGGTTTTATTGACTCTGGATGATTGTGACTCTATTGTGGTCCCTCCAGAAATATTGTGTAAAATGGACAGATATCTGGAAGTCCCTACTTACTCAGATACCTTTCCGGTTCCTACGAGAATTTCGGAGATTGTCACCAAGGAGTGGGAAAGACCGGGTATACCGTTCTCCCCTTCCTCTATGTTCAAAAAGATGTACCCTATACCTGACACTGTGCGGGACTCTTGGCAGACAGTCCCTAAGGTGGAGGGTGCTATTTCTACTCTAGCTAAGCGTACAAATATACCGATTGAGGACAGTTGTGCTTTCAAAGACCCTATGGATAAAAAAATTGGAGGGTCTGCTAAAGAAACTTTTTGTTCATGGTTTCCTTTTACTACCGACGGCCTGCATTGTACCAGTTACAATTGCGGCTGCCTTTTGGTTTGATGCCCTGGAAGAATCTCTAAAGACTGAGACTTCCTTAGAGGAAATAATGGATAGGATTAAGGCCTTAAAATGGGCTAATTCCTTTGTCACTGACACTGCTTTTCAGATAGCTAAGTTAGCAGCTAAGAATGCAGGTTTTGCCATTTTAGCACGCACAGCCCTCGGGTTGAAGTCTTGGTCTGCGGATGTGTCATCTAAAACCAAGCTTTTGTCTATTCCTTTCAAGGGGAAGACTCTATTTGGTCCTGACTGAAAGGAGATTATTTCAGACATTACGGGAGGTAAGGGACATCTCTTACCTCAGGATAAAACACCTAAACAGAAAGGTAGACAGAGCAATTTTCGTTCCTTTCGAAACTTTAAGGGAATTCCTTCCTCATCCTCCATAAAACAGGAAGGGAATTTTGCTTAGGCCAAGTCCGTCTGGAGACCCAACCAGGCTTGGAACAAGGGTAAACAACCCAAGAAGCCCGCTGCTGCTACCAAGACAGCATGAAGGGGCGGCCCCCGATCCCGGACCATATCTAGTAGGGTGCAGACTTTCTCTCTTTGCCCAGGCTTGGGCAAGAGATGTTCAGGATCCCTGGACACTGGAAATTGTGACCCATGAGTATCAACTGGAATTCAAAAGTTCCTTCCTTCTTTCACGATTGTCTGTAGACCAGATAAAGAGAGGCGTTCTTACGTTGTGTAAAAGACCTCTCTTCTATGGGAGTAATTTGTCCCGTTCCCATACAGGAACTGGGGCAGGGGTTTTACTCAAATCTTTTCGTGGTTCCCAAAAAAGAGGGAACGTTCAGACCCATTTTAGATCTCAAGAGTCTAAACAAGTTTCTCAGAGTCCCTTCTTTCAAAATGGCGACTATTCGAACAATCTTGTCAATGATCCAGGAGGGTCAATTTATGACTACCGTGGACTTAAAGGATGCATACCTTCATATTCCTATCCTCAAGGATCATCATCAGTACCTAAGGTTTGCGTTCATGGCTCTGCCCTTCGGGTTGGCCACTGCACCCAGGATCTTCACGAAGGTTCTAGGGTCCCTTCTGGTGGTTCTCAGGCCGCGGGACATTGCAGTAGCACCTTATCTGGACGATATTCTGTTCCAGGCGTCTATCATCTGACAAGGTCTCATACAGACACGGTGTTGTCCTTTCTTAGAACTCACGGATGGAAGGTGAATCTAGAAAAAAGTTCACTAATTCCGCAGACAAGGGCTCCCTTCTTGGGAACTCTAATAGATTCTATATCCATGAAGATTTTTATGACGGAGGTCTAATCATCGGCCATCAGTGGTTCAGTGCATGGAGGTAATCGGATTGATGGTGGTGGCAATGGATATCATTCCGTTGGCTCAATTTCATCTCAGACCACTGCAACTGTGCATGTTCGGACAGTGGAATGGGGATTATGCAAATTTATCTCCTCAGATTAATCTGGACCAGGAGACCAGAGACTCTCTTCTTTGGTGTTTGTCGCTGGATCATCTGTCCCAAGGGACGTGTTTCCACAGACGCTCGTGGGTGATAGTGACAACGGACGCCAGTCTATTAGGCTGGGGTGCAGTCTGGAATTCCCTGAAGGCTCAGGGTGTATGGACTCAGGTGGAGTCTCTAATTCCAATCAATATTCTGGAGTTGAGAGCAATATTCAATGCGCTTCAGGCGTGGCCTCAGTTGGCTTTGGCCAAATTTATCAGATTCCAGTCGGGCAACATCACGACTGTGGCTTACATCAATCATTAAGGGGGAACGAGGAGTTCCTTGGCAATGAAAGAAGTATCCAAGATAATTCGATGGGCGGAGACCCACTCTTGTTATCTTTCAGCAATCTACATCCCAGGAGTGGACAACTGGGAAGTGGATTTTTAAGCCGACAGGTTTTTCATCGGGGGGAGTGGGAACTCCATCCGGAGGTCTTTGCCTCACTGATCCTCCACTGGGGCAGACCGGAGTTGAATCTGATGGTATCTCGACAGAATGCCAAGCTCCCACGATACGTATTTAGGTCGAGGGATCCTCAGGCAGAAATAATAGATGCCTTGGCAGTGCCTTGGTCGTTCAACCTAGCTTATGTGTTTCCACCATTTCCTCTCCTTCCCCTGGTGATTGCTCAGATCAAGCTGGAAAGGGCTTCGGTAATTCTAATTGCGCCTGCGTGGCCACGCAGGACTTGGTATGCAGATCTAGTGTACATGTCCTATCTGCCTCCGTGGAAGCTCCCGATGAGACAGGACCTTCTCATTCAAGGTCCTTTTCAACATCCAAATCTAGTTTCTCTACAGCTGACTGCTTGGAGATCTTATCTAAGCGGGGTTTTTCTGATGCAGTGATTGATACTTTGATACTAGAAAGATCTATCATAAGATATGGCGTAAATATCTTTTTTGGTGTGAATCCAAGGGCTACTCATGGAGTAAGGTTAGGATTCCCAGAATTCTGTCTTTTCTCCAGGAAGGATTGGAGAAAGGGCTGTCGGCAAGTTCTTTAAAGGGACAAATCTCTGCTTTGTCAATTTTGCTACATAAACGTTTGGCAGATGTTCTTAGACGTTCAGTCTTTTTGTCAGGCCTTAACCAGAATTAAGCCTGTGTTTAGACCAATTGCTCCACCCTGGAGTTTGAATTTAGTTCTTAATGTTCTTCAAGGGGTTCCGTTTGGACCCATGCATTCCATATATATTAAGTTGTTATCTTGGAAAGTTTTGTTTTTGGTTGCTATTTCTTCTGCTCGTAGAGTTTCTGAGCTTTCAGCGTTACAATGTGATTCACCTTATCTTATCTTCCATTCTTATAAGGTGGTTTTGCGTACCAAACCTGGTTTCCTTCCTAAGGTTGTTTCTAATAAGAATATTAATCTGGAAATTGTGGTTCCTTCATTATGTCCTAACCCCTCTTCTAAGAAGGAGCGTATGTTGCATAACCTGGATGTGGTCCGTGCCCTGAAGTTTTACTTGCAGGCGACTAAGGATTTCCGTCAATCATCTTCATTATTCATTGTTTTTTCTGGAAAGCGTAGAGGTCAGAAAGCTACGGCTACCTCTCTCTCTTAGGCTGAAGAGTATCATCCGTCTGGCATATGAGACTGCTGGACAGCAGCCTCCTGAAAGAATTACGGCTCATTCTACAAGGGCTGTGGCTTCCTCATGGGCATTTAAAAATTATGCTTCTGTTGAACAGATTTGCAAGGCTGCAACTTGGTCGTCTCTTCATACTTTTTCCAAATTTTCCAAATTTTGATACTTTTGCTTCTTCTGGGGCTGGTTTTGGGAGAAAGGTTCTTCAAGCAGTGGTGCCTTCCGTTTAGGTCCCTGTCTTGTCCCTCCCTTTCATCCGTATCCTGTAGCTTTGGTATTGTATCCTACAAGTAAGGATGAAATCCGTGGACTCGCCGTATCTTGTAGAAGAAAAGGAAATGTATTCTTGCCTGATAAATTGATTTCTTATACGATACGACGAGTCCACAGCCCACCCTGTTATTTTTTAAGACCAGTGTATTTTTTATTTTAGTTAAACTTCAGACACCTCTGCACCTTTTGGATTTTCCTTTCTCTTCCTAACTTTGGTCAAATGACTGGAGGTGGAGGGAAGGGAGGAGCTATATATACAGCTCTACTGTGATGCTCTTTGCCACTTCCTGTCAGCAGGAGGTTAATATCCCACAAGTAAGGATGAAATCCGTGGACTCGTCATATCGTAGAAGAAATCAATTTATCAGGTAAGAATACATTTCCTTTTTATGGTACTAGTTAGTTAGTGCTGGATAGGAATTGCTTTATAATCTTCTAGTTGAATTAATGAATTCTATATATATATATATATATATATATATATATATATATATATATATATATATATATATATATATATATATATATATATATATATATATATATATATATATATATATCTCTATCTCAGCAAAGAGGAAGTTACTCACAGGGTCTTTCAAAAAGATAAAGTATTTATTTTGACGTTTCAGGTGTTACCCCTTTCTCAAAAAACAGCACAGTGTGAAACGGTATACTCACCCCCCTTAAATACCTCTGCACAGCAAACAATCAGTGTGGTAAACACCCTGGCACCTGGAAGTAAAACCACGTCACATGACACAAGGTCAAGCCCCGTTGGCATAGCAACCAGACACTCAGCAGTGTAAACCAAGTAAAAGTTAAAAACATAGTGAAAGTTAAAAACACAGGCAAAACAGATTGTTAGGAGCAATATATAAATACAAACATGGATTTAAACAAAAATGTTAACAACCAAACAAGCAGTAGTATATTATCATGCAGACAGCGTTAATCACCAGGGTGACCGTAATCCCACAGCATAAATATACGTAGCCATATACAGCCTCAACCATATCATATCTTAAAGTACAGGTAATGAACTACTGGACAATTTGCGGAGCCCAGGTATAGAACTACCAATAGCGGTCTTCTTAAGTCCCCCCCCCTGTCATTTCATGCAGGTAGAAGTAGCGAGGCATAGAGGCAAAACGCACAAGCCTGGTTGAACCTGCAGTGAAAGTCCTTATCACACACTCCATGCCACGGCACATAACCAATGCAGATACCCAAGGGAAGGTATCAGACAACTTTAGCAAAGCAAAAAATAGGACAACTTCAACAAAGAACATAGTACACTTCAAAAAAACATAACTTAAGAAAATACCCAAGAGATACGTAAACATATAGTTAAAGGCAATCCCTTATATGGTGTACCTTACTTGATTACATAATGTCCGATAGAACCAAAGGCAGGAACAGTCTTGAAAATAGAGAGGTGGTTGATTACACGTCTTGTCCCTATAAACAGCAGTGCCAGTCAAGGTGGACATTGAGCCCCTGGGGGGTTATTGTCCCAAGATTGAAAATCCATCTTGACTCTCTTTGTAAGAGAATTTTAGCCCTGTCACACCCCCTACTTAGTGTGGGGGGGGGGATGTGGTCGATAATGATGTATTTAAGGTCGGTTACCTTGTGTCCTGCTTCCACGAAATGCCGTGCCACCGTCTGATCTGATGTACCTTTATCCAATGCTGCACGAATCGCAGACCGGTGGTTGGCCATTCTGGTCCTTAAGTCATCCACCGTTTTTCCTACATAAAACATCCCGCACACACAATGAATGTTGTGGTACAGGTTACCCTGTGTCTGATCTTAAACTTTCTGGTGGAATACGGATGGATGAAGAAGCTACCTGTAGAGAGACCTCCACAGGTGGTGCATCCCAGGCACCTAGAACAACCTTTCTTAGTTTTAAGCCAGGTGTCATTGCTGTAACAGTTCACTTGGTTTACACTACTGAGTGTCTGGTTGCTATACCAACGGGGCTTGACCTTGTGTCATGTGACGTGGTTTTACTTCCAGGTGCCAGAGGGTTTACCACACTGATTGTTTGCTGTGCAGGGGTATTTAAGGGGGGTGAGTATACTGTTTCACACTGTGCTGTTTTTTGAGAAAGGTGTAACACCCGAAACGTCAAAATAAATACTTTATCTTTTTGCAAGACCTTGTGAGTGACTTCCTCTTTGCTGCTTTATCTACTTACTCTTGAAGTGCACCTGGGGCAAGGAGAGCTCAACTGAGCTATTTGAAGCTGGAGTGCTACTACACCTTCTACATATCTCTATCTATCTCTCTATCTCTCTCTATCTCTCTCTATCTCTCTATCTCTCTCTATCTCTCTCTATCTCTCTCTATCTCTCTCTCTCTATCTCTCTCTCTTTATCGCTCTCTCTTTATCGCTCTCTCTTTATCGCTCTCTCTTTATCGCTCTCTCTTTATCGCTCTCTCTTTATCGCTCTCTCTTTATCGCTCTCTCTTTATCGCTCTCTCTTTATCGCTCTCTCTTTATCGCTCTCTCTCTCTCTCTTTATCTCTCTCTCTCTCTTTATCTCTCTCTCTCTCTTTATCTCTCTCTCTCTCTTTATCTCTCTCTCTCTCTTTATCTCTCTCTCTCTCTTTATCTCTCTCTCTCTCTCTCTCTCTCTCTTTAATCTATCTCTCTCTCTCTCTCTCTCTCTCTTTAATCTATCTCTCTCTCTCTCTCTCTCTCTCTTTAATCTATCTCTCTCTCTCTCTCTCTCTCTCTCTCTTTAATCTATCTCTCTCTCTCTCTCTCTCTCTTTAATCTATCTCTCTCTCTCTCTCTCTCTCTTTAATCTATCTCTCTCTCTCTCTCTCTCTCTTTAATCTATCTCTCTCTCTCTCTCTCTCTCTTTAATCTATCTCTCTCTCTCTCTCTCTCTCTTTAATCTATCTCTCTCTCTCTCTCTCTCTCTTTAATCTATCTCTCTCTCTCTCTCTCTTTAATCTATCTCTCTCTCTCTCTCTTTAATCTATCTCTCTCTCTCTCTCTCTCTTTAATCTATCTCTCTCTCTCTCTCTCTCTCTCTCTCTCTCTCTCTCTCTCTCTCTCTCTCTCTCTCTTTAATCTCTCTCTTTAATCTCTCTCTCTCTTTAATCTCTCTCTCTCTCTCTTTAATCTCTCTCTCTCTCTCTCTCTCTCTCTTTAATCTATCTCTCTCTCTCTCTCTTTAATCTCTCTATTCCATGCAGAAAACTTAGCAGTTGTTCATATCTATTCCTCTTCATAAATCTTGGGATAAGAGGTGTAGGCAGTATGGGGTGCTTATAGCAGCAGGAACCTATGTTGTTTCTTTCAATATATCCATTACCAAGGTCAGTGTCTAAAACATTTTCATTTCTGTTAGGTTAGTGAGGTGTCAGGTGTTTTTCTTAACGTGGTGTGAACGGATTAGCTGCCATAAACATTTGTTTGAGAAGCCATATTCTCAAAAATGTTGTCATTCAGAAACCGGTTTAAATAATCTATTGGTTCACAAACTGAAATGTTGGTTGTGATGCTAGGAATTGCCTTAAATCATGGTATTTCAGGGGCTGTTAAGTTTGGGGGCACCTAATTTTCAACCGAGATTGTTGAATGTTCTGAATGCCTCCTTTTAGATGGTGGTAGGCTGCAAGCACCATCACTAAAATCCTAATTTAGGAGCTCTATATTTTAGATGCTTTTAGAGTGTCACAATTAGATCCAACAAAGGTGTCGCTCTCTGAATCACGTGCAAGAATGGCG
Source organism: Bombina bombina (assembly GCF_027579735.1). NCBI lineage: Eukaryota > Metazoa > Chordata > Amphibia > Anura > Bombinatoridae > Bombina > Bombina bombina. The sequence goes on from NC_069502.1 coordinate 1,048,133,006, forward strand.
TAAGTCTTCTGCGGAATAGGAACATGCCATGATTTAAAAGGCAACCTATTTTTTTTTCTCCTGCCCAAAACTAACTCCCTCAATTCACACACCAATTCCTCCCAACAAAATGAACCCTAGACACCACCCAAAAAATAAAAAAAAAACTGTGCTGATCACAGTGTAAAAAGCTGCAATCAGATCTAAATAGCACTGAAAGGGTACTAACCGTAAACAAAATAATAAATTAGCAGATCAGGTTGATCAGACAGAATGCTCTGATTATGCAGATTACACACAAAAGGCGGTGATCAGAAACCGCAGGAAAATTTGAAAAACTTAAAACTTGTTAAAAATGACAGGTCAAATTTTAAATAAAAAAACTAAACGCACCCCAGAAGTACTGAACAGTACTATTGTGTGTTTGTGTATGAACTTTTATTACTAGTGTATATAACGCTGTGAGGCACTTTGTAACAGTGATATCTTTACTGGAAAGGAGCAGCACTCGTGAGGCACCTTTAAAAATAAAACCACAATTTATTTGGAAAAAGATTTACCTGTTCTATGCCTCTATTTTGATCTTTTTCCAAATAAATTGTCGTCTTATTTTTAAACATGCCTCACGAGTGCTGCTCCTTTCCAGTGTTGTGGTACTTTTTGCGGCTTACGCATAGCCGCGTCCAGCTAGCACCTCACGGGTCTGTGTTTGTGACTCCTCCTTCAGCATCGGCAGTGTTCGGCTTTACCTCTCTATGCAAGGATCTGCAGCGGCCTAGTCAGTTTTTCTAACTGTGATCTCTTTGCCTCTCTGGCCGCAGTTCACACTCAGGAAAGCGAGAGGCAGAGGTAGTGCAGACAACCAATTAATCGAATAATTGTCTGTCACATTGTATCAATGACTGGTTGTCGCTGCAATCCAACACGCTGATACAGGGGGTGGGGGGCATAGAAATTAGGTGTTCCATGTCATTTTATTGTTGTTGTTAAAGGGACACTGTACCCAAAAAAATTCTTTCGTGATTTAGATTGAGCATGAAATTTTACGCAACTTTCTAATTTACTCCTATTATCAAATTTTCTTCATTCTCTTGTTATCTTTATTTGAAATGCAAGAATGTAAGTTTAGATGCCAGCCCATTTTTGGTGAACAACCTGGGTTTTCCTTGCTGATTGGTGGATAAATTCATCCACCAATAAACAAGTGCTGTCCAGAGTACTGAAACAAAAAAGCTTAGATGCCTTCTTTTTCAAATAATGATAGCAAGAGAATGAAGAAATTGATAATAGGAGTAAATTAGAAAGTTGCTTAAAATTGCATTCTCTTTCTGAATTACAAAAGAAAAAATTTGGGTACAGTGTCCCTTTTAAAGGGACAATCTACACCAGAATTGTTATTGTTATAAAAGATAGATAATCCCTTTTTTTTACCCATTCCCCAGTTTTGCATAACCAACAGTTATATTTATATATTTTTTTTACCTCTGTGATTATCTTGTATCTAAGCCTCTGCAAACTGCCCCTTTATTTCAGTTCTTTTGACAGACTTGCAGTTTAGCCAATCAGTGATAGCTCCCAGGTAACTTCACGTGCATGAGCACAGTGTTATCTATATGAAAAACATGAACCAACACCCTCTAGTGAAAAACCTGTTAAAATGCATTCTTAAGAGGCGGTCTTCAAGGTCTAAGAAATTAGCATATGAACCTCCTAGGTTAAGCTTTCAACTAAGAATACCAAGAGAACAAAGCAAAATTGGTGATAAAAGTAAATTGGAAAATTGTTTAATATTACATGCCCTATCTGAATCTTGAAAGTTTGTTTTGGACTAGACTGTCCCTTTAAAGCCCAGTGTTTTCAGGACGGCATGAAACGTCCTAACGTCATTAACAGGTTAATGATTCTGCATGCTAATAGGTTTACTCCTCTGTCCCTATTCATTTCTTTTGTGTTTCCCCACTTTTTAAGGATTATAGGTACTAAAGGTTTTTTTTAACAATCATCTGGTTAAAAGGTTCTGCCTTTAATTATGTTGATGTAGGCCATAGTAGAATTTTGCACTATATATGTACTTTTATTATTATATTATTTGCACACAAATAAACTTGTTTGCTTTTCTAGATGAAGTTATTGCGTTATGTGGGAGTAGTGACACCTTAGGGGCATGGAAACCACAAAATGCTGTTATCTTACAGCCTGATGCTGATGATAGGTAAGTAAAACTTATTTTTAGTGGGTTTTCAGTTGCAGAATGGATCAATAAGTGTAGTTTGTTTGAACCTTTTGGGTTTTTCATGGGAGTCTGCTGAGGTGGGCAAGGAGGATTTTTGGAAAAGCTACCAAATGTTAACAAACAGCACGGTTGTGGTGCTTTTTTTATTATGATTTTTCTTGCACAATCATTGGTCGTATAGTGAGGTTGGTGGTAATTTACACTGCATATCACCCCTCTCCTTTGCCTGCTTTGATTCTCACATGGTTTAGAATAACACACCACCTGGGTCCTGAGATCAGGAAGGACTGCCTGATAGGCAGTAATATGGTACATGGAGAAACACTCTCTTATTCTAAGCTGCTTTAACGTTTCTGCAATGTCTTTTTGTGCAGCACTGTTACACAATGAGCTGTATTTCAACTGATGGGCTCAGTGACAAAACAAATTACATAGTCTGTTTTAGGTTGTTAACTGGTTTATTTTGCTATATCTTGTTTCTCTTCAAATTTTTTTTTTTTAAAAAAGGAAATTAAATAATTAGCCATAAAAGCACTGTCTTTTTTTTTTATTCTTTTAAACTTCATAAACCACTTGGCATTAACCAATCATTTATTTTCCTTCCAGAAAACTTTTTTTTTTTTTTTTTAACATCAACAAATACATAAAAATATATTTATTCTCATTCTTTTGTTACGTACAACATCCAAAATCCATGATCTCAAAACTGTTATAGCACTTGTAATGTATGTGTATATACATATTTTTTTTTTTTTTTTTTTTTTTTCTGATTTGGATTTTGTATATAAAAAAAGAGCTTAGGGGGGTGCAGGGTCATGTGGTTTTCAGAGAGGTTGCAGGATGGCAAATTGTACATGGAACTTGTCAGTCTGTTAGTGATTAGCAATGAATACAAAGATGTAGGTTAGGTATTTTCACTCATAAGGCAATGAGTAAAGATTAACATATTCTGGTTTGTCCCATAGTGTTGCATGCTCTTCTAATGAAATAAATGAGTGCAGTCATCTCCAGATTAACCCCTAGAACACGGCTTGTATTTAAACTACCCCTTTTGGCTTAACATTCACATAAAGAAGTACTTGAGTGGGGGTATCCTGTGGGTAGTAGATAAAAGGACCTCCCTGCTTTCCTTTGCATTTTTAATTACGTGAGCTTAAAAAATAGTATTTTAAGTTTCTTAACAACAACATAACTGTTTGCACTTAAAGGTTTTAATTTCTTATTGCTCCAAAACACCTAGGGGAGAACCCTTTTGTTGTAGAATCTTAAACTACTAATAAAGTTGTATGTTAAACAGGATATAGAGGAAATAATACTTTACAGCAGGTTCCTATAATGGCATTAATTGTGTAGTTTCTTATTTACTTAGGTGTTAAAAGGCAGAAATATGTAAAAATATTCAATTTTTTCTGCATTATGTTCTCTTTCTTGCACTACTAATGAAATGTATTCTACTTTATTATTTGCACCGCAAATCATACAGGTTATTTAAAAAATGTGTATATAATCTTATAAGCTGCACACATGTTCTCCACAGAAAACGTTGCCAGCTGGATGGCATTATAAAGTAGTCCATGTGGGGGCATTGTAATACTTAGCAATATTATAAAAAAATGTTTGTCATTTATAAATGCTACTTAAGCTATCCAATGCACAGCTTAATTTAATAAATTAACATACATTGATTAAATGATAATTTGAGCAACACACATTTAATATCAACTAATTATAGCTTTAATATTGGTTTAAATTGTAGCTGAGTGGTCCGTAAAAGCCACATTTAGTGCACCCACTAAAAAGCCCCGGGGAAAACGCTGAATATTGTGTATTTATAAAATGTCCATTTCACCGTAACCTGATTTTTAGAATCTGAATGTTTCAACCTCATAGAAGCTGTTTTAAATATCTTCTTCAGTGTTTTCTCCATGACCTACAGTATGTAATGGGCACACCACCCAGCTAACTTTACTGACCACCCAGCTAAAATCAAAATAAAATTAACTTTTTTTTCCCTTCAATGTCGCACAAATTAACATTAGATTATTTTGTTAAATTATACAGTTAGCATGTGCATTAGATAGCTTAAAGGTATACTAAACCCAAATGTTTTCTTTCATGATTTGAATAGATCATGCAATTTTAAGCAACTTTCTAATTTACTCCTGTTATAAATTTTTCTTTGTTCTTTTGGTATCTTTATTTGAAAAGCATGAATTAAAGCTTATGAGCCAGCCCATTTTAGCTTCAACACCTGGGTACCGCTTGCTGGTTGGTGGCTAAATGTAACCAGCAATCACTATCCAGTGTTCTGAACCATACATGGGTCGCTCCAAAGCTTTCATTCCTGCTTTTTCAAATAATGATATCAAGAGAATGAATAAAAATTGATATAAGTACATTTGAAAGTTGTTTAAAATTGCATGCTCTATCTGAATCCTTAAAAGAAAAAGATTGGGCTTAGTATCCCTTTAAGCAGCATCTATAAATAGCAGAACATTTTATAATATTGCAGAGAGTTACACTGCCCACAACTGGCTACTTCATAATGCCATCCAGCTGGTAAACTTTTTTTATGGAGACTGCAACTCTTTTTATAGTCTTTATTTATTCTATTTTTATGTTAAGTAAAAGATATCGAATGACTGATATTTTATTTTACAGTGCACTATGGAAAACAAATGTCAAACTTACCAGAGGCGCTCCAGTACAGTATAGATATTTTAAAGGATATTTTCTGACCCCAAAGGTATGTTGATTTTCTGAAATAAATCCAAGATTATTTTTATGGCAACATTTTTACTTTGTTTGGTGAGAATATCACCTGCCTTAAACAAAGGATTACTGTCAAGCCAATTGTATCACTTTTGCAGTATCTTCTTGTCCCTTAATGATCAATGGAGTTTTACAATTTCTAAATTTGAAAAAAGGACATTCATTTGTAAAATAAGATGCATTTATTTTTCTAAAGTATCCCAGCACTAACTACATGTTTAGTCTCTGCAAATGGGTTAAACACTTGGTGAAAGTTGTGCTCCCTTGCCGCTAGACTTTAACTTTTACACTTTCTGTGGATACATTTTAATATTTGGGTAGGTTTTCAAATTTGTTTCTCTTGCAAGGTGTATCCAGTCCACGGATTCATCCTTACTTGTGGGATATTCTCATTCCCTACAGGAAGTGGCGAAGAGAGCACACAGCAGAGCTGTCCATATAGCTCCCCCTCTGGCTCCGCCCCCCAGTCATTCTTTTTGCCGCTTTAACAAGTAGCATCTCCACGGGAGGGTAAAGTGAATGTGGTGTTAGATTTGTAGTTTTATATCTTCAATCAAGAGTTTGTTATTTTTAAATAGTACCGGTTTGTGCTATTTACCCTCTGGCAGAAATATGATGAAGAATTCTGCTGAGAGGAAAATGATTTTAGCATGTTGCAACTAAAATCCATTGCTGTTCCCACACAGGACTGAGGAGTACCAGAAAACTTCAGTTGGGGGGAACAGTTTGCAGGCTTAACTGCTTTGAGGTATGTTTCAGTCATATTTTTTCTAGTCAAGATAAGATAATACTAGAAGACTGACAAGATTCCCCATGTGGGAAGGGTAAGCCATGTTCTGAGACTTAGTATAGAACTAGAGGCTTATTTAAGAGGGCTCAATAGACTGGTTATCATTTTTGCAGGGCAATCGATTATTTTATTTAGCAAAATACTCTTTATTGACACTTTTTAAGCACTTTTGGTGTGTTCATTGGGGTTTTATTCCACATGGCACTATTTTTAGTCACCTAAATTGGGTTCTGAAGGCCCCACAGCTGTGGAGTGGGAGGGGCCTAATTTCGCGCCTCAGTTGCGCTGTTTATTCTGACAGATTTCCTTGCATGCTGCTTCACATGGGTCCAGAGACTGCTTGAGGACTTCAGGAGGCTTGATTTTCTCAAATCCAATCCTTAAGGGAAGGTAGGGCCACAGCAGGCCGCTGTGGCAAGGTGCTGTAGTTTATTAACCGGTTGTTTGCTTTAGGCGGCTCCGGTTTGGGCATTAAAGGGTTAATCAGGCTGAAACTTGCTGTGCAATCATATCGAAGCATTAGGCACATACCGTAAACATTTCAAGAGATTTGGTTCATTTTTCACCGTTTTGTAAAATTGTTTGCGCTTTTATTTCTTAAAGGCACAGTACCATTTATTGCAAATTGTATTTTTTACTTGATAAAGTGTTTTTCCAAGCCTGCTTGTGTATAATACTAATCTGTTAAACATGTCTGACACTAAGGAAAATCCTTGCTCTATGTGTTCAGAAGCCATGGTGGAACCCCCACTCAAAATGTGTCCCAAGTGCACTAATGTGTCTATACACTTTAAAGATCATATTGTGTCACTTAAAAATATAGCCCTAGATGATTCTTTGACTGAAGGTAATGAGGATAGTCCGCCTTCCTCTCCCCATGTGTCATCACCAGTTACGCCCGCTCAAGCGATACATAGTACCTCTAGTGCATTAGCACCTATTACATTGAAACAACTGGCGGCAGTCATGGATAATTCCCTTGTGGCCTTTCTATCCAAACTGCCAGTTTTCACTAAAAAGCGAGATAGCTCTGTCTTGAGAACAGATGAGGAGCAGTCGGAAGCTTTGGGAGGTTTATCTGATGTACCCTCACAACACTCTGAAGTAGGGGCGAGGGATGTAATGTCTGAGGGAGAAATTTCTGACTCAGGAAAAGTTTCTCAGCAGGCAGAATCAGATTCACTAGCATTTAAATTGGAACACCTCCGCGTACTGCTTAGGGAGGTCTCATCAACTCTGGATGATTGTGACCCTATGGTGGTCCCAGAGAAATTGTGTAAAATGGACAAATATCTAGAAGTCCCTGTATACACTGATGCGTTTCCGATCCCTAAGAGGGTGGCGGATATTGTTACTAGGGAGTGGGAAAGACCAGGTGTACCTTTTTATTCCCCCCCCTATCTTTAAGAAAATGTTCCCCATAACTGATCCCAGGCGGGACGCGTGGCAGACGGTCCCTAAGGTAGAGGGGGCAGTTTCAACACTAGCCAAGCGCACAACCATACCAATTGAAGATGGTTGTGCTTTCAAAGATCCTATGGATAAAAAATTAGGTTTACTGAAGAAAATATTTGTTCAACAAGGTTTCCTTCTCCAACCTATTGCCTGCATTATTCCTGTAACTACTGCAGCGGCTTTTTGGTTTGAGGCGCTGGAGGAGTCGCTCCAGAGGGAGACTTTATATGACGAAGTCATGGATAGAATTAAGGCTCTAAAACTGGCTAATTCTTTTATCACAGATGCCGCTTTGCAATTAGCTAAGTTAGCGGCGAAAAATTCTGGTTTTGCCATCATGGCGCGCAGAGTGCTTTGCTTCAAATCATGGTCGGCCGACGTGTCGTCCAAAACAAAATTACTGAATATTCCTTTCAAGGGAAAGACCCTTTTCGGGCCCGAGTTGAAAGAGATTATTTCGGATATCACTGGGGGAAAGGGCCATGCCCTCCCGCAAGATAGGCCTTTTAAGGCTAAAAACAAGGCTAATTTTCGTTCCTTAAGCAACTTCAGGGGCGGTCCTGCTTCAACCTCTGCAACCGCAAAGCAAGAGGGTAACGCTTCACAGCCCAAGGCAACCTGGAAACCTTTGCAAGGCTGGAACAAGGGTAAACAGGCCAAAAAGCCTGCGGCTGCTACTAAGACAGCATGAAGGGGTAGCTCCCGATCCGGGACCGGATCTGGTAGGGGGCAGACTCTTTCTCTTTGCTCAGGCTTGGGCAAGAGATGTTCCCGATCCCTGGGCATTAGAGATCGTTGCTCAGGGATATCTTCTAGAATTCAGGGACTTTCCTCCAAGGGGAAGGTTCCACATTTCTCGTCTGTCTACAGACCAGACCAAGAAAGAGGCATTCTTACGCTGTGTAGAAGATCTACTCCAGATGGGAGTGATATATCCAGTTCCAATTACAGAACAAGGACTTGGTTTTTACTCAAACCTGTTTGTCGTTCCCAAAAAGGAAGGAACTTTCAGGCCAATCCTGGATCTAAAAATTCTAAACAAATTCCTCAGAGTTCCATCCTTAAGATGGAGACCATTCGGACAATCTTACTGATGATCCAGGAAGGTCAATATATGAATACCGTGGATCTAAACGATGCATACCTTCATATTCCTATCCACAAAGATCACCATCAGTTCCTAAGGTTCGCCTTTCTGGACAAGCATTACCAGTTTGTGGCCCTTCCCTTCGGGTTGGCCACCGCTCCCAGAATTTTCACAAAAGTGCTAGGGTCCCTTCTAGCGGTACTAAGACCGCAGGGCATTGCAGTAGCACCTTATCTGGACGACATCTTAATACAGGCGTCTTTTTCCCAGAACCAAGGCTCATACAGATATTGTTCTGGCCTTTCTAAGGTCTCACGGGTGGAAGGTGAACACCGAAAAAAGTTCTCTGTCCCCGCTGACAAGGGTTCCCTTCCTGGGAACATTAATAGACTCGGTAGAAATGAAAATATTTCTGACGGAGGTCAGAAGGTTAAAGCTTTTAAGTACTTGCCGAGCTCTTCATTCCATTCCTCGGCCTTCTGTAGCTCAGTGCATGGAGGTAATCGGATTAATGGTAGCAGCAATGGACGTAGTCCCTTTTGCTCGAATTCATCTCAGGCCACTGCAATTGTGCATGCTCAAACAGTGGAATGGGGATTATGCAGATTTGTCTCCTCAAATCCAACTGGACCAGAAAACCAGAGATTCTCTTCTCTGGTGGTTGTCTCAGGATCACCTGTCTCAGGTAATGTGCTTCCGCAGACCGGAGTGGATCATTGTAACGACGGACGCCAGTCTGTTAGGCTGGGGCGCAGTCTGGGGCTCCCTGAAAGCTCAGGGCCTATGGTCTCTGGAAGAGTCTCTTCTCTCGATTAAACATTTTGGAACTGAGAGCGATATTCAACATTCTCCAGGCATGGCCTCAACTAGCGGCGGCCAAATTAATCAGATTTCAGTCGGACAACATCACGACTGTAGCATACATCAATCATCAGGGAGGAACAAAGAGTTCCTTAGCGATTGAAGGAAGTAACCAAGATAATCAGGTGGGCGGAGGATCACTCTTGCCATCTATCTGCAATTCACATCCCAGGAATAGACAACTGGGAAGCGGATTTCCTAAGTCATCAGACTTTTCACCCGGGGGAGTGGGAACTCCACCCGGAGGTTTTTGCTCAGCTGACCCAGCTATGGGGCATTCCAGAGCTGGATCTGATGGCGTCCCATCAGAACACCAAACTTCCTCTTTACGGATCCAGGTCCAGGGACCCCAAAGCGGCATTGATAGATGCCCTAGTAGCGCCTTGGTCCTTTAATCTGGCTTATGTCTTTCCACCGTTTCCCCTTCTCCTTCGGCTGGTAGCCAGATTCAAACAGGAGAAGGCCTTGGTAATTCTGATAGCGCCTGCCTGGCCACTCAGGACTTGGTATGCAGACCTAGTGGACATGTCATCTGTCCCACCATGGACACTGCCAATGAGGCAGGATCTTCTAATAATTAAGTCAGGTTAAATTTTTTGTTTAAACTACAGTCACCACTGCACCCTATGGTTTCTCCTTTTTCTCCTAACCGTCAGTCGAATGACTGGGGGGCGGAGCCAGAGGGGGAGCTGTATGGACAGCTCTGCTGTGTGCTCTCTTTGCCACTTCCTGTAGGGAATGAGAATATCCCACAAGTAAGGATGAATCCGTGAACTGGATACACCGCAAGAGAGAGTAATTTATCAGGTAAGCATAAATTCTGTTTTTTTTTAAATTTTGGTTATAACTAACTCAGAGCAAAACGATTTGTTGCGTCTCCGTTGAATTTTCAGATATTTTGATTATTTCTTTATCAGCACAGATTATTTGGTCTGGATTTAAAATTGTCACAAATTATGTAACTAATACAATTTTTCACAACACATTTTTAGTGAATGTGTTTCTGTTGTGAAGCACATTGTAATAATTTCTGTTAAATGGACAAGAAACTTAAAAATTTTCTTTCATGATTTAGACAGAGCATACAATTTTCAACAACGTTCCAATTTACTACTATTTAATTTGATTCTTTCTCTTGTTATCCTTTGCTGAAAGGTTTATCTAGGCATGTTCAAGAGCAGCAAAGAAGGTAGGTTCTAGCTGCTGATTGGTGGCTATGTATATGTATATGTGTGTGTGTATATATATATATATATATATATATATATATATATATATATATATATATATATATATATATATATATATATATATATATATATATATATATATATATATATATATATATATATATTCATATTCGATTGTCATTGGCACACCCATGTGTTAAGTTAGAAACCATTAGTGCATTGCTGCTCCTTCAACAAATGATACCAAGAGAATGAAACAAATTGGATAATAGAAGTAAATTCGAAAGTTGTTTAAAATTGTATTCTCTATCTGAATCACCAAAGAAAATGTTGGGTTTCATGTCCCTTTAAGCACATTTCTGCAAGACAATCTGATGCATAAATAATTGCAAATACTCAAAAAAAAAAAAAAAAACAGAAAAAACCCTTAAAGAATAACTTCACAAATAGTTATTTTTCTGTATCCCTTCATTTGTTAATAACACTGTATAAAATGTATCTATTAAATTGTGTATATATAAGTCCTATAGCAGAGGTTTTCAAACCTGTCCCCAGGCCTCCCTAACAGGCCAGATTTTCAGGATTACCTTGAGTGAGGTATTAGGTGAGGTACCTTGGGCATGTTATTAACCATGTTTACTAATCTGCTAATTATTTCACCTGTGCTTCAGCTCAGATAACCTAAAAAAATCTAACCTTTAGAAAGGCATGAGGACAGGTTTGAAAACCTCTGGTCTATAGAAAGAAGTCTTTTCTGTAAAATAGAACATTTCTGCTATTACAAACTACATATAATTTGAATTTAAAGTGTAAAATGAAGATTGTATTTAAACATTTTGTTGCTTTTCTAAAAGACCAATGCAAGTTGATTATAGTTGGTGTTTTCATTATTTTAGCTTTGTTTAAATAAATAAATAAAAAACTAAACAAAAATAAAAGGTTAGCTAGACATATATAACCAACTACACTCAACTTGTAGAACAAAACCATTTTCAACGCAAAACAAAGTTTCACAACTGGAGTTCTGTTTAAATCCTGTCATTGGTAAATGTACCCATTGCCTTTTTGTTGTTTGAAAACCTATTGGCACATGGGTATAAGATGTCAAGCCTACTAATTGTAATTCCCATAAAGTTTTGTAGCATTTTTTCCCAAGCTATTCCTTGGCTGCCATGACATCTTCTCGTACTGTGGCAAGGTGTCTGACACAGCAAATTGCAGCTATACCGCTAGTACAACTGGTAAGAGACCAACTTTTATTTTCTCGTATGTAGGAAATTAAAGAGTAATTATTTTACACTGAGGTGTTCTTTTTTATCAGTTTGCTTATGCTGGGGAATTGTTCAGCTGCATTTTAGCCACTGGCAGTCAGCTGTTCTCCAGCATCAGTAAGACTATTTCACAGCAAAACAAATATGACCCGTTAAAGCAAAATTCACTTATTTTTGGATGATTCATTTTTTCATTGCCACTGCATTTTTTTAATGGCTTATCAAACTCCATGGATAAACCCTCTAGAAGGCTAAAATGGTTTGACTTTATAAATGTAGACCTTTTTAACTTTTAAATTACAGACGGCCCGTGGTCCATGCCAAGTCATAGTTCACAAGTGGGAGACTCATCTACAACCACGATCAATAAAACCTTTAGGTATGGGAATTGCATGACTGGAAGAGTTATGCGCGACCGTTGGTTTTACCTACAAAGTACAAACACATTGTGCAGATGCACTCTACAATTTCTGGTCTGTAAACAACGGGTTAATTCAGCAATAACATTTTACATTTTTTTTTTAAAAGTTGTATTTCTTACATTTATCATTATTTAAATAATGTGAAAATAACTTCTTTAATTCAGGCATGTACTGTCATGATTCAGATAGACCATGCAAACCTTTAATACATATAGTGCACATGAAGATTCTGAATCTAGATATGTTTTCATGGAAGAGAATTAAGTTTGAAGAAAGGATACCGAGAGTAAAACTGGGTAACAGAAGAAAGTTCTCTATATAAAGTATGAAAGTTTAATAGGACACTCAATTCAAAATTACATTGTCATGATTCAGAGAGAGCATGCACATTTTAAGGGGCTTTTCCATTTACTTCCTTTATCTTTTTTTTTTTTTTTTTTTTTTTGTACAGTCTTTATATATGCACACTTTATAGGGCACTACTGAGCATGTGCATGAGCTCACAGTTCCTATGTATGAGTATGATTGGCTGATGGCTGTTACATGATACAATGAGACTGACAAATTTGAAGTAATTTTTTTTAATTTGTAAGTACAAAATTCACTGCTCATTTAAACTTCAGGATAAGTGCTATTGCATTGTCTCTTTACTATTCATTTTGGATTATGCACTTATGTATTTAACAGTCCTTTCATTCTGACCTCCTGTGTAGAATGTACACGTTTTGAGCTCTTTCTAGCATTGAAAAAAAAAAAATAAAAAAAAAAATCCATTACATATAATACATACTCTGATTTGTTAGAATGGGTAATTTAACCACCATTTTACCCTGCAGTTATATGCGTTTAACCCCCAAAATGGAGTTAAACATATAGTTAAAGTATCGCTTGGGAGCCGCAGAGATCTAAATGGAAACTGCTGCTGAACTAATTAGCAGTGCTTGTTGCACAGATGATTGGGTCAGCAGCAGTTTCCGATAGGGACCAGCAGTTTTCTGCAGCTCCTGAGTGGTAATTTAATTGTGTTCAACACCTTTGAGAGGGTTAAACACTGATAATGTAACTTTATCACTAACAACCATGCAATGCTATAAGGAATGGGAGCGTGTAGTTTCCCCCCCCCCCCTCACTATAAAGTCCCTTTAAGCACTAGAATTGCATCCAATTAATCCAAATAGTATGCTTGTTGCCCAAAAGTTAGAATAACAGCAAGTTTATTTTGAGGTCTCCCTTCAGCTGTTATGCCATAGGCTCAATACCACTGCATTAGGCATTTAACAACACAAGTTAAAGGGGGGTGTGCTCATCAGACTTAACTAGATCACATTCATTTTAGTTTTATACTAAGAGGCTTTCTAGCACAAACAATGCAAAGGGGAAAATGCAGAATGATTCACCTTCTTGCTTTGTTCACAATCTCATTATTGTAATTTACTCACCTGTGCTCTGGTAGTGAAATACATTAAAGGTATAGAAAGTTCAAAAATGAAAGGTGCATGGATGCATTTTAATTTGCAATGTAAGCATTTTTGCAATATACTTTCATTAGCACACATTCTTCTAGTAAAAGTTTGTGTTTTACAGTGGCATATGCACATGTCCAGTGATGTCCTGTGCACCAGTATTCAAACACCACACCATCTCAGAGTGCCAGTAGTGACTTGTATGACACAAAACACTCCATCCCCAGCTCTCTAAGCAGGCATGGTGTTTGAATACTGGTGCAGGGACCTTCACCAGATATGTGCTTATGCTTCAGAAAATCAATAACTTTTAATAGAATATTTTTTTGCTGTATAAAGTATAGTGCAAAAATGCTTATATTTTAAATTGAAGTGCACCCATGCACATTTTAAAAGGGACAGTCTACTCCAATTTTTTTTTTTTTTATTGTTTAAAAAGATAATCCCTTTATTACCCATTCCCCAGTTTTGCACAGCCAACATGGTTATATTAATACCTTTAACACCTGCAATTACCTTGTATCTTAGCCTCTTTTGACAGTCCTCTGATCACATGCCTATTTAGTTCTGATCCATTGACTTGCATTTTAGCCAATAAGTGCTGTGTTGTGCACAACTCCGGGAGTGAGCACAATGTTATCTTTATGGTCCACATGGATTATAAATCTCGTTGTGAAAAGCAAATAAAAAAATGCATGTGATAAGAGGCTGTCTGTAGTGGCTTAGAAACGGGCAGGAATTTAGAGGTTTAAATGTTATAAAGTATATTAATATAACAATGTTGGTTGTGCAAAGATGGGGAATGGGTAGTAAAGGCATTATCTATCTTTTTAAATAACAATTTTGCTGTTGGCTGTCCCTTTAACTTTTGACCTTTCTATCCCTTTAAATACATTAGTGTTTTCATATATAAATTTAGAATACTTTGCTGTCATGTGTTTTTAGCCTAAAGCTATTCTTCTCAACATGTTTGCTTTAGGACCACTTAAAATCAAGTGATTTTCCCAGATGCTTGTGACACCCCAGGACTCTAATGAATTGCAATTAAATAATTAAAGGGACACTGAACCCAATTTTTTCTTCTTTCGGGATTTAGATAGATTATGCAACTTTCTAATTTACTCCTATTATCAATTTGTCTTCGTTCTCTTGCTATCTTTATTTGAAAAAGAAGGCATCTAAGCTTCTTTTTTTTTTGGTTCAGTTCTCTGGACAGCACTTTTTTATTGCTGGATGAATTTATCCACCAATCGGCAAGAACAACCCAGGTTGTTCACCAAAAGTGGGTCGGCATCTAAACTTACATTCTTGCTTTTCAAATGAAGATACCAAGAGAATGAAGAAAATTTGATAATAGGAATAAATTAGAAAGTTGCTTAAAATTTCATGCTCTAACTGAATCACGAAAGAAAAAAAATTGGGTTCAGTGTTCCTTTTAAGATACTACTGTCCTACAAAGGATATGTGTGTTTGCATTTTTAAGTAGTGTATTAATAAAAATATTTATAATAGTTCATATTCAAAGCAAGATGATACAGGCATTTAGTGACCTACATGTGTTTGCTTTTTTTTTTTTAGCGACACTAAAATCAAATTTAAACTTCATGATTCAGATAGTGTCATTTTAGACAATTTTCCAATTTACTTCTATTATCAAATTTATTTTGATCACTTGGTATACTTTGTTGAAGATTAAATCTAGGGTAGGCTAAAGCATGCATATGTCTCTTGCATTCTATGGCCACAGTGTTTACAACTACTTATAACATTGCTTTAAACATTGTTACAAACACTGCCGCCAGATGGCACACTTCTGAGCTCACCTAGGATACCAAGACAACTTAGAAAAATTGATAATAAAAGTAAGCTGGAAAGTTGTTTTAAAACGTCATGCTTTATCTAATCCTTTTGTTTAATTTTGACTTTACTGTCCCTTTAAGTAATTCTCTTTTCTCTTAAAGGGACTTGAAACCCAACATTTTTCTTTCATGATTCAGAGAAAAGAATTTAAAAAAAAAGTTTACAATTAACTTCTATTTTCTAATTTGCTTTGTTCTCGTGTTATTCTTTGTAGAAGATATATCTAAATAGGTAGCATTCATGTTGAGTACTACATGACAGACAATAGTGCTCTTGCTAATGTATAACGTTTTTGCAAAACTTCTGCCATATAATGCTGCAGACATCTGAATCGTGTGAGAAAAATTTGTGGCTTTGTGTCCCTTTTTTAATAATTCAAATAAGTTTTAAAAAAAAACTGGTAGATATATGGGTGTGATACAAGAATAGTCTTGTCTTATCCTTTTGTAGCATGTAAT
Source organism: Bombina bombina (assembly GCF_027579735.1). Classification (NCBI taxonomy): domain Eukaryota; kingdom Metazoa; phylum Chordata; class Amphibia; order Anura; family Bombinatoridae; genus Bombina; species Bombina bombina. The sequence goes on from NC_069502.1 coordinate 1,048,148,847, forward strand.
TACAATTACGTTTTTGGAGCACACATTTAATTTTTACAGTTTACTTCTCTTTATAAATAATTATATAATGTATTGCTGAATTAACCCAGTTATTGCTGAATTAACAAATTTTACACATGTATGGTATACACATCTTTACATGAGTTTAGAAACTAGAATATTTACTTACGCATGCGTGTAGAATTACAGATTTAAGGTTTAAATAATTTGCTGTCACAAAAGCGCAGGACCCCAAATTTTAAACTTTTTAGTAGAGAAAATCCATTCATAACATTGAGGTTGGCCTAATTCACGTCAAAATATTCAGCTTCTTTCCTACACAAATGCCGTTCTTAAAGGGACATAGACCCTTGCAGCACAATACTTTTCTGTACTTTTTGCAAGAATTAAATATAAAGAGTATACAGATTTATTCTGCAATTATTCTAAAATCCCTTTCCACTTGCCTTACTGTGGGAACCAATCAAGACTTGTTACTGGACCAAAAAAGGCTTACCACTGTCTTTTTGTTTGTAAAACTGGCATTGTTTTGCATTTTGTCCTCTGCTGTGGCCAGTTAGGAGAAACATGCAGCCGTTTTAAACTTTGTGCAGCTCTAATTAATTTTTTTTTTGTTTTGTTAAAGTACAGGAAAATGGACTAAAAGTATATTGTGAAGTTTTTTTATTTTAATTGTGCACAATTATTTCGTTTAGCACCTCAAAATGTTTTATGTCCTTTTAAGAACCATTGTGCAAAGATTCTGAATGTATATGATAGCAGGCGTTTTTGGCAGTAGGGGTTAAATTCCTTTTTTTATTTCAGTCTATTTTTATGCCATAAGCGTAACCAAGAGAAAGTGGTTAAAGGGACAGTCTACTCCAGAATTTTTATTGTTTAAAAAGATAGATAATCCCTTTTATTGCTCATTCTCTAGTTTTGCATAACCAACACTGTCATATTACACTTTTTACCTCTGATTACCTTGTATCTAAACCTCTGCAGACTGCCCCCTTATCTCGGTTCTTTTGACAGACTTGCGTTTTAGCCAGTCAGTGCTGACTCATAAATAACTCCTCAGAAGTGAGCAGTTATCTATATATGACACACATGAACTAGCGCTGTCTAGCTGTGAAAAACTGTCAAAATGCACTGAAGTGGCGGTCTTCGAGGGCTTAGAAATTAGCATATGAGCCTACCTAGATTACCAAGAGTACAAAGCAAATTTGATGATAAAAGTAAATTGTAAATTCCCCTATCTGAATCCTCAAAGTTTAATTTTGACTAGAATGTCCCTTTAAGTATATCACTTTACCAACAATTCTTATTTATTGATACTCTCGCACATTCTTTCTTTACATACATATTTACACACACTCTCTTTGGGATAAATGTTGAGCCACAATAAGGGCAGCTTGGAGGTATTCAATTAAAATCTAGTTAAGTAAGTCTCCAACTCATTCCTACTCTCCCATTTTTCCTTTGCTCTCACACAAACCCTTTATCACTCCTGATTCCGGTAGTAGGAATTGGCAATACTTCAGCTTGATGTAAAAATATAATCAACTTAAATACCTTTCTGATTTAATATATATATTTTATAAATGTCACTCTCCTTTTTCAAATATAATTACTAATAGGACTACCTTATTAAAAAAAAAAAAAAAATCTAAATTATTCTGGATTCTATTTTAACAGTTTATATCAGTGATGGTGAACCTTGGCACCCCAGATGTTTCAGAACTACTTTTCCCATGATGCTTAGTTACTCCGAAGTACAGTCAAGGATCATGGGAAATGTAGTTCTGAAACATCTTGAGTGCCAAGGTTCACCATCACTGGTTTGTACTGTATCCGTGTCAGTATAATATAAACCGTAGTGCTAAAAAATGTAAATGCAGTATGTTAGCTCTGTTAAAGTTCTAATATAAGTCTGTAAAGCTGTCAGACTTGTTAAAGAGCCTTATTTCTGTCTTTACAGACTTGTATTTTATGCCGATTTGAGGCTACATACCAAAAGGACCACCTGAATTTGTTTTATAGTATATTGAAAAAAATACAAACAGATGGGCCCTGGCAATAAGTAGCCTTAAAACAGTGTAAACTACTACATAGGTATGGTGGCCTTTATAGGTTGTTGGGAGGACATACAAACATTTATTATTAATTGTCATTACAGTTAAATATGAACAATCAAGTCAGCCTTTTCAAGCAGAACAAATGCAGCCCTTTGCTGAAGAATAAAATAGGTTAAAGGGACACTGAACCCAAATTTTTTCCTTCATGATTCAGATAGATCATGCAATTTTAAGCAACTTTCTAATTTACTCCTATTATCAATTTCTCTTTGTTCACTTGCTATCTTTATTTGAAAAAGGCATCTAAGCTTCTTTTTTGGTTCAGACTCTGGACAGCACTTTTTTTATTGGTGGATGAATTTATCCACCAATCAGCAAGAATAACCCAGGTTATTCACCAAAAATGGGCTGGCATCTAAACTTGCATTTCAAATAAAGATACCAAGAGAATGAAGAAAATTTGATAATAGGAGTAAATTAGAAAGTTGCTTAAATTTGCATGCTCTATCTGAACCACGAAAGAAAAAAAATTGGGTTCAGTGTCCCTTTAAGCCATTACTAATTAGTGTAATCCACAGGAGACGCTAGCTAAAATTTTTATAAAAAAAATAAAAAAAAAGGAATGTCATTTACATACGATTAGGATTCTTTATGGCTGTTTGCATGTAGGGTCAGAATTTAAATACATTTTATTCAGCAAATAAACAGTTAATCTTGATAACCTTTTCATAGGAGTATATTAAACCATTTAGTATATAAGATTTAAAGGGACATAATGATCACTCATGCATTTTAATTTTTACTGAAAAATTTTGAAAAATATATATATTGGTGGTGGGGAAACATGCTTTTAATTAAAGATAATCCTGTTTTGGTGGCATATGGGCATAAGTTGTGCATGACCTGTGCACCAGTCTTCTACAAGCCACTGCTGAGTCTGAATGCTGTTTCCCAGTGAATGCACAGCATATGTACGTATACATCTGAAACAGAATGACCTTTTAGTTTGGACATTTTTTGTTTATACAATTATATTGCAAAATAACTTTTATTAAACATTGAAATGCACCCATGCTTATTTTTCATTTTGATCATTGTGTCACTTTTAAATCTTTTTTTGGCTGGATTAAAAATAAGTTTAACCTTTCCTGGTGTGTTCCTGTATGCAATAGGCAGATACGGTACTAAGTTAAACGGATCTCTGGCAGATGACATTGCATGACCGTAGCACACATTCATTATAGTATATTTTTATAGTAAGCTTTATTGAAAATGTTTTGATTTCCTTTTAAATGTTCATTGGCTCCATAAATTACTTTGATCACTTTTTCAAACATGTTGACAATCATTATCTATTCATGGTTATATTCAGCATTTACTTAACCTTGAGCTTCTTTTTGGTTTTCTTCTCAGAATAGTAAATGTGAAAAAGAAAAAGCTTTTATATAACTATGTATCTCTAGATCAGCATTTTCTGGATATGGTTCTCTGTATGCCTGCCCAGAATGTTTAGTATTGTGATCCATTCACAGCATGAAAACACGTTTCAGGGGAATAAGTGAAGATTTACTTTATTAACCACATATTGTGTGCATATTCTTACAGTGCCACCTGCCAGCGTTCATTAACAATGCCAGCTACAGGAATAAGACAACTTTACATATGGCTATTTACAGGAGGAGGGTGATGAAAAATATAGTTCAGAACAAATAAATAAATTAAAAAAACAAAACAAAAAAAAAACATGTTTATCAGATTGTACTTATTTGAAGCATTATTTGGTTACATTTCTCAACTAGTTTATTCAATTGTGTGTGTTTTTTTCACCCCTTTTCTATATGTTGTACATTTTGCAGTTTCTTCACACAATAATAAAATATATTTCTTTCCATAATCCTTTCATGCCTTTGACCATTAAAATATTTTTATCTTGTTCTTCAAACAAAAATAAGTCGCCGGGAGGTTTTGTTGGGGGGAGCTTTTCACTTACCAAAGGGTATGGTCATGAATGTACTTAAATTTTGCCAAAAATCTAGATAAGTAAAACAGAGCAAAATACTTCTATGTATACACAAACTTCCAATTATATTTTAAAAAAAAGGTTAAACCAGTTAAGGCATAGAATGTTGTGCACTGCAACCAAAACGCCCCAGTGTAAAGTGAGAATATCATGTGCTTTAAGGAGAAAAATGTGTAATTAGTAAAATTGTTCCTTTTCGTTGCTTTTTATAGAAAACGAATCCCTTATAGATGATGGACATTTTGGAATTCACAGTAAGTAGCATATTTGTTGTTCTATGGATTAAAGTTTGTGGGAATTAAATCTCAATATTCCCAGGATACCAATATCATTTGTAAATAAGTTTATATTTTTTATGTTTACAATGTGACAAAGCAGCCCTGTAGGTATTTGACTTGTCAAAAAAAAACACCATTTTGCAGCTTTGCATGTGCAGTTTAAGTTTCTTTTGTTCAGTCTCTGGTTTCCACATGTAATCTACATTTATTTTTATTCCATCATTTTGAATAACTTCTATTTATTATTATTTTTACAATTGTTGCTAAACGCGATTGATGACCTTTGTTCATTGATCACTGCTGGATCTGTTTTTTATGTCTAATCATCAAGCAGTCCTACTACACATGCAATCTTCCCGCTAATCAACTTAGGCTTCAAGCATTTGGTACATATTGTCTCACGATTGTCCTATAGAAATTTTCTGTAATTTTAAATCTGCTTATTGATAGACTAGTGCAAACATTCTGTAACCTGCATAACTTGGTTCTTATATACAATTTAACTTGTACAAGCAACAAAATGTGTCCGTAAAATGAAAACTTTTGTGGTCGTATCCTGGCAAAACATTTTGTGAATTGACCAAAATAAATGTTGCTCTGTATATTTATTAGTTGTGCAATAAATGCAAAATTGTGAAGCAAAAACATCTCTAAAGGAAAGTATTAGATTGTAGATTGTAAAGCAGAAAATGATTTATGCATTCACAGCAGCAGGTTTTTTTTTTCACTAGTACAGATAATTGACCAGCAAATTATATATTTTTTATATGCAACCTATTGAAATAAAGGAAATTATGTCTTTAACTACTTAACAACCAGTGATGTACCCCATACAAGATTTTTATTTATTTTTCCTCAATAGTGTGGTTTTGCCGCCAGCGGCAAGACCATGCTATTTCAGGATGTCTTTAGGGAGGGCAAGACCAGCGCTAATATAGACAGGAAAATCCTTAACGACCAGCGACGTACAGGGTACGTCTTGGTCGTTAAGAGGTTAAAAAGTTTTCTATATGCATTATGCTCATGCTGCCTACAACCCCATTTATCTCTCTTACAACAGGATTTCTAAGAGTAATATAATAATTCACTAATTATATGTGAATTTTAAAGAATAGCAATGTAAACAGGCTATTTATTCCATGAAAAAGATTAAGGTTAAACATTTTAATCCAGCAGGAAATCTGTTTGTGCATAAAGCTTACCTTTTTATAGTAATGATGAATAGCTGATAAAAACAATTCCCGTAGAGCTATTTCTTTCATGTAATTGGCAAGAGTCCATGAGCTAGTGACGTATGGGATATACATTCCTACCTGGCGGGGCAAAGTTTCCCAAACCTCAAAATGCCTATAAATACACCCCCCACCACACCCACAATTCAGTTTTACAAACTTTGCTTCCTATGGAGGTGGTGAAGTAAGTTTGTGCTAGATTTCTACGTTGATATGCGCTTCTCAGCATGCTGAAGCCCAGTTCCTCTCAGAGTGCAGTGAATGACAGAGGTATGTGAAGGGAGTATTACCTATTGAATACAATGGTCATCCTAGTTCTCTGTTATCGGTCGTAGAGATTCATCTCCTACCTCCCTTTTCAGATCGACGATATACTCTTATATTCCATTACCTCTACTGTACTGTACTGTTTCAGTACTGTTTTGGCTATCTATGATATACTCTTATATTCCATTACCTCTACTGTACTGTACTGTTTCAGTACTGGTTTGGCTATCTACTTTATGTAGATGAGTGTCTTTTGGTAAGTGTTTTCTTTTATTTAAGACACTCTCAGCTATGCTTTGGCACTTTATATGTAAAGTTCTAAATATATGTTTTGTACTTATATTTGCCATGATTCAGGTTAATCAGTTTATTTCCTTCTTACAGACTGTCAGTTTCATTTTGAGAAATGCATATTAAAAAAAATAAATAAAAAAAAATTCTTACCTGAAAATTTTTCAAATTGACTTTCTTTTCTAAATTGCGGGCTGTTAGGCTCGCAGGAGCACAAAATGCTATAATTTATTGCGTCTTTTTTTGGCGCGAAAATTACATATGTTGACGTAATTTCGTCATTTCCGGCATCTTATTTGGCGCAGAGAGTTTTCACGTGGTTACATCATTTATGACGCTCGTGTTTGTTGCATACGTTCTTGGCGTCAAAAAATATTTGTCAGTTGTGGGCATCATACTGTGCCAGATTTTTGACATTATTTTGTTTGCATTTTTTCCCATTCCTGAAACTGTCATATAAGGAAATTGATAATTTTGCTTTATATGTTTTTTTTTCTATTACATATTGCAAGATGTCTCAATCTGACCCTGTCTCAGAATCTACTTCTGGAATTCTGCTGCCTGATGTCGATTCTACCAAAGCTAAGTGCATTTGTTGTAAACTTGTGGTAACTGTTCCTCCGGCTGTAGTTTGTGTTAGTTGTCATGATAAACTTTCAAATGCAGACAATATTTCCATTAGTAGTAATCCATTACCTGTTGTTGTTCCTTCAACATCTAATGTTCCGGATATTCTGTTAATGTGAGAGAATTTGTTTCTAATTCTATTCAGAAGGCTCTGTCTGTTATACCACCTTCTAACAAACGTAAAAGGTCTTTTAAAACTTCTCATAAATTCCATGAATTTTTAAATGACCGACAGCATTCTGATTTATCTATCTCTGAGGAGGATCTATCTGGTTCAGAAGATTCTGCCTCAGATATTGACACTGACAAATCTTCATACTTATTTAAAATGGAGTATATTTGTTCCTTATTAAAGGAGGTGTTGATTGCATTAGATATGGAGGAGACTATTCCTCTTGATATTAAAACCAGTAAACGTTTAAATTCGTTTTTTTAAACCTCCATGTAGTTATTCCAGAGGTTTTTCCAGTTCCTGATGCTATTTCAGATGTAATTTCTAGGGAATGGAATAGACTGGGTACTTCATCTACTCCTTCAAGGTTTAAGAAACTGTATCCTTTGCCGACTGATTGATTGGAGTTTTAGGAAAAGATCCACAAAGTTGATGGGGCCATCTCTACTCTTGAAAAGCGTACTACTATTCCTACGGCAGATAGTACTTCTTTTAAAGATCCTTTAGATAGGAAGCTTGAATCTGATCTAAGGAAGGCTTATTTATGTTCAGGTCATCTTCTTAGGCCTGCTATTTATTTGGCTGATGATGCTGCTGCTTCAACTTTTTGGTTGGAAACTTTAGCGCAACAAGTACCAGATCATAATGTGTATAGCATTGTTAAGCTAATTCAACATGCTAATAATTTCATTTGTGATGCCATTTTTGATATCATTAGAATTGATGTCAGGTATATGTCTTTAGCTATTTTAGCTAGAAGAGCTTTATGGCTTAAATCTTGGAATGCTTATATGACTTCTAAATCAAAGTTGCTATCTCTTTCTTTCCAAGGTAATAAATTATTTGGTTCTCAGTTGGATTCTATTATTTCAACTGTCACTGGGGGGAAGGGAGCTTTTTTGCCTCAGGATAAAAAATCTAAGTGTAAATTTAGGGCTGCTAACCGTTTTCGTTCCTTTCGTCAGAATAAGGAACAGAAACCTGACCCTTTTCCTAAAGGAACGTTTTCCAATTGGAAGCCTTCTCCAGTCTGGAATAAATCCAAGCCATTTAAAAAATCAAAATCAGCCCCCAAGTCCGCATGAAGGTGCGGCCCTCATTCCAGCGCAGCTGGTAGGGGGCAGACTAAGATTTTACAAGGATGTTTGGATCAATTCAATCAAAAATCATTGGATTCAGAACATTGTTTCTCAAGGGTACAGAATAGGTTTCAAAGTAAGACCGCCTGTGAGAAGTTTCTTTCTCTCACACATTCCAGTGAACCCAGTAAAGGCTCAGTCTTTCCTGAATTGTGTTTCAGACCTGGAGTTATCTGGGGTAATTGTTCCAGTTCCTTTTCAGGAACGGGGTCTGGGGTTCTATTCAAATCTGTTCATTGTTCCAAAGAAGGAGAATTCTTTCAGACCAGTTCTGGATCGAAATATTTTGAATCGTTATGTAAGAATACCAACATTCAAGATGGTGACTAAGGACTATTCTGCCTTTTGTTCAGCAAGGGATTATATGTCCACAATAGACTTACAGGATGCATATCTTCATATTCCGATTCATCCAGATCACTATCAGTTTCTGAGATTCTCTTTTCTAGACAAGCATTACCAATTTGTTGCTCTTCCTTTTGGCCTAGCAACCGCTCCAAGGATCTTTTCAAAGGTTCTCGTTTTCGGTGCCCTACTCTCTGTAATCAGAGAGCGGGGTATTGCAGTGTTTCCTTATTTGGACGATATCTTGGTACTTGCTCAGTCTTTACATTCTGCAGAATCTCACACAGATCATCTAGTGTTGTTTCTTCAAAGACATGGTTGGAGGATCAATTTACCAAAAAGTTCATTGATTCCTCAGACAATGGTAACCTTTTTAGGATTCCAAATAGATTTAGTATCCATGACTTTGTCTCTAACAGACAAAAGACGTCTGAAATTGGTTTCAGCTTGTCGGAACCTTCAGTTTCAATCATTCCCTTCAGTAGCTATGTGCATGGAGGTTTTAGGTCTCATGACTGCAGCATCGGACGCGATCCCCTTTGCTCGTTTTCACATGAGACCTCTAAAGCTTTGTATGCTGAGCCATTTGTGCAGGGATTATACAAAGATATCACAACTAATATCCTTAAATCCCAATATTCGACTATCTCTAACTTGGTGGTTAGATCATCATTGTTTAGTTCAAGGGCCCTCTTTTGTTTGTCCAACCTGGACTGTGATTACAACAGATGCAAGTCTTTCAGGTTGGGGAGCTGTCTGGGGATCTCTGACAGCGCAGGGGGTTTGGAAATCTCAAGAGGCGAGATTACCAATCAATATTTTGGAACTCCGTGCGATTCTCAGTGCTCTTAAGTTTTGGCCTCTTCTGAAGAGAGAACCGTTTATTTATTTTCAGACAGACAATGTCACAACCGTGGCGTATGCCAATCATCAAGGTGGGACTCACAGTCCTCAAGCTATGAAAGAAGTATCTCGGAAACTTGCATGGGCGGAATCCAGCTCTTGTCTAATCTCTGCGTTACATATCTCAGGTATAGACAATTGGGAAGCGGATTATCTCAGTCGCCAGACTTTACATCCGGGAGAGTGGTCTCTTCACCCAGATGTGTTTTTTCAGATTGTTCAGATGTGGGGGCTTCCAGAAATAGATCTGATGGCTTCGCATCTAAACAGGAAACTTCCCAGTTATCTGTCCATGTCCAGGGATCCTCAGGCGGAAGCAGTGGATGTGTTGTCACTTCCTTGGAGTTATCAACCTGCTTATATCTTTCCGCCTCTAGTTCTTCTTCCAAGAGTGATTTCCAAAATCATAATGGAGCGTTCATTTGTACTGCTGGTGGCTCCAGCATGGCCACACAGGTTTTGGTATGCAGATCTTGTTCGGATGTCCAGTTGCCAACCTTGGCCACTTCTGTTAAGGCCAGACCTTCTATCTCAAGGCCCATTTTTCCATCAGGATCTCAAATCATTAAATTTGAAGGTATGTAGATTGGTAGTCATAGAGGTTTCTCTGACTCAGTGATTAATACTATGTTGCAGGCTCGCAAATCTGTGTCTAGAAAGATTTATTACCGAGTTTGGAAGACTTACATTTCATGGTGTTCTTCTCATAAATTCTCTTGGCATTCTTTTAGAATTCCTAGAATTTTACAGTTTCTTCAGGATGGTTTGGATAAGGGTTTGTCTGCAAGTTCCTTGAAAGGACAAATCTCTGCACTTTCTGTTCTGTTCCACAGAAAAATTGCTAATCTTCCTGAAATTCATTGTTTTGTACAGGCTTTGGTTTGTATCAAGCCTGTCATTAAGTCAATCTCTCCTCCTTGGAGTCTTAATTTGGTTTTGAGGGCTTTACAGGCTCCTCCGTTTGAGCCTATGCATTTTCTGGACATTAAATTACTTCCTTGGAAAGTATTGTTCCTTTTGGCCATCTCTTCTGCTAGAAGAGTTTCTGAATTATCTGCTCTTTCTTGTGAGTCTCCTTTTCTGATTTTTCATCAGGATAAGGCGGTTTTGCGGACTTCATTTAAATTTTTACCTAAAGTTGTGAATTCCAACAACATTAGTAGAGAAATTGTTGTCCCTTCGTTGTGTCCTAATCCTAAGAATTCTCTGGAGAGATCTTTACATTCTTTGGATGTGGTAAGAACTTTGAAATATTATGTTGAAGCTACTAAAGATTTCAGAAAGACTTCTAGTCTATTTTGTTATCTTTTCTGGTTCTAGGAAAGGTCAGAAGGCTTCTGCCATTTCTTTAGCATCTTGGTTAAAGCTTTTGATTCATCATGCTTATTTGCAGTCGGGTAAATCCCCGCCTCAGAGGATTACGGCTCATTCTACTAGGTCAGTTTCTACTTCCTGGGCTTTTAAGAATGAAGCTTCTGTTGATCAGATTTGCAAAGCAGCAACTTGGTCTTCTTTGCATACTTTTACTAAATTCTACCATTTGATGTTTTCTCTTTTTCAGAAGCAGTTTTTGGCAGAAAAGTACTTCAGGCAGCTGTTTCAGTTTGATTCTTCTGCTTATAATTTTTTTTTTTTCATTATAAAGATTAAAACTTTTGATTTGGGTTGTGGATTCATTTTTCAGCAGAATTGGCTGTCTTTATTTTTATCCCTCCCTCTCTAGTGACTCTTGCGTGGTGTTCCACATCTTGGGTATTTGCTATCCCATACGTCACTAGCTCATAGACTCTTGCCAATTACATGAAAGAAAACATAATTTATGTAAGAACAGGTAAGTTCTTACATAAATTATGTTTTCTTTGCATACATTTACTGAATTCTACCGTTTTTATGTATTTGCTTCTTCGGAAGCAGTTTTTGGTAGAAAAGTTCTTCAGGCAGCTGTTTCAGTTTGATTCTTCTGCTTTTGATTTAAGTTTTTTTCTTTCAAAAATGAAAATAAACTTATTTTTTGGGGTTGTGGATTAATTTTTTCAGCGGTATATGGCTGTTTTTATTTTATTCCCTCTTTCTCTAGTGACTCTTGAGTGGAAGACTCCACATCTTGGGTATTGATATCCCATATGTCACTAGCTCATGGATTCTTGCCAATTACATGAAAGAAAACATAATTGATGTAAGAACTTACCTGATAAATTAATTTCTTTCATATTGGCAAGAGTCCATGAGGCCCACCCTTTTTATGGTGATTTTTTTTGTATAAAGCACAATTATTCCAATTCCTTGTTGATGCTTTCGCTCCTTTCTTATCACCCCACTTCTTGGCTATTCGTTAAACTGAATTGTGGGTGTGGTGGGGGGGTGTATTTATAGGCATTTTGATGTTTGGTTAACTTTGCCCCTCCTGGTAGGAATGTATATCCCATACGTCACTGGCTCATGGACTCTTGCCAATATGAAAGAAATGAATTTATCAGTTAAATTCTTACATAAATTATGTTTTTTGAGGAAAGACAAGCGTCCACAAACTTGACAAGAGAAAGTTGGCTTCTTGAGCAAGTCTGTATAATGGATTTTGATATGCTATCTTTAAGATGAAATAAAGAAATATTACATTGTTATTTAAAACCCAATGACGGCCCTTTTGATGTTTATTGATTTTTGACAGAAGAAAATGTATTTATTTATTGATCATCCTAAATTAGCCTAAAGACTTGGGAGGTTGACAGTACAAGTTATAAATGGCACATGTAAAATTGTAAACCCCTATTTATTGCCCTATTAGTTTGTAAGATTGTAATATGCAGATGTAGCAAACAATATCAGACCAAGACCGAGAGAAAGTTTCTAAACATGTAATTGTGTTTATGGCAAGATCATTTAAAAAATAAAAAAAAATGACCACAATATTTTACAACAAAATACCATTGCAAATAAATACCATTACATTCAGCATCCTATACTGTTGCGTTTTTATTTATTTTTTCTGCTCACAATAAAGTTGCTAATCCAATACATGCTTAGTAAAGATCTAGAGCTATAACAAATTTGCTTCTGTATTACAGGCTTAAAATGTCCCTTTAATTGCAAAAACCTTAAAAGCTACATTAGTTTCTTTGTCATTTGCCTATATTTTAATGTGTTGCAATAAAATATATCTTTGCTGGTATATCCCATTTGAATTTCTGGCCTGTGAATTTATAATCTACAAAATCATAGTTTATTTTGCTCAAAACCTATAAACTATATCCTTATGTGTCACAGTTTAACTGTACTATACAGTGTAGTGACTTGAATTGGATAAATAAATTAATAGAAGGATTCATCTAATGGTGAAAAATACATTTTCTAAGATCAGGTCACATTTTGAGAAACAAAATCTTGCTTTGCACTTTTTGGTTTTTTTTCCGTGTAGTTTTGTTTTTGTATTTCACTGCATATTTGATTGCACTACTTGCTAGACATATTTCCAATATTTTTTTTCTCCTTTTTTGCTTGTTATTTAGTTAAAAATGCTATAGTTTGACTGTTACATTTAGATTTGGACAAGTTATTCTTTAAAATAAGATTGATATAGTGGGACTTTGCGTTTAAAACTTTGACATCCATGCAAATGATAAATGCATTGCACATTAAAGATAGTATTTTATATTGAATAGAAACTGTTTCCTAAAAAAAATCTTTCTTCTAAAATTCTCAAGTTAATGCATTTAAATTTGATAAAACAAATGACATAGGATAACAATTGTTAAAGGGACAGTTTACCCTAAATATGTATCCCTAATGTGTTCCCAATGATCAATTTTGTCTGACTGAGTGTATTATATTGTTTACAAATAGCTCCTTTAACTTTTCTTGGTATTTGAAATAGCTGATTTAGCCTGTGTATCCCAACCTATACTGAAAGTTTCTATACTTAAAGGGACAGTCTACTCCAGAATTGTTATTGTTTAAAAAGATAGATAATGCCTTTATTACCCATTCCCCAGTTTTTCATAACCAACACGGTTATATTAATATACTTTTTACCTCTGTGATTACCTTGTACCTCAGCCTCTGCAGACTTTCCCCTTCAGCTCTTTTGACAGACTTGCATTTTAGCCAATCAGTGCTGACTCATAAGTAACTCGATGGGAGTGAGCACAACACTATCTATATGGCACACATGAACTAGCACTCTCTGTCAAAAGATAAGAGGCGGCCTTCAAGGGCTTAGAAATTAGTGTATGGGCCTTTCCATAACGAATACCAAGAGAGCAAGGCAAATTTGATAAAAGTAGATTGGAAAGTTCTTTAAAATTGCATGCACTATCTGAATCATGAAAGTTTAATTTTCACAAAGTTCTCCTTTTAAGTATAGGCTATTGAGAAGCTTTGTAAACACAGCCAGCAAAATAAATTCTACTCCCAGTTGGGTGTAGGAGAGATAAGTAATACAATGTTCCATTGTTCTAAGTATTGGGCTTTTGGTATACAGACATATATAAGATAATGAAGCGTGCGTGTACAGAAAGTGATACAATGATGAGATCTGATTTTACCTGCAAGCTCAACCAATTTTTGTGGGTTGTGGTTTTCAAAGAACAAAACCAGCTATTTCATATACACATAAAGAAGCAATATCTCATATTTTATACTCTGCTGCTAGTATAACAAATCATTGGAAACGCATTAAGGGAAAAAACAATTTTACAGTACACTGTCCCTTTAAATGGACACAGTATCCTCTAAATACTATGTATACATATATTCATTTTCCTGCTTATAAAATATTCATGCTGAACTTGTATTTCTCCAACATTGGTGTGTCCGGTCCACGGCGTCATCCATTACTTGGGGGAAATATTCTCCCCCACAGGGAAAGGCAAGGAGAGCACACAGCAAGAGCTGTCCATATAGCTCCCCCTCTGGCTCCGCCCCCCAGTCATTCTCCTTGCCGCTCTGAACAAGTAGCATCTACCACGGGGATGGCGAGGAGTTTGTGGTGTTAGTTGTAGTTTTTTATTCTTCTATCAAGAGTTTGTTATTTTAAAATAGTGCTGGCTTGTACTATTTACTCTATAACAGAAAAGTGATGAAGATTTCTGTTTAAGAGGGCTATGATTTTAGCAGACAGTAACTAAAATCCATTACTGTTATCACGCAGGACTGTTGAAACAAGAGAACTTCAGTTGGGGGTAACAGTTTGCAGACTCATCTGCTTCAGGTATGACTGGTCTCCTTCTAACAACACAGGCTAATGCTAGATGACAGTCATATTTCCCCTCAGGGGAAAAGGTAAGCCATTTTTCTTTCACCTCAGCAAAAAAGATAACAGGCTTCCCCTTTTTGTTTTTTATGCTGGTAGACACTGTTAGGGGCAAAATCGATTGGTTTTTATTACAATATGATACCATTTGAAATATTTTATAAGCTCACATACACTGGGGAACGTTTTTTATTGATCTGGCTTGTTTTAGACACCTAAATCTAGTCAGGAAGGCCCCTTCACTCTAGTGTGCTGAGGGAGGAAGCCTCATTTTGGTGCTTCAGCTGCACAATTGATTTACAAGGCAATGCATGCAGATTCATGTGAGAGGGTCCTGTGGTTCAGAAAGTGACTCCAAAAGGCTTTTTTCTGTGAATGGTGACCCCTAAGGAAGGTAAAAAGCTGCAACAAGGCTGTAGCAGGGATTGTAGTGTATAAAAATGGTTAAATCCAACAATTAGCTCCGGTTTGCTTGTTTTAAGAGCTAGAGTCTCCATATTTGCTGTGCAATACTTTCTAAGCATTAAGACACTGGGGTCCAAATTTCAGAAAAATCGGATATTGCCTTCATAGTTTTTTGAACATTCAGAAATAAATGTGTAATTTTATTATTTAAAGAGACAGTACCGTTTTTGTTTAAAATCGTTTTTATTGCATTGTTTGCCTGCCTAAATCTGTTTAACATGTCTGTTCCATCAGATAACCTATGTTCTGTGTGTATAGAGACAAATGTGGTTCCCCCTTCGAGTGTTTGTGATAATTGCGCCATAGCGTCCAAACAAAATCAGGACAGCTCTGTTATTTTTCATAATGTTACCCAAGATGATTTATCTAATGAAGGTAGTGGGGATAGCTCTACATCCTCTCCTTCTGTGTCTACACCAGCTTTGCCCGCGCAGGCGACACCTAGCGCGCCAGTGCTTATTTCTATGCAACAATTATCAGTAGTAGTGGATAATTCTATAGCAAATCTTTTATCCAAACTGCCAGCTTTTCAGAGAAAGCGTGATTGTTCAGTTTTAAATACAGATAAAAAGGATGAACAATCAGACGCTGACGATGCCTTATCTATTTTACCCTTGCATCAATCTGAATTGGCTGTAAGGGAAGGGCTGTCTGAGGGTGAAATTTCAGATTCAGGAAAAATTTCTCAACAGGCAGAACCTGATCTAGTGGCATTTAAGTTTAAACTAGAACATCTCTGCGCTTTGCTTAAGGAGGTATTAGCTACGACAACGCTTTTCCAATACCTAAGAGGGTAGCGAACATAGTGGAAAAGGAGTGGGAGAAGCCAGGTGTACCCTTTGCCCCACCTCCTATATTTAAGAAAATGTTTCCCATAGTAGACCCTAGAAGGGACGCATGGCAAACGGTCCCGAAGGTTGAGGGAGCTGTTTCAACACTAGCGAAGCGCACAACTATTCCTATAGAGGACAGCTGCGTTTTAAAAGATCCTATGGATAAAAAATTGGAAGGATTGCTTAAAAAGATTTTTGTTCAGCAAGGGTTCATCCTTCAACCAGCTACGTGTGTTATTACTGTCACTTCAGCGGCGTCCTTTTGGTTCGAAGAACTAGAAAGGTCGCTCCAGAAAGAGACTTCCTATGAAGAAGTCATGGACAGAATTCACGCATTAAAGTTAGCCAATTCCTTTATATTGGATGCCGCCTTTCAAATAACGAAATTGGCGGCGAAAAACTCAGGTTTTGCTATAGTAGCGCGGAGGGCGCTTTGGCTAAAATCCTGGTCGGCAGATGTGTCGTCCAAGACTAAGTTACTGAATATTCCTTTCAAGGGTAAGACCCTTTTTGGGCCGGAATTGAAGGAAATTATTTCAGACATCACTGGGGGTAAGGGCCATGCCCTCCCACAGGATAGGCCTTTTAAGGCTAAGAACAAGTCTAATTTTTGTTCCTTTTGCAATTTCAGGAACGGACCGGCTAATAACTCCACTGCCGCTAGACAAGAAGGTAACGCGGCCCAGCCCAAACCCGCTTGGAAGCCCATGCAAGGCTGGAACAAGGGTAAACAAACCAAGAAACCTGTTGCTGCTACCAAGACAGCATGAAGGGGTAGCCCCCGATCCGGGACCGGATCTGGTAGGGGGCAGACTATCTCTCTTCGCTCAGGCTTGGGCAAGAGATGTTCTGGATCCCTGGGCACTAGAGAGTTTCCAAGGGATACCTGTTAGAATTCAAGGGACTTCCTCCAAAGGGAAGGTTCCACCTGTCTCGCTTATCTTCAGACCAGATAAAGAAACAGGCATTCTTACATTGTGTAAGAGACCTATCAAAGATGGGAGTGATAAACCCAGTCCCCTCCGGGGAACAAGGTCTAGGTTTTTACTCAAACCTGTTTGTGGTTCCCAAAAAAGAGGGAACTTTCAGGCCAATTCTGGATTTAAAGATATTAAACAAGTTCCTCAGAGTTCCATCCTTCAAGATGGAAACCATTCGGACAATCTTACCGACAATCCAGCAGGGTCAATTTTTGACTACCGTGGATCTAAAGGATGCGTATCTGCATATCCCAATCCACAAATCTCATCATCAGTTCCTGAGGTTCGCCTTTCTGGACAAACATTACCAGTTTGTGGCTCTTCCATTCGGTTTAGCCACCGCTCCCAGAATTTTCACAAAGGTGCTAGGGTCCCTTCTAGCGGTCCTAAGGCCGAGGGGCATCGCTGTAGCACCTTATCTAGACGACGTCCTAATCCAAGCGTCGTCCCTTTCCAAAGCGAGGGCTCATACAGACATTGTGTTGGCCTTTCTCAGATCTCACGGGTGGAAGGTGAACATAGAAAAAAGTTCACTGTCACCGTCCACAAGGGTTCCTTTTCTGGGAACAATAATAGATTCTGTGGAAATGAAGATCTTTCTCACAGAAGTCAGAAAGGCAAAGCTTCTAAAAGCTTGTCGAGTTCTTCATTCTATTCCTCAACCCTCCATAGCTCAATGCATGGAAGTAATAGGACTAATGGTCGCAGCAATGGATGTGGTTCCTTTTGCTCGAATTCATCTAAGACCATTACAGCTATGCATGCTCAATCAGTGGAATGGGGACTATACAGACTTGTCTCCCCAAATTCAAGTAGATCAGGTAACCAGGGACTCACTTCTCTGGTGGTTGACCCAGGATCACCTGTCTCAGGGAATGAGTTTCCGCAGACTGGAGTGGGTCATCGTCACGACCAACGCCAGCCTCTTGGGGTGGGGCGCGGTCTGGGACTCCCTGAAAGCTCAGGGCCTATGGTCGCGGGAAGAGTCGCTTCTCCCGATAAACATTTTGGAACTAAGAGCTATATTCAATGCGCTCCTGGCTTGGCCTCAGCTAGCGGAAGCCAGGTTCATAAGATTTCAGTCGGACAACATAACGACTGTTGCGTACATCAATCATCAGGGGGGAACAAAGAGTTCCCTAGCGATGAAGGAAGTAACCAAGATAATCCAATGGGCAGAGAATCACTCCTGCCATCTATCTGCTATTCACATCCCAGGAGTAGACAACTGGGAGGCGGACTATTTGAGTCGTCAGACTTTCCATCCGGGGGAGTGGGAACTCCATCCGGAGGTCTTTGCTCAGTTAACCCAATTATGGGGCATTCCAGACATGGATCTAATGGCGTCCCGTCAGAACTTCAAGATACCTTACTACGGGTCCAGATCCAGGGATCCCAAGGCGACTCTAGTGGATGCATTAGTGGCGCCTTGGTCGTTCAACCTAGCATATGTGTTTCCACCGTTTCCTCTCCTTCCCAGGCTCATAGCCAGGATCAAACAGGAGAAGGCCTCAGTGATTCTGATAGCTCTGGTGAATATGTCATCGGCTCCACCATGGAAGCTACCTTTGAGACAGGATCTTCTAGTACAAGGTCCATTCGAACATCCAAATCTAGTTTCTCTGCAGCTGACTGCTTGGAAATTGAACGCTTGATTTTATCCAAGCGTGGGTTTTCAAATTCTGTGATAGATACTCTGGTCCAAGCCAGAAAACCTGTGACTAGAAAGATTTACCATAAAATATGGAAAAGATATATCTGTTGGTGTGAATCCAAAGGATTCTCCTGGAGTAAGATTAAAATTGCAAAGATTCTCTCCTTTCTCCAAGAAGGTTTGGATAAAGGGTTGTCAGCTAGTTCTCTAAAAGGACAGATTTCTGCATTATCCGTCTTGTTGCACAAACGACTGGCAGCTTTGCCAGATGTACAAGCTTTTGTTCAGGCTTTGGTTAGAATCAAGCCTGTTTACAGACCCATGACTCCTCCTTGGAGTCTAAATTTAGTTCTTTCAGTTCTTCAAGGGGTTCCGTTTGAACCTTTACATTCCATAGATATTAAGTTATTATCTTGGAAAGTTCTGTTTTTGGTTGCTATTTCTTCTGCTAGAAGAGTTTCTGAATTATCTGCTTTGCAGTGTAATCCACCATATCTGGTTTTTCATTCAGATAAGGTTGTTTTGCGTACTAAGCCTGGTTTTCTTCCAAAAGTTGTTTCCAACAAGAACATCAACCAGGAAATAGTTGTTCCTTCTTTGTGTCCGAATCCAGTTTCAAAGAAGGAACGTTTATTACACAATTTAGATGTTGTTCGTGCTTTAAAGTTCTATTTAGAAGCAACAAAATATTTTAGACAAACCTCATCTTTGTTTGTCGTTTACTCTGGTAAGAGGAGAGGTCAAAAAGCTACTGCTACCTCTCTCTCTTTCTGGCTGAAAAGCATTATCCGCTTGGCTTATGAGACTGCCGGACGGCAGCCTCCTGACCGTATCACAGCTCACTCTACTAGGGCTGTGGCTTCCACATGGGCCTACAAGAACGAGGCTTCTGTTGACCAGATATGTAAGGCAGCAACTTGGTCTTCTCTGCACACTTTTGCCAAATTCTACAAATTTGATACTTTTGCTTCTTCGGAGGCTATTTTTGGGAGAAAGGTTTTGCAAGCCGTGGTGCCTTCCGTTTAGGTAACCTGATTTGCTCCCTCCCTTCAACCGTGTCCTAAAGCTTTGGTATTGGTTCCCACAAGTAATGGATGACGCCGTGGACCGGACACACTAATGTTGGAGAAAACAGAATTTATGCTTACCTGATAAATTACTTTCTCCAACGGTGTGTCCGGTCCACGGCCCGCCCTGGTTTTTTAATCAGGTTGAATTTTTTTTCTTTATACACTACAGTCACCACGGCACCCTATAGTTTCTGCTTTTTCTCCTAACCGTCGGTCGAATGACTGGGGGGCGGAGCCAGAGGGGGAGCTATATGGACAGCTCTTGCTGTGTGCTCTCCTTGCCTTTCCCTGTGGGGGAGAATATTTCCCCCAAGTAATGGATGACGCCGTGGACCGGACACACCGTTGGAGAAAGTAATTTATCAGGTAAGCATAAATTCTGTTTTTGCAACAGTTATTGTTCATTTTATACTTTCCTGTTCACTGCCCTGGGATTCACTCACTCACTCACTCACTCGATCAAACATTATTGTAAACATACCTGGCTAGCTACAAATGCATGCATGTGTTGTATGGGGAAATGATAAAATGCGTAATCACTAATTGAAAGCTCTTTGGACATAGTCTTCAGCAGTAAACCACACTGCAAGCTAGAAAGAACACATTTTAACATGGATATAATATTTATTCAGTTACATTTTCTCTTGTAAGGTGTATCCAGTCCACGGGATCATCCATTACTTGTGGGATATTCTCCTTCCCAACAGGAAGTTGCAAGAGGATCACCCACAGCAGAGCTGCTATATAGCTCCTCCCCTAACTGCCATATCCAGTCATTCTCTTGCAACTCTCAACAATTATGGAGGTAGTAAGAGAGAAGTGGTATAACGTAGTTTCTCTTTTTTCTTCAATTAAAAGTTTATTATTTTTAAATGGTACCGGAGTTGTAGTATTTTGTCCAAGGCAGAAAATAGAAGAAGAATCTGCCTGTGATTTCTATGATCTTAGCAGGTTGTAACTAAGATCCATTGCTGTTCTCACACATGACTGAAGAGAGAGGTAACTTCAGCCGCGGAATGGCGTGCAGGTTATCCTGCTATGAGGTATGTGCAGTTAAAAAAAATTTCTAGAAGATGTGAATGCTAGAAAATGCTGCTGATACCAGATTTATGTAAGGTAAGCCTGAATACAGTGATTTAATAGCGACTGGTATCATGCTTACTTTCTGAGGTAATACTCTTATATATTTACAATATAAAACGTTTGCTGGCATGTTTAAACGTTTTTATATATACTTTGGTGATAAAATTTTATTGGGGCCTAGTTTTTTTCCACATGGCTAGCTTAAATTTGCCTAGAAACAGTTTCCTGAGGCCTTCCACTGTGTTACTATGAGTGGGAGGGGCCTAATTAAGTGCTTTTTTTTGCCCAGTAACTTTTACTGACTGAGACATCCAGCTTCCTCCAGGAGTCCCCTGATTGCTATAGGACCTCTCTCTCAAGGGCTCTGAGGCTTTCCAAAATAGTTTGTTGGGGAAGGTAGGCCCACAGCAAGGCTGTGGCAGTTTGGTGTGACTGTTAAAATACGTGTATCGTTTTTTTGATCCGTTTTTTGAACTAAGGGGTTAATCATACATTTGCAAGTGGGTGCAATGCTCTATTATCTTATTATACACACTGTAAAAATTTCGTTTGATTTACTGCTTTTTTTCACTGTTTTCACTGTTTTTCAGGCACAGTACAGTTTTTATTTTTTGCTTGTTAACTTGATTTAAAGTGTTTTCCAAGCTTGCTGGTCTCATTGCTAGTCTGTTTAAACATGTCTAACATAGAGGAAACTTCTTGTTCATTATGTTTAGAAGCCATGGTGGAACCCCCTCTTAGAATGTGTACCAAATGTACTGATTTCACTTTTCAACCATCCAAATCTAATTTCTCTGAGGCTGACTGCCTGGAGATTGAACGCTTGATTTTATCAAAGCGTGGTTTCTCCGAGTCAGTCATTGATACCTTAATTCAGGCACTAAAGCCTGTCACCAGGAAAATCTATCATAAGATATGGCGTAAATATCTTTATTGGTGTGAATCCAAGGGCTACTCATGGAGTAAGGTCAGGATTCCCAGGATATTATCTTTTCTCCAAGAGGGATTGGAGAAAGGATTGTCAGCTAGTTCCTTAAAGGTACAGATTTCTGTGCTGTGGTATCTAATAAGAATATCAATCAGGAGATTGAAGAAGGATTAGGACACAATGATGGAACATCAAAGAAGGAACGTCTATTACACAATCTTGACGTGGTTCGTGCTTTAAAGTATTATTTACAAGCTACTAAAGATTTTTGTCTAACATCTGCTTTGTTTGTTGTCTACTCTGGACAGAGGAGAGGCCAAAAGGCTTTGGCAACCTCTCTTTCGTTTTGGCTAAGAAGTATAATCCGCTTAGCTTATGAGACTGCTGGCCAGCAGCCTCCTGAAAGGATTACAGCTCATTCTACTAGAGCTGTAACTTCCACATGGGCCTTTAAAAATGAGGCTTCTGTTGAACAGATTTGCAAGGCGGCGACTTGGTCTTCGCTTAATACCTTTTCAAAATTCTATAAATTTGATACTTTTGCTTCTTCGGAGGCTATTTTTGGGAGAGAGGTTTTACAGGCAGTGGTACCTTCCGTTTAAGTACCTGCCTTGTCCCTCCCTTCATCCGTGTACTTTAGCTTTGGTATTGGTAATCTAACAAGTAATGGATGATCCGTGGACTGGATACACCTTACAAGAGAAAACACAATTTATGCTTACCTGATAAATTTATTTCTCTTGTGGTGTATCCAGTCCACAGCCCGCCCTGTCATTTTAAGGCAGGTAATTTTTAATTTTAAACTACAGTCACCACTGCACCCTATGGTTTCTCCTTTCTCTGCTTGTCTTCGGTCGAATGACTGGATATGGCAGTTAGGGGAGGAGCTATATAGCAGCTCTGCTGTGGGTGATCCTCTTGCAACTTCCTGTTGGGAAGGAGAATATCCCACAAGTAATGGATGATCCATGGACTGGATACACCACAAGAGAAATACATTTATCAGGTAAGCATAATTATGTTTTTGTTCATTTTCTAAATTGTTTCCATTATTTTTATTCAAAAAGCCCTTTATCACATCTCATTATGAGTCACATTTCTTTTTATGACTTATTTTCACCTCTCTCTTCTGTATGTTAACCCTTTCCCGCCGGGACTAATTTGTCTACATTGGAAAAAAGTTCTGATGTAAACAAATTGAAATCACACGATTGTTCATGTGATAATGTGATTTCAATGAAGGGATCGGGTCGGGGGAGTGCCTATGATGCTAGACATGCTCTCCAGCCCCGATCCTATTTACCAAGCTGCTTTGGCTTCAGTACAGCCAAACTGCTGGGACGTGGCGGGAAAGGGGTTAAAGCCCCTGTGTACCTTAGCTCTGCATAGTCATGTGAGAACCAACAAAGATACAGGCCCCCTTGATTACAATGATGCTCAGACACACACACACACACACACACACATGAAGTTGCTAAGATGCATTATATACTGGTATTGCTTAATATTTGCTACCATGACGGTCATGGTGCCCTTACTTTCACATGACACCATAAGGTGTGAATATGGCACCTACAAATTACCCTTAAGTTTGTTTGCCACTTGTCACATATTCTATTTTAAATGGCAGATATTTTACAGGTGGCCACACATAAAATATAGGTAATTGGCATACATTTACTCCAGGGTATTGAACAGGAATGTAAAAAGTTGAACAATTTACAAGATATATTTGCAAACTTACTATTATTCACGGAATAATTCTATATAAAGACTTTTTTTTTATATGGTGGTGTTCCTTCTTGAAAGGAACAAGAGACTGACTGCAGATGTGTGTTAGCAACTAAACAGAGCATATTTATACATTACGGATGTTAGTTTTTGTTTTGCCTAAATTCATATATAAAAACAAGAATATGAAATGTAAGTAATGCTGGTTTAAATTATTATTTTGCTATCTAATTATGATGTGAATTTATTGGAGCAGATGGTGACAGGCTGTAGCAGGCACAATTTAGCAATACAAAACAACAAATATTTAACATTTCCAAACACCAGTCCTCAAGTACCACTAGCTCTGCAAATTCAACTACTCCTATGGTGGGATTATTAAATTGCTGTGATGCAAGAAAAAAATCAAATCCAGACTGTTAGTAGTATTTGGGACCTGGAATTGAGAAACACTGCCTTAAAGATGGTCTGTAATACCTACTGTATAGAACTCAGTGTTTGCACAGTGGCTGTTTTGACTGCTTTAATCATCCACACCTGATTTTGTGATTTTCAAAGTATCTGGACCAGTGTTCCCTTTAATGCCAGTTTTGTGAGCAGCCCAGCAGTGAAACAGTTAATAAGGGAACCACACCTTGCAGTCTGCATTATGTAATGTTTGCTAATTGCTCTAATTAACTGTCTCACTGCTGGGCCTCTCACAAAACTGTCATTACAGGAACACTGAACCCAGATTTCTCTTGTAAGGTGTAACCAGTCCACGGATTACTTGTGGGATATTCTCCATCCCAACAGGAAGTTGCAAGAGGATCACCCACAGCAGAGCTGCTATATAGCTCCTCCCCTAACTGCCATACCCAGTCATTCTCTTGCAACTCTCAACAAGCATGGAGGTAGTAAGAGGAAAGTGGTGAAATGTAGCTGTTATCTTGCTTCAATCAAGTTTGTTATTTTTAAATGGTACCGGAGTTGTACTATTTTGTCCCAGGCAGTAAAATAGAGGAATCTGCCTGTGATTTCTATGATCTTAGCAGGTTGTAACTAAGATCCATTGCTGTTCTCACACATGACTGAAGAGAGAGGTAACTTCAGCGGGGGAATGGCGTGCAGGTTATCCTGCTTTGAGGTATGTGCAGTTAAAATTATTTTCTAGAAGATGTGAATGCTAGAAAAATGCTGCTGATACCAAATTTATGTAAGGTAAGCCTGAATAAAGTGATTTAATAGCGACTGGTATCATGCTTACTTTCTGAGGTAATACTCTTTTATATTTACAATATAAAACGTTTGCTGGCATGTTTAAACGTTTTTATATATATTTTGGTGATAAAACTTTATTGGGGCCTAGTTTTTTCCACATGGCTGGCTTAAATTTGCCTAGAAACAGTTTCCTGAGGCTTTCCTGTGTTACTATGAGTGGGAGGGGCCTAATTTAGCGCTTTTTTGCGCAGTAACTTTTACAGACTGAGACATCCAGCTTCCTCCAGGAGTCCCCTGAATGCTATAGGACATCTCTAAAGGGCTTTTAGGCTTTCCAAAAAGTTTGTTGGGGAAGGTAGGCCCACAGCAAGGCTGTGGCAGTTTGGTGTGATTGTTAAAAAAAAGTCTATCATTATTTTTATCCTTTTTTTTTTTTTTTAACTAAGGGGTAAATCATACATTTGCAAGTGGGTGCAATGCTCTATTAGCTTATTATACACACTGTAAAAAATTTGTTTGATTTACTGCCTTTTTTCACTGTTTTTCAAATTCTGACAAAATTTGTTTCTCTTAAAGGCACAGTACCGTTTCTTATATTTGCTTGTTAACGTGATTTAAAGTGTTTTCCAAGCTTGCTAGTCTCATTGCTAGTCTGTACAAACATGTCTGACATAGAGGAAACTCCTTGTTCATTATGTTTAAAAGCCATGGTGGAACCCCCTCTTAGAATGTGTACCAAATGTACTGATTTCACTTTAAGCAATAAAGATCATATTCTGTCTTTAAAAAATTTATCACCAGAGGAATCTGACGAGGGGGAAGTTATGCCGACTAACTCTCCCCACGTGTCAGATCCTTTGACTCCCGCTCAAGGGACTCGAGCTCAAATGGCGCCAAGTACATCTAGGGCGCCCATAGCGTTTACTTTACAAGACATGGCGGCAGTCATGGATAATACACTGTCAGCGGTATTAGCCAGACTACCTGAATTTTGAGGAAAGCGAGATAGTTCTGGAGTTAGACGTAATACAGAGCATACTGACGCTTTAAGAGCTATGTCTGATACTGCCTCAAAATATGCAGAAGTTGAAGAAGGTGAGCTTCTTTCTGTGGGTGATGTTTCTGACTCAGGGAAGATGATGCAACCTGATTCTGATATTTCTACATTTAAATTTAAGCTTGAACACCTCCGCGTGTTACTCAGGGAGGTTTTAGCTGCTCTGAATGACTGTGATACAATTGCAGTGCCAGAGAAATTGTGTAGACTGGATAAATACTATGCAGTGCCGGTGTGCACTGATGTTTTTCCAGTACCTAAAAGGTTTACAGAAATTATTACTAAGGAATGGGATAGACCAGGTGTGCCGTTCTCTTCCCCTCCTATTTTTAGAAAAATGTTTCCAATAGACGCCACCACACGGCACTTATGGCAGACAGTTCCTAAGGTGGAGGGAGCAGTTTCTACTCTAGCAAAGCGTACTACCTTCCCTGTCGAGGACAGTTGTGCTTTTTCAGATCCTATGGATAAAAAATTAGAGGGTTACCTTAAAGGGACACTGTACCCAAAAAATTTCTTTCGTGATTCAGATTGAGCATGAAATTTTAAGCAACTTTCTAATTTACTCCTATTATCAAATGTTCTTCATTCTCTTGGTATGTTTATTTGAAATGCAAGAATGTAAGTTTAGATGCCGACCCATTTTTGGTGAACAACCTTGGTTGTCCTTGCTGATAGGTGGATAAATCCATCCACCAATAAAAAAGTGCTGTCCAGAGTACTGAAACTAAAAAAAAGCTTAGATGCCTTCTTTTTCAAATAATGATAGCAAGAGAACGAAGAAAAAATGATAATAGGAGTAAATTAGAAAGTTGATTAAAATTGCATGCTCTTTCTGAATTACAAAAGAAAAAATTTGGGTACAGTGTCCCTTTAAGAAAATGTTTATTCAACAAGGTTTTATCCTGCAGCCCCTTGCATGCATTGCTCCTGTCACTGCTGCTGCGGCGTTCTGGTTTGAGTCTCTGGAAGAGGCTTTACAGGTAGCGGCTCAATTGGATGACATACTTGACAAGCTTAGAGCACTTAAGCTAGCCAATTCTTTTGTTTCCGATGCCATTGTTCATTTGACTAAACTAATGGCTAAGAATTCTGGCTTTGCTATCCAGGCGCGCAGAGCGCTATGGCTCAAATCATGGTCAGCTGACGTTACTTCAAAGTCTAAGCTGCTTAACATTCCCTTCAATGGGCAGACCCTATTCGGGCCTGGTTTGAAGGAGATTATTGCTGATATCACTGGAGGAAAAGGTCATGCCCTTCCTCAGGATAGGTCTAAATCAAGGGCCAAACAGTCTAATTTTCGTGCCTTTCGAAACTTCAAGGCAAGTGCGGCATCAACTTCCTCTAATGCAAAACAAGAGGGAACTTTTGCTCAGTCCAAGACGGTCTGGAGACCTAACCAGACCTGGAACAAAGGTAAGCAGGCCAAAAAGCCTGCTGCTGCCTCTAAGACAGCATGAAGGAACGGCCCCCTATCCGGTAACGGATCTAGTAGGGGGCAGACTTTCGCTCTTCGCCCAGGCGTGGGCAAGAGATGTCCAGGATCCCTGGGCGTTGGAAATTATATCCCAGGGATATCTTCTGGACTTCAAGGCTTCCCCCCCCAAAAGGGAGATTTCACCTTTCACAATTATCTGCACACCAGATAAAGAGAGAGGCATTCTTACACTGTGTACAAGACCTCCTAATTATGGGAGTGATCCATCCAGTTCCAAAGGAGGAACAGGGACAGGGATTTTACTCAAATCTGTTTGTGGTTCCCAAAAAAGAGGGAACCTTCAGACCAATTTTGGATCTAAAGATCTTAAACAAATTCCTCAGAGTTCCATCATTCAAGATGGAGACTATTAGTACCATCCTACCTATGATCCAGGAGGGTCAATACATGACTACAGTGGATTTAAAGGATGCTTATCTTCACATTCTGATACACAAAGATCATCATCGGTTTCTCAGGTTTGCCTTCCTAGACAGGCATTACCAGTTTGTAGCTCTTCCCTTTGGGTTAGCTACAGCCTCAAGAATTTTTACGAATTTTCTGGGGTCGCTTCTGGCGGTCCTAAGGCCGCGGGGCATAGCAGTGGTCCCTTATTTAGACGACATCCTGATTCAGGCGTCAAACTTCCAAATTGCCAAGTCTCATACGGACATATTGTTGGCATTTCTGAGGTCGCATGGGTGGAAGGTGAATTAGGAAAAGAGTTCTCTATCCCCCCTCACAAGAGTTTCCTTCCTAGGGACTCTGATAGATTCTGTAGAAATGAAAATTTACCTGACGGAGTCCAGGTTATCAAAACTTCTAAATTCCTGCCGTGTTCTTTATTCCATCCCTCGCCCTTCGGTGGCTCAGTGCATGGAAGTAATCGGCTTAATGGTAGCGGCAATGGACATAGTGCCCTTTGCACGCCTACATCTCAGACCGCTGCAACTATGCATGCTCAGTCAGTGGAATGGGGATTACACAGATTTGTCCCCTCCACTAAATCTGGATCAAGAGACCAGAGATTCTCTTCTCTGGTGGCTATCTCGGGTCCATCTGTCCAAAGGTATGACCTTTCGCAGGCCAGATTGGACAATTGTAACAACAGATGCCAGCCTTCTAGGTTGGGGTGCAGTCTGGAACTCCCTGAAGGCTCAGGGATCGTGGACTCAGGAGGAGTCACTCCTTCCAATAAATATTCTGGAACTAAGAGCGATATTCAATGCTCTTCAGGCTTGGCCTCAGCTAGCGACAATGAGGTTCATCAGATTTCAACATCACGACTGTGGCTTACATCAACCATCAAGGGGGAACAAGGAGTTCCCTAGCGATGTTAGAAGTCTCAAAGATAATTCGCTGGGCGGAGTTTCACTCTTGCCACCTATCAGCTATCCATATCCCAGGTGTAGAGAACTGGGAGGCGGATTTTCTAAGTCGTCAGACTTTTCATCCGGGGGAGTGGGAACTCCATCCGGAGGTGTTTGCACAATTGATTCATCATTGGGGCAAACCAGAACTGGATCTCATGGCGTCTCGCCAGAACGCCAAGCTTCCTTGTTACGGATCCAGGTCCAGGGACCCCAAGGCAACGCTGATAGATGCTCTAGCAGCACCTTGGTCCTTCAACCTGGCTTATGCGTTTCCACCGTTTCCTCTGCTCCCTCGTCTGATTGCCAAAATCAAGCAGGAGAGAGCATCAGTGATCTTGATAGCGCCTGCGTGGCCACGCAGGACTTGGTATGCAGATCTGGTGGACATGTCATCCTTTACACCATGGACTCTGCCGCTGAGACAGGACCTTTTTACTTCAAGGTCCTTTCAACCATCCAAATCTAATTTCTCTGAGGCTGACTGCCTGGAGATTGAACGCTTGATGTTATCAAAGCGTGGCTTCTCCGAGTCAGTCATTGATACCTTAATACAGGCATGAAAGCCTGTCACCAGGAAAATTTAACATAAGATATGGCGTAAATATCTTTATTGGTGTGAATCCAAGGGTTCCTCATGGAGTAAGGTCAGGATTCCCAGGATATTATCCTTTCTCCAAGAAGGATTGGAAAAAGGATTGTCAGCTAGTTCTTTAAAGGGACAGATTTCTGCTCTGTCTATTCTTTTGCACAAGCGTCTGGTGGATGTTCCAGACATTCAGGCATTTTGTCAGGCTTTAGTTAGAATCAAGCCTGTGTTTAAACCTGTTGCTCCGCCATGGAGCTTAAATCTGGTTCTTAAGGTTCTTCAAGGAGTCCCGTTTGAACCTCTTCATTCCATAGTTATCAAACTTTTATCTTGGAAGTTCTTTTTTTGGTAGCTATTTCCTCGGCTCGTAGAGTTTCCGAGTTATCTGCCTTACAATGTGATTCTCCTTATCTGATATTCCATGCAGATAAGGTAGTTCTGCGTACCAAAGCTGGGTTTTTACCTAAGGTGGTATCTAATAAGAATATCAATCAAGAGATTGTTGTTCCGTCTTTGTGTCCTAATCCTTCTTCAAAGAAGGAACGTCTATTACACAATCTGGACGTGGTTCGTGCTTTAAAGTATTATTTACAAGCTACTAAAGATTTTTGTCTAACATCTGCTTTGTTTGTTGTCTACTCTGGACAGAGGAGAGGTCAAAAGGCTTCGGCAACCTCTTTTTGGCTAAAAAGCATAATCCGCT
This sequence comes from Bombina bombina, assembly GCF_027579735.1. Lineage (NCBI taxonomy): Eukaryota > Metazoa > Chordata > Amphibia > Anura > Bombinatoridae > Bombina > Bombina bombina. Next base: position 1,048,178,566 of record NC_069502.1, read on the forward strand.
TAGCCTATGAGACTGCTGGCCAGCAGACTCCAGAAAGGATTACAGCTCATTCTATTAGAGCTGTGGCTTCCACATGGGCCTTTAAAAATGAGGCTTCTGTTGAACAGATTTGCAAGGCGGCGACTTGGTCTTCGCTTCATTCTTTTTAAAAATTCTACAAATTTGATACTTTTGCTTCTTCGGAGGCTATTTTTGGGGGAGAGGTTTTACAGGCAGTGGTACCTGCCTTGTCCCTCCCTTCATCCGTGTACTTTAGCTTTGGTATTGATAATCCCACAAGTAATGGATGATCCGTGGACTGGATACACCTTACAAGAGAAAACATAATTTATGCTTACCTGATAAATTTATTTCTCTTGTGGCGTATCCAGTCCACGGCCCGCCCTGTCATTTTAAGGCAGGTATTTTTTAATTTTAAACTACAGTCACCACTGCACCCTATGGTTTCTCCTTTCTTGGCTTGTTTTCGGTCGAATGACTGGATATGGCAGTTAGGGGAGGAGCTATATAGCAGCTCTGCTGTGGGTGATCCTCTTGCAACTTCCTGTTGGGAAGGAGAATATCCCACAAGTAATGGATGATCCATGGACTGGATACACTACAAGATAATTTTATCAGGTAAGCATAAATTATGTTTTTTTCTTTTATAATTCAGGTAGAGAATACAATTTTAAACATTCCAATTTACTTCTATTAGCTAATTTGCTTTGTTCATTAGCTATCCTTTGTTGAAGAAAGAAATAGCAATGCAAATGGATGAGCCAATCGCGCCTCATCTATGTGCAGCTACCAATCAGCAGCTAATGAGGCTATCTAGATATGCTTTCAGGAAAGAATATCAAGAGAATGAAGCAAATGAGATAATATAGGTAAATTAGAAAGTTGTTTAAAATGGATTACTCTCTCTAAATCATGAAAGAAAAAAATTTGAGTTTCATGTCTCTTTTAAAGGACTTTTTTTTTTTTTAATTATTTATTTTATATAGCATATTTTTGTTTCTTGGAACCAAAAAAAAAACACCATGGTAATGTTAGAAAGCATGCTCATTTGTCAGAAAATATTAGTTTATTGTCCCTTTTTAAGAAATTTTGTGTAAAGATTTTTTTTTTAAAAAGTATTTTTGAATATTTGTGTGGGTTTTGTTTGTTTCAACTGATAACTTTCATCTACTTTGCCAGATGGCGTTGAAACTGTGGATTCCGGATGGCTGACATGTCAGACTGAGCTTAGATTACGTCTGCATTATTCTGACAAACAACCTGTTTCTATATCCAAGAAAAAATTTAAAAAGTCTAGGTTTAGGTATGGTGTTAAATCGGTCTTGCTGTTTCAGAGCATAGATAGCTTGTCACCTACTTTTAAAAATAAAAAAAATGCTGTTTGTACAGATATATTGTATAATAGTCTGTTTTCTATATTAATTTTTTGAACTAATATTTTTCACTTTCCTGCTCTTGAAGTGCAGACTTTTTGTGACTGAATGTTTGTCCATGTGCACGATTTTGTATTCTCCTTGTTTTTAATTGGATGGAAACACAATTAGAATATTAGAATTTTATAATGCACAAAACCCAACACACATTTTTCAATTCCATTTGTTACAAAATTGACACTTTTTTTTATTTTTTTTTTTTTATTTTTTTTTAATCATCCTCCACTTTTGAAATATCAGAATAGGAAAATAAAAACCCAAATGTTTCCGATTGCTCTAAACACTACTATTCTAAACACTACTACACTACTATTCTAAACACTACTACACTACTATTCTAAACACTACTACACTGTGCAGATCTCACAAACCTGTGTTTTTTTTTTTTGTTTTTTTTTTTATTAAGCCTTTTAGGTTTTTCACTTGAGTATGAATAATAAATGATAGTATCATAGTGATAATTCTAAAGAATAATCCTCAGCATTGTAATTTTGTTGATAATATTACTTTACACTGGGGTAGCTAGTGCACACAAATGTAGACTTAACAAACTTGGTAACAACTGGTAAATAAAGATTTATTACCAAAATGAGTTGTAATTAGTATAGATCTCAGAATGATGAATGGCTGATTTCTCCATACCTAGAATAACGTCATGTGACCTCCCACCTTGCCATAACTACTTGTGCCTTTTTCTTATGAGCACTTCCGCTATTGCTTATCTTATAGACTTTTGTTTACCCATTCTTACACTAATTTTACACATTCTTATAGTCTCCTTACAGCACATATTTTTTTTTCACACACAAAACAGTTTCAATTCCAATGCTAATTTTTTTTTTTTAAAGAATTTATATTTGCAGAATGACAAACATAGGGTGTTCTGCTAAGCAATGTGCAAACAGCATTTCTGTCCTCAAAGCAACACTATTTCTTGTTTTTTGAGTGGTCGTTAATATTTTTCTGTATGTGTTGCAGACTTAAATTCCTTTAGATTATTTAAAATTTTTGGTGGCAAAATATGAACGCCATATAAATTAGAACTTTTAAATATAGGTTGAACAAGCTTGTGCTCTGACGTTGAGGGGTGGGGGCTCTTTAGGTTAGAGCCACATAAGACCATATTCTGATTTGAACTTTTGAGCAGCATTAGTGCTTGGGGAATCCTATGCATGTCCTACATGGAAGTGCAGTGATAAAAATATAAAATAAAAAAAACCTAGACAACTGTTAATTAAAATATTAAAAGTAGCCATCCTGGCCTATTTTCAAACTGTTCCAAGAAATCACTAATTAAAGGGACACTGAACCCACATTTGTTTTCTTTCGTGATTCAGATAGAGCATGTAATTTTAAGCAACTTTCTAATTTACTCCTATTATCAAATTTTCTTCGTTCTCTTGCTATCTTTATTTGAAAAAGATGGCATATAAGCTTTTTTTTGGTTCAGACTCTGGACAGTACTTTTTTATTGGTGGATGAATTTATCCACTAATCAGCAAGGACAACCCAGGTTGTTCACCAAAAATGGGCCGGCATCTAAACTTACATTCTTGCATTTTAAATAAAGATACCAAGAGAATGAAGAAAATTTGATAATAGGAGTAAATTAGAAAGTTGCTTAAAATTGCATGCTCTATCTGAATCACGAAAGAAAAAATTTTGGGTTCAGTGTCTGTTTAACAATATAGGACTGCATGATTTAGGCTTTTTCTCTCCCAAATTAACATTGAATGGTTATATGTTTGTCAAAAGAATATTCTTGAATCCATAAGCTATAAAGGGATACTAAATCCAACATTTTTCTTTCATGACTCAGAGCATGCAATTTTAAGCAACTTTCTAATTTACTCCTATTATAAATTTGTCTTTGTTTCTTTGCTATTTTTATTTAAAAATCAGTAATGTAACGCTTAGGAGACGGCCCATTTTGGTTAAAAACCTGGGTTACACTTGCTTATTTGTTGGCTGAATGTAGTCACCAATAAGCAAGCACTATCCAGGGTACTAAACCTAAAATGGGCCTGCTCCTAAGCTGTACATTCCTGCTTTTTTAAAATAAATATAGCAAGAGAACGAAGAAAAATTAATAGGAGTAAATTAGAAAGTTGCTTTAAATTGCATGCTCTATCTGAATCATGAAAGAAAACAATTGGGTTTAGTATCCCTTTCATTTTCTAGCTTTATTTTACTGGAAATGTGATGTCAGAAACTTATGTTGCTGCTAAATAATTTAACCATCCATCTTAAATATATTATTAGAGCTGTTCATGTAAACGTACATAATTATAATTTGGTAGCTCCTTGACACCTCAGTTGAAGTCCTAGATCCAGACAATCTAAAATATGCTGTGGGCAGCTACTACTCACAAGTTATATTTTGTGTTCAGCTCATTAAAATCTTCCATTTTTTTTAATGCTCCTGTATATTCTAATGATAGATCTTCTGCCAGCAGAGCTCTGCTTAGTTCTTCTGCACTCTCATAAAATTTGACAAAAACTTTTTAGCAGACATACGGTTTACATTTCTATAATGTATTTACACTTTTGTCAGTGGGGAATGCACAGTCCTGCTGAAAGAAGAGCTGGCTATTTAAGGAGCACAAAGCATTGACTTATTAGAGCAACTCATTTTTTATTGCTGTTAGATTAATTATAATTTTTCAGATTATGACCAACATAAACGTATCTATTATGTAGAATACAATGCATATTATTAACTAAATACCTGCAAGGCTAATATAAATTATCTTGTGGGAACAGGGTGAAGTTAACATTGGCAGGTCCAGAAGAAGAGCATGAAGAGAGTGAAGATGAGGAGCAAGACAAATATACTCCAGTCATTCTCAAAATGGCAAACAGTTTTGAAATCTCATTAATAAGCCATACGGAATATAAATCTCGTCACTCCCAGCCAGAATGTGGTTATGCCATTCAACCTGATCGATGGACGGAATTTAGTATACACACCATGGAACCAGACAACCTGGAGTTACTTTTTGATTTTTTTGAAGTGGGTATTATCTTTACCTGATTGTTAATAAACAATAATTCTTAGTCTGTCTAGTAATGACCATTCTTTTACACTGTAAAATGTATACGCACTAGCGGGTAGAGGCAATTCACTTTCTTCCTATTAGTAATTAGGTAGACTGAGATAGTGCTATGCTCTAGTTAGTTATTTTTCACAAATGAAAAGAAGTTTGAACCCTCTCAAGTAGTGCATTCTTGCTGCTATAATGGTCTAACCACCCTGACCAACTTTAAATGTTTTAAAATGTTTTTGTGCACAGAAAGGCATATGTGCAGCATTTTATAGCAGTTTACTCCTTGTTGTAAACCTACTGTATTATGTCACCCAGGATCTGCTAGGGGAACTTAGAAGTAGTATGTGGGATATCATATATAATTTTGGCACCATATTTGTTTGTTTTCTCAGTATACTTTGCCTTTATATGGATCACAGCTGGGTTTCTTCAGATGACTTCATCAAGCTTCTGTCTCCCAGTTGACTTCTATTTACATGGATTTAGTATTTACCGATTTAAGAAGAAACCTTTCATGGTGAAATCAAGGGATTCTTTTGTGTTTCTGACCTTGTTTGTTTCACCAGTAAGGCGGCTACTTTTCTTTTTAAAGACACGAGTCCACGGATTTCATCCTTGTGGGATAACGCCTCCTTGTCAGCAGGAGGAGGCAAAGAGCACCACAGCAGAGTAGTGTATATATAGCTCCTCCCTTCCCTCCCACTCCAGTCATTCTCTTTGCCTGTGTTAGTGATAGGAAGAGGTAAAGTGAGGTGTTAGTTTAGATTCTTCAATCAAGTGTTATTTTTAAAATGGTACCAGTGAGTGCTATTTTATTTAGGGTGTAGCCGTATTCCTCGTCAGCCTCTAGAGTAGAGCTACAGGTGGCTTTAAAGCAATGGGAACTGGTGGGATTCAATTCTCACTGCGCCTCCCATACTGTGTGCTGCCCTTCAGATGATGGTCTTTGCAGATATTAACTAAGACCCTGTATGTCTCCACAGAACTATGGGAGGGAGAAGACCTCTTGATCCTGTGGGACCGGTCATGCTGTCGCTCAGCATAGAGGTATGTGCAGCTCTTTATTATCTGGGACATTCTTACCTCAGAAACGGCTGTGTATAATAACCCTTTATTGTCAGGACCCCCCTCATTACTATGTACCACTTGGTTTGCATGAGATGCGGTGGGAGAGAGTCACGACTAGGAGCTATAATATTGAGCAAGGGTTCCTACTTTGACGAATAACCAGGTTTTTTTTTGGGGCTGTGGGCGAGATGCTGGGGAAGTTTATTAGCGGCGCTCTGACATTTAAGGCTCCGGTGTAGGGCTGTGTATGTTTACTGTTTCAGTATGTAGGTTGTTTCGGGTTAAGTGTTATCTGTGTCCGGGGCGGGGTTAACTTTTGCTCACTACAAAGAAGCCGCTACGGAGCATCCGGCATTGGAGATTCCTTGCAGTTCAGGTGTTCGCTAAGACCGCATGGTTGCAAGTTAAAGCAAGCGGTATTAGGCATTCTGAAGCACAGTAAACTGTGGTTGGTGTACCGTGGGGGCTGGTAGGCGCCTCAGCAGAGCTGTTGAGGCAGAGAGGTGCACTTTTTTTCATAAATTGGTTAACTGTTAGTATTTTATTTTTTTTGGGGTGCAGCAAAATTGTTAATGTTTAAATTTTAAAGGCACAGTACGCTTTGTTTCTGAAGATTGTTACAGACAGCATTCATGTTGGGTCTGTTCTTTTATTTTTTTCTGGCATAAATTTGACGGATTATTTATTGAAAGGGGCCACGACCAAAATTTGCTTTGCTTTATTTTTATCATGGAAGATCTTCAGAACATTACATGTTCCATGTGTTTGAAGGCCAATGTGGAACCTCGTGTTACTTTTTGTCCCTCATGCATTGAGAGGGCATTACAGTTTAGAGAGCAAATTTTCTTTGATAAAAAATTGACAAAAGCGGATGCTTCTCAGGGTTCTACTGATGAGATACAGAGTATGCCGCAACTTTCTCCCCAAGCGTCACAACCCTTAAAGCCCGCTCAAGCGGAGCCAAGTACCTCTGCAGTCTCTGCTGTGATTACTTTACAGGACATAGCTACAGTTATGTCATCTACTCTTTCTGATGCATTATCTGCCTTTCCCGTATTTTCAAGGCCTTGATGGTGATTTCAGATGTATCCTCACAAGGCTCTAATTTGGGGGGTATGGAAGCTTTATCCAAAGGTGAACTTTCTGATTCAGGAAGTGCTTTACCATTGACGGATTCAGAAATGGTTTTCTTCAGATTTAAGCTTGAACACCTCCGTTTTATATTGTAGGTAGGTTTTGGTGACTCTGGACGACTGCGATTCAATAGTGGTTCCCCCAGAGAAATTGAGTAAGTTGGACAGATAGCTAGAAGTTCCTTCTTATTCCGATGTCTTTCCAGTTCCCAAGAGAACTTCAGAGATTATTGCTAAGGAATGGGAGAGACCAGGTATTCCATTCTCTCCTTCCCCCGTTTTTAAGAAGATGTACTTTATAGCTGACACTATTAGGGACTCATGGCAGATCGTCCCTAAGGTGGAGGGGGCTATTTCTACTTTGGCTAAACGAACTACTATTCCTATTGAGGATAGTTGTGCTTTTAAAGACCCTATGGACAAGACGTTGTAGGGTCTTCTGAAGAAGGTCTATGTTCATCAGGGGTTGCTATTACAACCGGCGGCTTGCATTGTTACGGTTACCAGTGCAGCCGCTTATTGGTTTGATGCTCTGGAAGAGTCTCTTAAAACTGAGTCTTCTTTGGAAGAGCTACAGGACCGGAATAAAGCTCATAAATTAGCTAATTCGTTTATTACGGATGCTTCTTTACGGATTACTAAATTGGCAGCTAAGAGTTCGGGTTTTTCCATCTTGGCACGCAGAGCTTTATGGTTAAAGTTGTGGTCGGCGGATGTGTCATCCAAGTCTAAACTTTTGACTAGTCCATACAAAGGGAAAACCCTGTTCGGACCCGACTTGAAAGAAATTATTTCTGACATCACGGGAGGCAAGGATCATCTCCTCCCTCAGGATAAAAAATCAAAACAGAGAGGTTGACAGAGTAATTTCTTTCATGTAATTAGCAAGAGTCCATGAGCTAGTGACGTATGGGATATACATTCCTACCAGGAGGGGCAAAGTTTCCCAAACCTCAAAATGCCTATAAATACACCCCTCACCACACCCACAAATCGGTTTTACAAACTCTGCCTCCTATGGAGGTGGTGAAGTAAGTTTGTGCTAGATTCTACGTTGATATGCGCTCCGCAGCAGGTTGGAGCCCGGTTTTCCTCTCAGCGTGCAGTGAATATCAGAGGGATGTGAAGAGAGTATTGCCTATTTGAATTCAATGATCTCCTTCTACGGGGTCTATTTCATAGGTTCTCTGTTATCGGTCGTAGAGATTCATCTCTTACCTCCCTTTTCAGATCGACGATATACTCTTATATATATATACCATTACCTCTACTGATTCTTGTTTCAGTACTGGTTTGGCTTTCTACTACATGTAGATGAGTGTCCTGGGGTAAGTAAGTCTTATTTTTGTGACACTCTAAGCTATGGTTGGGCACTTTATATAAAAGTTCTAAATATATGTGTTTAAACATTTATTTGCCTTGATTCAGGATGTTCAACGTTCCTTATTTCAGACAGTCAGTTTCATATTTGGGATAATGCATATGAATAAATCATACAAATCGACTTTTATTGTTTCTTCGAGATCATGGTTGGAGGACCAATTTACCAAAAAGTTAATTGATTCCTCAGACAAGGGTAACCTTTTTAGGTTTCCAGATAGATTCAGTGTCCATGACTCTGTCTCTGACAGACAAGAGACGTCTGAAATTGGTTTCAGCTTGTCGAAACCTTCAGTCTCAATCATTCCCTTCGGTAGCCTTATGCATGGAAATTCTAGGTCTTATGACTGCTGCATCGGACGCGATCCCCTTTGCTCGTTTTCACATGCGACCTCTTCAGCTTTGTATGCTGAACCAGTGGTGCAGGGATTACACAAAAATATCTCAATTGATATCTTTAAAACCGATTGTACGACACTCTCTGACGTGGTGGACAGATCACCATCGTTTAGTTCAGGGGGCTTCTTTTGTTCTTCCAACCTGGACTGTGATTTCAACAGATGCAAGTCTGACAGGTTGGGGAGCTGTTTGGGGGTCTCTGACAGCACAAGGGGTTTGGGAATCTCAGGAGGTGAGATTACCGATCAATATTTTGGAACTCCGTGCAATTTTCAGAGCTCTTCAGTCATGGCCTCTTCTAAAGAGAGAATCGTTCATTTGTTTTCAGACAGACAATATCACAACTGTGGCATATATCAATCATCAAGGAGGGACTCACAGTCCTCTGGCTATGAAAGAAGTATCTCGAATACTGGTTTGGGCGGAATCCAGCTCCTGTCTAATTTCTGCGGTTCATATCCCAGGTATAGACAATTGGGAAGCGGATTATCTCAGTCGCCAAACATTACAAACGTTACATCCGGGCGAATGGTCTCTTCACCCAGAGGTTTTTCTTCAGATTGTTCAAATGTGGGGACCTCCCAGAAATAGATCTGATGGCTTCTCATCTAAACAAGAAACTTCCCAGGTATCTGTCCAGATCCAGGGATCCTCAGGCGGAAGCAGTGGATGCATTGTCACTTCCTTGGAAGTATCATCCTGCCTATATCTTTCTGCCTCTAGTTCTTCTTCCAAGAGTAATTTCCAAGATTCTGAAGGAATGCTCGTTCTGCTGGTGGCTCCAGCATGGCCTCACAGGTTTTGGTTTGAGGATCTTGTCCGGATGGCCTCTTGCCAACCGTGGACTCTTCCGTTAAGACCAGACCTTCTGTCGCAAGGTCCTTTTTTCCATCAGGATCTCAAATCCTTAAATTTGAAGGTATGGAGATTGAACGCTTGATTCTTAGTCAAAGAGGTTTCTCTGACTCTGTGATTAATACTATGTTACAGGCTCGTAAATCTGTATCTAGGAAGATATATTATCGAGTCTGGAAGACTTACATTTCTTGGTGTCTTTCTCATCATTTTTCCTGGCATTCTTTTAGAATTCCAAGAATTTTGCAGTTTCTTCAGGATGGTTTGGATAAAGGTTTGTCTGCAAGTTCCTTGAAAGGACAAATCTCTGCTCTTTCTGTTCTTTTTCACAGAAAGATTGCTAGTCTTCCTGATATTCATTGTTTTGTACAAGCTTTGGTTCGTATAAAGCCTGTTATTAAGTCAATTTCTCCTCCTTGGAGTTTGAATTTGGTTCTGGGGGCTCTTCAAGCTCCTCCTTTTGAACCTATGCATTCACTGGACATTAAAGTGAAGGTCAATTTTCATCAATGAGTGCCCGGTTTTTAAAAATACTTTTAAAAACAGGGGCACTTTCATTGATGAAAATTAACATTGCACTGGATTTGAAGAAATACTTACCTTTTACTCCTGCAAAACCGGATCGCCGATCTCAGCCTCAGTTCCTCTGTAGTGACGTCAGAAATGACGAAAAACTGCTTCCTCCAATCATGGCTTGCACCCCAGAGCGTCCAGCTCGTGATGCCTGGCTGTGATTGGAGGAAGCCAGTTTCGTCATTGCTGTGGTCTACAGCAGGAAGAAGAAGGAGGGGGATTGTCGATCCGGCTTTGCAGAAGTAAAAGGTAAGTATTTCTTCAAATCCAGTGCTATGTTAATTTTCATCAATGAAAGTGCCCCTGTTTTTAAAAGTATTTTTAAAAACCGAGCACTCATTGATGAAAATTGACCTTCACTTTAAACTACTTTCTTGGAAAGTTTTGTTTCTTTTGGCCATCTCTTCTGCTAGAAGAGTTTCTGAATTATCTGCTCTTTCTTGTGAGTCTCCTTTTCTGATTTTTCATCAGGATAAGGCGGTGTTGCGAACTTCTTTTAAATTTTTACCTAAGGTTGTGAATTCTAACAACATTAGTAGAGAAATTGTGGTTCCTTCATTGTGTCCTAATCCTAAGAATTCTAAGGAAAGATCTTTGCATTCTTTGGATGTAGTTAGAGCTTTGAAATATTATGTTTAAGCTACTAAGAATTTCCGAAAGACTTCTCGTCTATTTGTTATCTTTTCCGGTCCTAGGAAAGGTCAGAAGGCCTCTGCCATTTCTTTGGCATCTTGGTTGAAATCTTTAATTCATCATGCTTATGTTGAGTCAGGTAAAACTCTGCCTCAAATGATTACAGCTCATTCTACTAGGTCAGTTTCTACTTCCTGGGCGTTTAGGAATGAAGCTTCGGTTGATCAGATTTGCAAAGCAGCAACTTGGTCTTCTTTGCATACTTTTACTAAATTCTACCATTTTGATGTGTTTTCTTCTTCTGAAGCAGTTTTTGGTAGAAAAGTACTTCAGGCAGCTGTTTCAGTTTGATTCTTCTGCTTATAATTTCAGTTTTTTTCATTATAAGATTTAAACTTTATTTTGGGTGTGGATTATTTTCAGCGGAATTGTCTGTCTTTATTTTATCCCTCCCTCTCTAGTGACTCTTGCGTGGAAGATCCACATCTTGGGTATTCATTATCCCATACGTCACTAGCTCATGGACTCTTGCTAATTACATAAAAGAAAACATAATTTATGTAAGAACTTACCTGATAAATTCATTTCTTTCATATTAGCAAGAGTCCATGAGGCCCACCCTTTTTGTGGTGGTTATAATTTTTTTGTATAAAGCACAATTATTCCAATTCCTTTTTTTTATGCTTTCGCACTTTTGTCTTATCACCCCACTTCTTGGCTATGAGTTAAACTGATTTGTGGGTGTGGTGAGGGGTGTATTTATAGGCATTTTGAGGTTTGGGAAACTTTGCCCCTCCTGGTAGGAATGTATATCCCATACGTCACTAGCTCATGGACTCTTGCTAATATGAAAGAAATGAATTTATCAGGTAAGTTCTTACATAAATTATGTTTTTTGTTCCTTTTGAAATTTCAAGGGAATTCCCCCTTCCTCTAAACAGGAAGGGAGCTATTCACAAACCAAGCCTACCTGGAGACCCAACCAGTCTTTGAACAAGGGTTAACAATCCAAGAAGCCTGCGGCTGCTCCCAAGTCAGCATGAAGGTATGGCCCCCGATCCGGGACCGGATCTAGTAGGGGCAGAATTTCCTTCTTCATACAGGCTTGGATACGAGACGTTCAGGATCCCTGGACAATAGAAATAGTGTCTTAGAGATACAAATTGGAGTTCAGAAATTCTTCTCCCAGAGGAAGGTTTCCTCTTTCACGATTATCTGCACACCAGATAAAAGAGGGGCGTTCTTGCGTTGTGTAAGAGACCTCTCCTCCATGAGTAATCTGTCCCGTTCCAATTCGGGAACAGGGACAGGGGTTTTATTCAAATCTGTTTGTAGTTCCTAAAAAAGAGGGAACTTTCAGACCTATTTTAAATCTCAAAAGTCTAAACAAGTTTCTCAGAGTTCCATCTTTCAAGATGGAAACAATTCGTACCATTTTTCCATTGATCCAGGAGTTTCAATGTATGATGACAGTGGATCTAAAGGATGCATATCTTCATGTTCCTATCCACAGAGATCATCACAAGTTCCTGAGGTTTGCCTTTCTGGACAAACATTTTCAGTTTGTGGCTCTTCCTTTCGGGCTGGTCACGGCGCCCAGGATTTTCTGGCAGTTCTAAGACCGTGGGGCAATGCGGTGGCACCTTATCTGGACGATATTCTGATCCAGGCGTCATCCTCTCAACTAGCAAGGTCCCATACTGACACTGCTATCCTTCCTGAGAACTCACGGGTGCAAGGTAAATCTGGAAAAGAGTTCATTAGTTCTCAGACAAGGTTTCCCTTTCTTGGAACTCTGATCGACTCTATTTCAATGAAGATTTTTCTGACTGAGGTCAGAAAGTTGAAGATTCTGAATACATGTTGAGCCCTTCAGTCCAATCCTCAGCCGTCAGTGGCTCAATGCATGGAGGTAATCGGATTGATGGTGGCGGCAATGGACATCGTACCGTTTGCACGTTTTTATCTCAGGCCTCTGCAACTGTGCATGCTCAGGCAGTGGAATGGAGATTATACAGGTTTGTCTCCTCAAATAGATCTAGATCAGGAGACAAGGAACTCTCTTCTATAGTGGTTGTCTCTGGAGCATCTATCCCAGGGAACATGCTTTCGCAGACCCTCATGGGTGATTGTGACAACAGTTGCCAGCCTCTTAGGATGGGGAGCAGTCTGGGGCTCTTTAAGGGATCGGAGTATGAACTCAGACAGAGTCTCTCCTTCCCATCAACATTCTAGAACTGAGTGCGATATTCAATGCGCTTCGGGCTTGGCCTCCGTTAGCCTCGGCCCAATTCATCAGATTCCAGTCAGATAACATAACGACGGTGGCTTACATCAATCATTAGGGAGGAACAAGGAGTTCCTTAGCGATGACGGAAGTAGCCAAGATCATATAGTGGGCGGAGTTTCACTCTTGCCATCTGTCAGCGATCCACATCCCAAGGGTGGAAAACTGGGAAGCAGATTTTCTGAGCAGAAAGACCTTTCATCCGGGAGAGTGGGAACTCCATCCGGAGGTATTTTCCAACCTGATTCTCAGAAGAGGCAGGCCGGCGTTGGATCTCATGGTGTCTCGTCGGAATGCCAAGCTCCCGAGGTACGGGTCCAGGTCCAGGCATCCTCAGGCCGAGCTGATAGATGCCTTGGCAGTACCTTGGTCGTTCAGCCTAGCTTATGTATTCCCCCCGTTTGCTCTACTTCCCCGGGTGATTGCTCGAATAAAACAGGAGAGGGCTTCGGTTATCCTCATTGCCCCTGCGTGGCCTCGCAGGATTTGGTATGCCGATCTGGTGGACATGTCATCTCGGCCACCGTGGAAGCTTCCATTGAGGAAAGACCCTCTCATCCAGGGTCCCTTCCATCACCCGAATCTAGTTTCTCTGCAGCTGACTGCTTGGAAATTGAACATATAATTTTATCTAGACAGGGTTTTTTTTTTAATTCGGTTATTGATACTTTAATTCAGGCACATAAGCCTGTTACAAGGAAAATTTACCATAAGATATGGCGCAAATATCTTTATTGATGTGATTCTAAGGGCTAATCATGGAGTAGGGTCAGAATTCCTAGGATTTTATCCTTTCTCCAAGAAGGATTGGAGAAGGGGTTATCTGCAAGTTCTTTGAAGGGCCAGATCTCTGCCTTATCTATTCTACTACATAAGCGTTTGGCAGATGTTCCGGATGTACAATCTTTTTGTCAGGCTCTGACTAGAATCAGGCCTGTATTTAGACCAATTGCTCCTCCTTGGAGTTTGAATTTAGTTCTTAAAGTTCTACAAGGGGTTCCATTTGAACCTATGGATTCCATAGATATTAAGTTATTATCTTGGAAAGTTTTATTTCTGGTTGCTATTTCTTCTGCTCGAAGAGTATTGGAGCTTTCAGCATTACAGTATAATTCTCCTTATCTTATTTTCCATGCGGATAAGGTGGTGTTACGTACTAAACATGATTTTCTTCCTAAAGTTGTTTCAGACAAGAACATTAATCAGGAAATTGTTGTTCCGTCCTTGTGTCCTAATCCTTCTTCTCAGAAGGGGAGAGCCTGTTACATAATTTAGATGTAGTCTGTGCTTTAAAGTTCTACTTGAAAGCGACTAAGGATTTTCGTCAATCTTCTTCTTTGTTTGTCGTTTTTTCTGGGAAACGTAGGGGTCAGAAGGCTACGGCTACCTCTCTTTCTTTTTGGCTGAAGAGTATCATCCGTTTTGCATATGAGACTGCTGGACAGCAGCCTCCTGAAAGAATTACGGCTCATTCCACTAGGGGCTGTTGCTTCCTCATGGGCATTCAAAAATGATGCTTCTGTTGAACAGATTTGCAAAGCTGCAACTTAGTCCTCTCTTCACAGTTTTTCTAAATTTTACAAATTTGATACCTTTGCCTCGGCTGAGGCTGTTTTTGGGAGAAAGGTTCTTCAAGCAGTGGTGCCTTCCGTTTAGGTTTCCTGTCTTGTCCCTCCCTTTCATCTGTGTACTATAGCTTTGGTATTGTATGCCACAAGTAAGGATGAAAGCCGTGGACTCATTGTGTCTTTAAAAAGAAAAGAAAATGTATGCTTACCTGATAAATTTGTTTCTTTTTAGACACGATGAGTTCACGGCCCACCCTGTTTTATGAGACAGGTTTTTATTTTTGGTTAAACTTCAATCACCTATGCACTTTAGCTTTTACTTTCTCTTCCTAACTTTGGTAGTATGACTGGAGTGGGAGGGAAGGGAGGAGCTATATATACAGCTCTGCTGTGGTGCTCTTTGCCTCCTCCTGCTGACCAGGAGGCATTATCCCACAAGTAAGGATGAAATCCGTGGACTCTTCGTGTCTAAAAAGAAACAAATTTATCAGGTAAGCATAAATTTTCTTTTTCTCTCTCTCTCCTGGAAATGTTCCTTTCATTGCTGTCCACAGTTCTCCTAGGTGAGGGGAGGGCTTGGTTTCCTTCAGGGATACCTTTTTGAATAATTTTCAATTTTGTGTTCCAGAAGGAAAATGTATTGCAACTCTATTATAGTTTGGTCTAACAACCTTTTATGATTCAAAAACATACTAGTTCCTGTGGGTATGCTGTGTGCTTCATAGAAAGCTTGTTAAGAGTACTTGAGCACTGGAGTTGAGAAACACTGAGAGCATATAATTTTAAAGAACTTTCCAATTTACTTCCACTATCTCATTTGCTTTGTTCTTTTGGTATCCTTTGTTGAAAATCATACCTATGTAAGCTTAGGAGCTGGGACCTAGCTGCTGATCGGTGGCTACACATATATGCCTCTTGTCCATTGACTTACTGATGTGCTCAGCTATCTCCCAGTAGTGCGTTGTTCTTCCAACAAATACCAATTGAATTAAGCAAAATTGATAATAGAAGTAAATTGGAATGTTGTTTCTAATTGTATGCTCAATCTGAATCATGAGAAAAAAAAGTGTTTTATGTCCCTTTAACTTCTTTTCTGGCAAAAGTGTTTGAAACTTTCCACGTAGACTTTGCCTGCAGATATTAGTGTTTTTGCTTTGGATGTTGTTCTTCTATGGGTTACTCCTTTTTATAAGTTTTTTTTTTTCTTTATTTTGTTGCTAGGTGATAACCAGAAAGTTTCCATTTGTAAGGAAGCTGGATATATTAGTTTTGGGAAGTAGTCACTGTCTTTAAGGGAGTGAATGTTCCTGTAATAAAAAAACCCCAAAAAACCCCTGAATTCTACACTTGCTGGGTGTGCCATGTTAAAGGGCCAGTAACCCCACCAAATAAGGTTATATAATAATGCACACAGTGCAGAATTATATAACTTTAGCCTAGCATCACGTTTCTTAAGCAGCGTATAGCAAAGATAGTTAGCTACGATAATCTTTTTTTCAGAACGCCGCTCCTGGTTCTACTGAGCGGGTCTGTTTTTTACCTAAGCGCATCGGGCACGCTGTCTAGTCACAGCACGCCCGATCGCGCCATTAAACTGAATGTAGCTCGCTCTCGCTACCATACCCGAGCGGGAGCGAGCACATTCAGTTTAATGGCGCGATCGGGCGTGCTGTGACTAGACAGCGTGCCCGATGCGCTTAGGTAAAAAACAGACCCGCTCAGTAGAACCAGGAGCGGCGTTCTGAAAAATAGATTATCGTAGCTAAATATCTTTGCTATACGCTGCTTAAGAAACGTGACGCTAGGCTAAAGTTATATAATTCTGCACTATGTGCATTATTATATAACCTTATTTGGTGGGGTTACTGGCCCTTTAATTGCTGTAAGAGTTCACCCTACCAGCTAATGAGTTTTTTTTTTTTTTTTTTTTTTTTTGCATTATTAAAGGGACACTGAACCCAAATTTGTTTTTTTCGTGATTCAGATAGAGCATGACATTTTAAGCAACTTTCTAATTTACTCCTGTTATCAAATTTTCTTTATTCTCTTGGTATCTTTATTTGAAATGCATGACTGTAAGTTTAGATGCTGGCCCATTTTTGGTGAACAACCTGGGTTGTCCTTGCTGATTGGTGGATAAATTCATCCACCAATAAAAGTGTGCTTTCCAGAGTTCTGAATAAAAAAAAAGCTTAGATGCCTTCTTTTTCAATTAAAGATAGCAAGAGAACAAAGACAAATTGATAATAGGAGTAAATTAGAAAGTTGCTTAAAATTGCATGCTCTATCTGAATCATGAAAGAAATTTTTTTTTGGGTTCAGTGTCCCTTTAACCGTTACTGGGAATTTCAGAGAAAAACGCCAGAATTTTTAGCATTTATGTTATGACGCTGATTAAATCGAAATAGAACTTTTGATTAACCCTATGTAAAAAAAAAAAAAAAAAAAAAAAAAAATATATATATATATATATATATATATATATATATATATATATATATATATATATATATATATATATATATATATATATATATATATATATATATATATATATATATATATATATATATATATATATATATATATATTATAGTAGACAACCCAAGGTATTGATTTAGGTATATTTGATGCTACTATTTGACCACCAGATAAAAATAGTTACATTTTCTCCATACTTTGGGTTTGTCACTGAAATTTACATACAACTACTGCAGTCATATGACAAATGGTTATAGAAGCTTCTCTGGAAACATCTTTGTTCAGAAATAGCAGATCCTTCGTGATATTCCTGGTAGTGAAGGGTTAAAGGGACAGTCTACAATAGAATTGTTATTGTTTTAAAAGATAGATAATCCTTTTTATTATCCATTACCCAGTTCGGCATAACCAACACAGTTATATTAATATACTTTTTACCTCTCTGATTACCTTGTATCTAAGCATCTTCTGACAGTCCCCTGATCACATGACTGGGACTGTTTATTATCTATTGTCTTGCATTTAGTACTGTGTTGTGCTAAATCTTAACTCCTCGGCCATCAACACATTATCTATGTGGCCCACATGAACTAGCAGTCTCCTGTTGTGAAAAGCAAATACAAAATCATGTGATTAAGAGGCTGTCTATAGAGCCTTTGAAACAGGCAGAAATGTAGAGGTTTAACTGTTATAAAGTATATTAAAGTAAAGGCATTATCTTTCTTTTTAAGCAATAACAATTTTTGTGTAGACTGTCCCTTTAATCAGCTTTTAAGGTTAATTTTTGATGCAGTATTACCCTCCCACCTGTTTCCTACTTGATCCCTCCCAAACCGCCCTCTTCCTTCCCTCACCCTCACTGGTCAACACCATCTTAGGTACTCTCAGAAGTCTGCCAGTATGCAGTTTAGGGCTTTTTAAAAAAAACTAAATTAATAAAAATTGTCCTCAAAGTGTAGTGATCACTCCACAACTCTGATCCTTCCCCCCCCCCCCCAGCAGCTCTTTATTCCTGCCCCCTTTTACTACTGGTGGCCATCTTAGGTACTGGCAGTACCCTTTTTTTTTAATTATTACTTTTATTTCTATTATTTTGTTTTTTGTTGTGTAGTGGTGCCCCTACCTCTTCCATCCCTGCAATCATTTCTATCCCTTTATATAAAGGCTAAAAATTAATGGAGTGCATGATTGAGTGTGCACAACAGAAGCCTGGGACTCTCTCTCTCTTAGGTGTAGAAGAAAGATTGATTGTTAGAGTATCATGCCACTTTAATGTTTATCAAATGTGAAAGAACACTACTTAAATATTTTCAATTCAATTTAAAGGTCCCTTTTAATGCTGACATATATTTATTTTACTTTCCAGGAAGATCTAAGTGAGCCTGTAGTGCAGGGTGATACCCTCCCTGGACATGTGGGTACTGCATGTCTGCTCTCCTCCACAATTACAGAAAGTGGAAAAAGTAATGGTATTCTCACTCTTCCTATAATGAGCAGAAACGCAAGACAAACTATCGGGAAAGTTCGAGGTATGTATTAACTCAACCTTTTTCTTTAGTATATAAATACTGCAGATGAACACTTTCCACATTGCAATTTGTATGCACAATATTTCAATCAAATTCAAGTTTGTGTATCTGCTTTATTACCAAAAATATTTAAAGGAACACTGAAGCCAAATGTTTTCTTTTTGTGATTCAGATAGAGCATGCAATTTTAAGCAACTTTCTAATTTACTCCTTTTATCAAATTTTCTTCATTCTCTTGGTATCTTTGAAATGCAAGAATGTAAGTTTAGATGTCGGCCCATTTTTGGTGAACAACCTGGGTTGTTCTTGCTGATTGGTGGATAAATTCATCCACCAATAAAAAAGTGCTTTACAGGGTAATGAACCAAACAAATAGCTTAGATGCCTTTTTCAAATAAAGATAGCAAGAGAACGAAGAAAAATTGATAATAGGAGTAAATTAGAAAGTTGCTTAAAATTACATGCTATTAAACTCAATGTAAAGTTAAAAAAGTTATTTTACCTACAAGAGGTAAAAATGTAAGAGGGGCGCTTAATACATAAGCTGAGGTCAATAAAATGCAAAGCAACACTTAGGGGTATATTCCCAATATTTATTTTACAAAATTCAATAGAACATAAACATAATAATAAAAAATACTTAAAACACTATATAAGCGGATATGAGTGTGCAAATGTGGCCACAATTTGATACACTATGCTGAATTGCAATTCATAAAACCTATACACTGATAGCAATAAAATGTGTGTTGATAAACTTGATTCTCGATAGCAGCAGTTGGTAACTAAATTATAAACAAAATATTTTGTCCATTTTCCTTCTTAAAAATATTACCTGGATTGGCAAACTTTATACACTGTTGCAATATTTATTCTTGATTGTATTGCAATCTACCACCAAGGATAGATATTTGTATTCCTTATTGTCCGTTGAAATATAAAACAAAGTTGTGACAAAGTTACCTTTGATTCAGGCGTGTCAATATTTTGTATCACCTCCTTCAGTGGTGGAACAAAGGAGAAACTCCAGTAGTGGAATTAAGCAGAAACTTCCAATCTTTTAGATATCCTTTGTCTTTGGAGTGCACCCCCTTGTTGCTTGGCTGGCGGTCTTATTGTGGGCTTCTCAATGAAAAACCGTTCCGGTCTTTGCAAGAGCCTATCAGGAGAGTTTGTTTTGGATCACCTGAATGCTGGGCTCGCGGGGTTATTTGAAAAGAGAAAACCGCTAGTAACTTTGGAAATAGCAGTTCGCCAGCTAGTTCTGTTTTGCGATCCTCACTGTAGCCTCTGGAGTGCTTATTTCTTTGCCGGTATACGAAAGAACGGCTTTAAGTCCTTGGAATCTATCTCCAGGGATAGATATAATGGTATCCTTTTGTTTGCGGAGCCAAATCTACGTCTTTCGGCTCTTTTTAAATACTTTGTAATATAAAGTTGGCACTAAAATAATGTTATATAATTCTGCACTATGTGCAGAATTATATAACATTGTGTAGGTTTACTGCCCCTTCAACACTTGAGGGATACACAGTTTAAGTGCACTGACCAAGTTAGTTTTCTCCAACATAGGTGTGTCCGGTCCACGGCGTCATCCTTACTTGTGGGATATTCTCTTCCCCAACAGGAAATGGCAAAGAGCCCAGCAAAGCTGGACACATGATCCCTCCTAGGCTCCGCCTTCCCCAGTCATTCTCTTTGCCGTTGTACAGGCAACATCTCCACGGAGATGGCTTAGAGTTTTTTAGTGTTTAACTGTAGTTTTTATTATTCAATCAAGAGTTTGTTATTTTAAAATAGTGCTGGTATGTACTATTTACTCTGAAACAGAAAAGAGATGAAGATTTCTGTTGTAAGAGGAAAATGATTTTAGCAACCGTTACTAAAATCGATGGCTGTTCCACACAGGACTGTTGAGAGGAATTAACTTCAGTTGAGGGAACAGTGAGCAGAATTTTACTGCTTGAGGTATGACACATTCTAACAAGACGATGTAATGCTGGAAGCTGTCATTTTCCCTATGGGATCCGGTAAGCCATTTTTATTACAGACAATAAATAAGGGCTTCACAAGGGCTTTTTAAGACTGTAGACATTTTCTGGGCTAAATCGATTCATATAATAAACATATTTAGCCTTGAGGAATCATTTTAATCTGGGTATTTTGTAAAATAATATCGGCAGGCACTGTTTTGGACACCTTATTCTCTAGGGGCTTTCCCTAATCATAGGCAGAGTCTCATTTTCGCGCCGGTATTGCGCACTTGTTTTTGAGAAGCATGACATGCAGTCGCATGTGTGAGGAGCTCTGATACATAGAAAAGACTTTCTGAAGGCGTCATTTGGTATCGTATTCCCCTTTGGGCTTGGTTGGGTCTCAGCAAAGCAGATACCAGGGACTGTAAAGGGGTTAAAGATAAAAACGGCTCCGGTTCCGTTATTTTAAGGGTTAAAGCTTCCAAATTTGGTGTGCAATACTTTTAAGGCTTTAAGACACTGTGGTGAAATTTTGGTGAATTTTGAACAATTCCTTCATACTTTTTCGCAATTGCAGTAATAAAGTGTGTTCAGTTTAAAATTTAAAGTGACAGTAACGGTTTTATTTTAAAACGTTTTTTTGTACTTTGTTATCAAGTTTATGCCTGTTTAACATGTCTGAACTACCAGATAGACTGTGTTCTGAATGTGGGGAAGCCAAGGTTCCTTCTCATTTAAATAGATGTGATTTATGTGACACAAAAATTTAGAGAAAATGATGCCCAAGATGATTCCTCAAGTGAGGGGAGTAAGCATGGTACTGCATCATCCCCTCCTTCGTCTACACCAGTCTTGCCCACTCAGGAGGCCCCTAGTACATCTAGCGCGCCAATACTCCTTACTATGCAACAATTAACGGCTGTAATGGATAATTCTATCAAAAACATTTTAGCCAAAATGCCCACTTATCAGCGTAAGCGCGACTGCTCTGTTTTAGATAATACTGAAGAGCATGAGGACGCTGATGATATTGTTTCTGAAGGGCCCCTACACCAGTCTGAGGGGGCCAGGGAGGTTTTGTCTGAGGGAGAAATTTCAGATTCAGGGAAAATTTCTCAACAAGCTGAACCTGATGTGATTACATTTAAATTTAAGTTGGAACATCTCCGCGCTCTGCTTAAGGAGGTGTTATCCACTCTGGATGATTGTGAGAATTTGATCATCCCAGAGAAACTATGTAAAATGGACAAGTTCCTAGAGGTCCCGGGGGCCCCCAGAAGCTTTTCCTATACCCAAGCGGGTGGCGGACATTGTAAATAAAGAATGGGAAAGGCCCGGTATACCTTTCGTCCCTCCCCCCATATTTAAAAAATTGTTTCCTATGGTCGACCCCAGAAAGGACTTATGGCAGACAGTCCCCAAGGTCGAGGGGGGCGGTTTCTACTTTAAACAAACGCACCACTATACCCATAGAAGATAGTTGTGCTTTCAAAGATCCTATGGATAAAAAATTAGAAGGTTTGCTTAAAAAGATGTTTGTTCAGCAAGGTTACCTTCTACAACCAATTTCATGCATTGTCCCTGTCACTACAGCCGCGTGTTTCTGGTTCGATAAGCTAGAAAAGGCGATCACTAGTGATTCTCCTCCTTATGAGGAGATTATGGACAGAATCCGTGCTCTCAAATTGGCTAATTCTTTCACCCTAGACGCCACTTTGCAATTGGCTAGGTTAGCGGCGAAAATTCTGGTTTGCTATTGTGGCGCGCAGAGCGCTTTGGTTGAAATCTTGGTCAGCGGATGCGTCTTCCAAGAACAAATTGCTTAACATTCCTTTCAAGGGGGAAAACGCTGTTTGGCCCTGACTTGAAAGAGATTATCTCTGATATCACTGGGGGTAAGGGCCACGCCCTTCCTCAGGATAGGTCTTTCAAGGCCAAAAATAAACCTAATTTTCGTCCCTTTCGTAGAAACGGACCAGCCCCAAGTGCTACGTCCTCTAAGCAAGAGGGTAATACTTCTCAAGCCAAGCCAGCCTGGAGACCAATGCAAGGCTGGAACAAGGGAAAGCAGGCCAAGAAACCTGCCACTGTTACCAAGACAGCATGAAATGTTGGCCCCCGATCCGGGACCGGATCTGGTGGGGGGCAGACTTTCTCTCTTCGCTCAGGCTTGGGCAAGAGATGTTCTGGATCCTTGGGCACTAGAAATAGTCTCCAAGGTTATCTTCTGGAATTCAAGGGGCTTCCCCCAAGGGGGAGGTTCCACAGGTCTCAATTGTCTTCAGACCACATAAAAAAACAGGCATTCTTACATTGTGTAGAAGACCTGTTAAAAATGGGAGTGATTCATCCTGTTCCATTAGGGGAACAAGGGATGGGGTTCTACTCCAATCTGTTCGTAGTTCCCAAAAAAGAGGGAACGTTCAGACCAATCTTAGATCTCAAGATCCTAAACAAGTTTCTCAAGGTTCCATCGTTCAAAATGGAAACCATTCGAACAATTCTTCCTTCCATCCAGGAAGGTCAATTCATGACCACGGTGGATTTAAAGGATGCGTATCTACATATTCCTATCCACAAGGAACATCATCGGTTCCTAAGGTTCGCATTCCTGGACAAGCATTACCAGTTCGTGGCACTTCCTTTCGGATTAGCCACTGCTCCAAGGATTTTCACAAAGGTACTAGGGTCCCTTCTAGCGGTGCTAAGACCAAGGGGCATTGCAGTAGTACCTTACTTGGACGACATTCTGATTCAAACGTCGTCCCTTCCTCAAGCAAAGGCTCACACGGACATAGTCCTGGCCTTTCTCAGATCTCACGGATGGAAAGTGAACGTAGAAAAGAGTTCTCTATCTCCGTCAACAAGGGTTCCCTTCTTGGGAACAATAATAGACTCCTTAGAAATGAGGATTTTTCTGGAGGCCAGAAAAACAAAACTTCTAAACTCTTGTCAAATACTTCATTCCGTTCCTCTTCCTTCCATAGCGCAGTGCATGGAAGTAATAGGTTTGATGGTAGCGGCAATGGACATAGTTCCTTTTGCGCGAATTCATCTGAGACCATTACAACTGTGCATGCTCAGTCAGTGGAATGGGGATTATACAGACTTGTCTCCGACGATACAAGTAGATCAGAGGACCAGAGATTCACTCCGTTGGTGGCTGACCCTGGACAACCTGTCACAGGGGATGAGCTTCCGCAGACCAGAGTGGGTCATTGTCACGACCGACGCCAGTCTGGTGGGCTGGGGCGCGGTCTGGGAACCCCTGAAAGCTCAGGGTCTTTGGTCTCGGGAAGAATCTCTTCTCCCGATAAATATTCTGGAACTGAGAGCGATATTCAATGCTCTCAAGGCTTGGCCTCAGCTAGCAAAGGCCAAATTCATACGGTTTCAATCAGACAACATGACGACTGTTGCGTATATGAACCATCAGGGGGGAACAAGGAGTTCCCTGGCGATGGAAGAAGTGACCAAAATCATTCAATGGGCGGAGACTCACTCCTGCCACTTGTATGCAATCCACATCCCAGGAGTGGAAAATTGGGAAGCGGATTTTCTGAGTCGTCAGACATTTCATCCGGGGGAGTGGGAACTCCATCCGGAAATCTTTGCCCAAATAACTCAATTGTGGGGCATTCCAGACATGGATCTGATGGCCTCTCATCAGAACTTCAAGGTTCCTTGCTACGGGTCCAGATCCAGGGATCCCAAGGCGACTCTAGTAGATGCACTAGTAGCACCTTGGACCTTCAATCTAGCTTATGTATTCCCACCGTTTCCTCTCATCCCCAGGCTGGTAGCCAGGATCAATCAGGAGAGGGCATCGGTGATCTTGATAGCTCCTGCGTGGCCACGCAGGACTTGGTATGCAGACCTGGTGAATATGTCATCGGCTCCACCATGGAAGCTACCTTTGAGACAGGACCTTCTTGTTCAAGGTCCGTTCGAACATCCGAATCTGGCCTCACTCCAACTGACTGCTTGGAGATTGAACGCTTGATTTTATCAAAGCGAGGGTTCTCAGATTCTGTCATTGATACTCTTGTTCAGGCCAGAAAGCCTGTAACTAGAAAAATCTACCATAAAATATGGAAAAAATATATCTGTTGGTGTGAATCTAAAGGATTCCCATGGAACAAGATAAAAATCCTAAGATTCTATCCTTTTCTTCAAGAAGGATTGGAGAAAGGATTATCTGCAAGTTCCTTGAAGGGACAGATTTCTGCCTTGTCTGTGTTACTTCACAAAAAGTTGGCAGCTGTGCCAGATGTTCAAGCCTTTGTTCAGGCTCTGGTTAGAATCAAGCCTGTTTACAAACCTTTGACTCCTCCTTGGAGTCTCAACTTAGTTCTTCAGTTCTTCAGGGGGGTTCCGTTTGAACCCCTACATTCCGTTGATATCAAGTTATTATCTTGGAAAGTTTTGTTTTTGGTTGCAATTTCTTCTGCTAGAAGAGTTTCAGAGTTATCTGCTCTGCAGTGTTCTCCTCCTTATCTGGTGTTCCATGCAGATAAGGTGGTTTTACGTACTAAACCTGGTTTTCTTCCGAAAGTTGTTTCTAACAAAAACATTAACCAGGAGATAGTCGTGCCTTCTTTGTGTCCGAATCCAGTTTCAAAGAAGGAACGTTTGTTGCACAATTTGGATGTTGTTCGCCGCTCTAAAATTCTATTTAGATGCTACAAAGGATTTTAGACAAACATCTTCCTTGTTTGTTGTTTACTCTGGTAAAAGGAGAGGTCAAAAAGCAACTTCTACCTCTCTCTCTTTTTGGATTAAAAGCATCATCAGATTGGCTTATGAGACTGCCGGACGGCAGCCTCCTGAAAGAATCACAGCTCATTCCACTAGGGCTGTGGCTTCCACATGGGCCTTCAAGAACGAGGCTTCTGTTGATCAGATATGTCGGGCAGCGACTTGGTCTTCACTGCACACTTTTACCAAATTTTACAAGTTTGATACTTTTGCTTCTTCTGAGGCTATTTTTGGGAGAAAGTTTTTGCAAGCCGTGGTGCCTTCCATTTAGGTGACCTGATTTGCTCCCTCCCTTCATCCGTGTCCTAAAGCTTTGGTATTGGTTCCCACAAGTAAGGATGACGCCGTGGACCGGACACACCTATGTTGAGAAAACAGAATTTATGTTTACCTGATAAATTACTTTCTCCAACGGTGTGTCCGGTCCACGGCCCGCCCTGGTTTTTTAATCAGGTCTGATAATTTATTTTCTTTAACTACAGTCACCACGGTATCATATGGTTTTCTCCTATGCAAATATTCCTCCTTTACGTCGGTCCGAATGACTGGGGTAGGCGGAGCCTAGGAGGGATCATGTGACCAGCTTTGCTGGGCTCTTTGCCATTTCCTGTTGGGGAAGAGAATATCCCACAAGTAAGGATGACGCCGTGGACCGGACACACCGTGGGAGAAAGTAATTTATCAGGGTAAACATAAATTCTGTTTTTATTCTTCAATCAAGAGTTTGTTATTTTAAAATAGTGCTGGTTATGTACTATTTACTCTGAAACAGAAAAGAGATGAAGATTTCTGTTTGTAAGAGGAAAATGATTTTAGCAAACCGTTACTAAAATCGATGGCTGTTTCCACACAGGACTGTTGAGAGGAATTAACTTCAGTTGGGGGGAAACAGTGAGCAGACTTTTGCTGCTTGAGGTATGACACATTTCTAACAAGACTTGGTAATGCTGGAAGCTGTCATTTTCCCTATGGGATCCGGTAAGCCATTTTTTATTAAATAAGAATAAAGGGCTTCACAAGGGCTTTAAAGACTGGTAGACATTTTTCTGGGCTAAAACGATTGATTATAAGCATTTTTAAATAGTTTATAGCTTTGAGGAGTTATTTTATTCTTGGGAATTATGTTGAATAACCGGCAGGCACTGTATTGGACACCTTTTTCTCTGGGGGCCTTCTCTAATCATAGGCAGAGCCTCATTTTCGCGCCACTAATGCGCAGTTGTTTTTGGGAAGCAAGGCATGCAGATGCATGTGTGAGGAGCTCAGATACATAGAAAAAGCTTACTGAAGGCGTCATTTGGTATCGTATTCCCCTCTGGGCTTGGTTGGGTCTCAGCAAAGCAGATACCAGGGACTGTATAGGGGTTAAATATAAATACGGCTCCGGTTCCGTTGTTTTAAGAGTTAAAGCTTTCAAATTTGGTGTGCAATACTTTTAAGGCTTTAAGACACTGTGGTGAAATTTTGGTGAATTTTGAACAATTCCTTCATACTTTCTCCAACATAGGTGTGTCCGGGTCCACGGCGACATCCTTACTTGTGGGATATTCTCCTCCCCAACAGGAAATGGGCAAAGAGCCCAGCAAAGCTGGTCACATGATCCCTCCTAGGCTCCGCCTACCCCAGTCATTCTCTTTGCCGTTGTACAGGCAACATCTCCACGGAGATGGCTTAGAGTTTTTAGTGTTTAACTGCTTGGAGATTGAACGCTTGATCTTATCGAAGCGAGGGTTCTCAGATTCTGTTATCGATACTCTTGTTCAGGCCAGAAAGCCTGTAACTAGAAAGATTTACCACAAAATTTGGAAAAAATATATCTGTTGGTGTGAATCTAAAGGATTCCCTTGGGACAAGGTTAAGATTCCTAAGATTCTATCCTTCCTTCAAGAAGGATTTGGAAAAAGGATTATCTGCAAGTTCCCTGAAGGACAGATTTCTGCCTTGTCGGTGTTACTTCACAAAAAGCTGGCAGCTGTGCCAGATGTTCAAGCCTTTGTTCAGGCTCTGGTTAGAATCAAGCCTGTTTACAAACCTTTGACTCCTCCTTGGAGTCTCAACTTAGTTCTTTCAGTTCTTCAGGGGGTTCCGTTTGAACCCTTACATTCCGTTGATATTAAGTTATTATCTTGGAAAGTTTGTTTTTGGTTGCAATTTCTTCTGCTAGAAGAGTTTCAGAATTATCTGCTCTGCAGTGTTCTCCTCCTTATCTGGTGTTCCATGCAGATAAGGTGGTTTTACGTACTAAACCTGGTTTTCTTCCAAAAGTTGTTTCTAACAAAAACATTAACCAGGAGATTATCGTACCTTCTCTGTGCCCGAAACCAGTTTCAAAGAAGGAACGTTTTGTTGCACAATTTGGATGTTGTTCGCGCTCTAAAATTCTATTTAGACGCTACAAAAGGATTTTAGACAAACATCTTCCCTTGTTTGTTGTTTATTCCGGTAAAAGGAGAGGTCAAAAAGCAACTTCTGCTTCTCTCTCTTTTTGGATTAAAAGCATCATCAGATTGGCTTACGAGACTGCCGGACGGCAGCCTCCCGAAAGAATCACAGCTCATTCCACTAGGGCTGTGGCTTCCACATGGGCCTTCAAGAACGAGGCTTCTGTTGATCAGATATGTAGGGCAGCGACTTGGTCCTTCACTGCACACTTTTACCAAATTTTACAAGTTTGATACTTTTGCTTCTTCTGAGGCTATTTTTGGGAGAAAGGTTTTGCAAGCCGTGGTGCCTTCCATCTAGGTGACCTGATTTGCTCCCTCCCATCATCAGTGTCCTAAAGCTTTGGTATTGGTTCCCACAAGTAAGGATGACGCCGTGGACCGGACACACCTATGTTGGAGAAAACAGAATTTATGTTTACCTGATAAATTACTTTCTCCAACGGTGTGTCCGGTCCACGGCCCGCCCGGGTTTTTTAATCAGGTCTGATAATTTATTTTCTTTAACTACAGTCACCACGGTATCATATGGTTTCTCCTATGCAAATATTCCTCCTTAACGTCGGTCGAATGACTGGGGTAGGCGGAGCCTAGGAGGGATCATGTGACCAGCTTTGCTGGGCTCTTTGCCATTTCCTGTTGGGGAGGAGAATATCCCACAAGTAAGGATGACGCCGTGGACCGGACACACCGTTGGAGAAAGTAATTTATCAGGTAAACATAAATTCTGTTTTTTCACATATTCAGTAATAAAGTGTGTTCAGTTTAAAATTTAAAGTGACAGTAACGGTTTTATTTTAAAACGTTTTTTGTACTTTGTTATCAAGTTTATGCCTGTTTAACATGTCTGAACTATCAGATAGACTATGTTCTGTATGTGAGGAAGCCAAGGTTCCTTCTCATTTAAATAGATGTGATGTATGTGACAAAAAATTTTAGAGAAAATGATGCCCAAGATGATCCTCAAAGTGAGGGGAGTAAGCATGGTACTGCATCTTCCCCTCCTTTGTCTACGCCAGTCTTGCCCACACAGGAGGCCCCTAGTACATCTAGTGTGCCAATACTCCTTACTATGCAACAATTAACGGCTGTAATGGATAATTCTATCAAAAACATTTTAGCCAAAATGCCCACTTATCAGCGAAAGCGCGACTGCTCTGTTTTAGAAAATACTGAAGAGCATGAGGACGCTGACGATAATGGTTCTGACATGCCCCTACACCAGTCTGAGGGGGCCAGGGAGGTTTTGTCTGAGGGAGAAATTTCAGATTCAGGGAAAATTTCTCAACAAGCTGAACCTGATGTGATTACATTCAAATTTAAATTGGAACATCTCCGTGCTCTGCTTAAGGAGGTGTTATCTACTCTGGATGATTGTGACAATTTGGTCATTCCAGAGAAATTATGTAAGATGGACAAGTTCCTAGAGGTCCCGGGGCCCCCCGAAGCTTTTCCTATACCCAAGCGGGAGTGGCGGACATTGTAAACAAAGAATGGAAAGGCCCGGCATACCTTTTGTCCCTCCCCCTATATTTAAGAAATTGTTTTCCTATGGTCGACCCCAGAAAGGAACTTATGGCAGACAGTCCCCAAGGTCGAGGGGGCGGTTTCTACTCTAAACAAACGCACTACTATCCCTATAGAAGATAGTTGTGCTTTCAAAGATCCTATGGATAAAAAATTAGAGGGTTTGCTTAAAAAGATGTTTGTTCAGCAAGGGTACCTTCTACAACCAATTTCATGCATTGTTCCTGTCACTACAGCAGCGTGTTTCTGGTTCGATGAACTAGAAAAGTCGCTCAATAAAGATTCTTCTTATGAGGAGATTTTGGACAGAATTCATGCTCTTAAATTGGCTAACTCTTTTACTTTAGACGCCACTTTACAATTGGCTAGATTAGCGGCGAAAAATTTGGGGTTTGCTATTGTGGGCGCGCAGAGCGCTTTGGCTAAAATCTTGGTCAGCGGATGCGTCTTCCAAGAACAAATTGCTTAACATACCTTCAAGGGGAAAACGCTGTTTGGCCCTGACTTGAAAGAGATTATTTCAGATATCACTGGGGGTAAGGGCCACGCCCTTCCTCAGGATAGGTCTTTTAAGGCTAAAAATAAACAAAATTTTCGTCCCTTTCGCAGAAACGGACCAGCTCCAAGTTCTACATCCTCTAAGCAAGAGGGTAATACTTCTCAAACCAAGCCAGCCTGGAGGCCAATGCCAAGGCTGGAACAAAGGTAAGCAGGCCAAGAAACCTGCCTCTGCTACCAAGACAGCATGAGATGTTGGCCCCCGATCCGGGACCGGATCTGGTGGGGGGCAGACTTTCTCTCTTCGCTCAGGCTTGGGCAAGAGATGTTCTGGATCCTTGGGCGCTAGAAATAGTCTCCCAAGGTTATCTTCTGGAATTCAAGGAGCTACCCCCAAGGGGGGAGGTTCCACAGGTCTCAATTGTCTTCAGACCACATAAAAAGACAGGCATTCTTACATTGTGTAGAAGACCTGTTAAAAATGGGAGTGATTCATCCTGTTCCATTAGGGGAACAAGGGATGGGATTTCTACTCCAATCTGTTCATAGTTCCCAAAAAAGAGGGAACATTCAGACCAATCTTAGATCTCAAGATCCTAAACAAATTCTCAAGGTTTCCATCGTTCAAAATGGAAACCATTCGGACATTTCTTCCTACCATCCAGGAAGGTCAATTCATGACCACGGTGGATTTAAAGGATGCGTATCTACATATTCCTATCCACAAGGAACATCATCGGTTCCTAAGGTTCGCCTTTCTGGACAAGCATTACCAGTTTGTGGCACTTCCATTCGGATTACCACTGCTCCAAGAATTTTCACAAAGGTACTAGGGTCCCTTCTAGCGGTGCTAAGACCAAGGGGGCATTGCAGTAGTAACCTTACTTGGACGACATACTGATTCAAGCGTCGTCCCTACCACAAGCAAAGGCTCATACGGACATTGTCCTGGCCTTTCTCAGATCTCACGGGTGGAAAGTGAACGTAGAAAAAAGTTCTCTATCGTCCGTCAACAAGAGTTCCCTTCTTGGGAACAATAATAGACTCCTTAGAAATGAGGATTTTTCTGACAGAGGCCAGAAAATCAAAACTTCTAAGCTCTTGTCAAGTACTTCATTCTGTTTCTTCTTCCTTCCATAGCGCAGTGCATGGAAGTAATAGGTTTGATGGTCGCGGCAATGGACATAGTTCCTTTTGCGCGAATTCATCTGATACCATTACAACTGTGCATGCTCAGTCAGTGGAATGGGGATTATACAGACTTGTCTCCGACGATACAAGTAGATCAGAGGACCAGAGATTCACTCCGTTGGTGGCTGACCCTGGACAACCTGTCACAGGGGATGAGCTTCCGCAGACCAGAGTGGGGTCATTGTCACGACCGACGCCAGTCTGGTGGGCTGGGGCGCGGTCTGGGAACCCCTGAAAGCTCAGGGTCTTTGGTCTCGGGAAGAATCTCTTCTCCCGATAAATATTCTGGAACTGAGAGCGATATTCAATGCTCTCAAGGCTTGGCCTCAGCTAGCAAAGGCCAAATTCATACGGCTTCAATCAGACAACATGACGACTGTTGCGTATATGAACCATCAGGGGGAACAAGGGAGTTCCCTGGCGATGGAAGAAGTGACCAAAATCATTCAATGGGCGGAGACTCACTCCTGCCACTTGTATGCAATCCACATCCCAGGAGTGGAAAATTGGGAAGCGGATTTTCTGAGTCGTCAGACATTTCATCCGGGGGAGTGGGGAACTCCATCCGGAAATCTTTGCCCAAATAACTCAATTGTGGGGCATTCCAGACATGGATCTGATGGCCTCTCATCAGAACTTCAAGGTTCCTTGCTACGGGTCCAGATCCAGGGATCCCAAGGCGACTCTAGTAGATGCACTAGTAGCACCTTGGACCTTCAATCTAGCTTATGTATTCCCACCGTTTCCTCTCATCCCCAGGCTGGTAGCCAGGATCAATCAGGAGAGGGCATCGGTGATCTTGATAGCTCCTGCGTGGCCACGCAGGACTTGGTATGCAGACCTGGTGAATATGTCATCGGCTCCACCATGGAAGCTACCTTTGAGACAGGACCTTCTTGTTCAAGGTCCGTTCGAACATCCGAATCTGGCCTCACTCCAACTGACTGCTTGGAGATTGAACGCGTTGATTTTATCAAAGCGAGGGTTCTCAGATTCTGTCATTGATACTCTTGTTCAGGGCCAGAAAGCCTGTAACTAGAAAAATCTTCCATAAAATATGGAAAAAATATATCTGTTGGTGTGAATCTAAAGGATTCCCATGGAACAAGATAAAAATTCCTAAGATTCTATCCTTTCTTCAAGAAGGTTTGGAGAAAGGATTATCTGCAAGTTCTTTGAAGGGACAGATTTCTGCCTTATCTGTTTTACTTCACAAAAAGCTGGCGGCTGTGCCAGATGTCCAAGCTTTTGTCCAGGCTCTGGTTAGAATCAAGCCTGTTTACAAACCTTTGACTCCTCCTTGGAGTCTCAATTTAGTTCTTTCAGTTCTTCAGGGGGTTCCGTTTGAACCCCTACATTCCGTTGATATCAAGTTATTATCTTGGAAAGTTTTGTTTTTGGTTGCAATTTCTTCTGCTAGAAGAGTTTCAGAGTTATCTGCTCTGCAGTGTTCTCCTCCTTATCTGGTGTTCCATGCTGATAAGGTGGTTTTGCGTACTAAACCTGGTTTTCTTCCGAAAGTTGTTTCTAACAAAAACATTAACCAGGAGATAGTCGTGCCTTCTTTGGTGTCCGAATCCAGTTTCAAAGAAGGAACGTTTGTTGCACAATTTGGATGTAGTTTCGTGCTCTAAAATTCTATTTAGAGGCTACAAAGGATTTCAGACAAACATCTTCCTTGTTTGTTGTTTATTCTGGTAAAAGGAGAGGTCAAAAAGCAACTTCTACCTCTCTCTCTTTTTTGGCTTAAAAGCATCATCAGATTGGCTTATGAGACTGCCGGACGGCAGCCTCCTGAAAGAATCACAGCTCATTCCACTAGGGCCGTGGCTTCCACATGGGCCTTCAAGAACGAGGCTTCTGTTGATCAGATATGTAAGGCAGCGACTTGGTCTTCACTGCACACTTTTACTAAATTTACAAATTTGATACTTTTGCTTCTTCTGAGGCTATTTTTGGGAGAAAGGTTTTGCAAGCCGTGGTGCCTTCCATCTAGGTGACCTGATTTGCTCCCTCCCATCATCCGTGTCCTAAAGCTTTGGTATTGGTTCCCACAAGTAAGGATGACGCCGTGGACCGGACACACCTATGTTGGAGAAAACAGAATTTATGTTTACCTGATAAATTACTTTCTCCAACGGTGTGTCCGGTCCACGGCCCGCCCGGGTTTTTAATCAGGTCTGAGTAATTTATTTTCTTTAACTACAGTCACCACGGGATCATATGATTTATACTATGCAAAAAATCCTCCTTTAAGTCGGTCGAATGACTGGGGAAGGCGGAGCCTAGAGGGATCATGTGACCAGCTTTGCTGGGCTCTTTGGCCATTTCCTGTTGGGGAAGAGAATATCCCACAAGTAAGGATGACGCCGTGGACCGGACACACCGTTGGAGAAAGTAATTTATCAGGTAAACATAAATTCTGTTTCTTATATGTATTGCGCAAATGGGCTGCATCTTTAGAGCCCAGATAGCTTTTTACTTCCAGTCCTTGTGGTTCAATATCAGGTTATACTTTTGGAATTACATTGAAAGAGAATCACTATCGTGCAGTCTGTTTATATTACCCAATGCTATAATGCAGACATCCTAAGTATCCTGCTATAGGTTCTTGAGGGAGTGGATTTAAAGAATCTTGTCATAAAGCTAATTCCAAGTTTTCATCCAAAGTTTAGCAATGTAAATGCAAGAATCAGAGTTGATTTTAAATAGAATAAGCCTCTACTACTTGGTTTTCTGTTTTGATTAATATGTATTACGTTGTTGATCTTGTTAATATTGTGCTTTTTGACAATGTATAGTTGTTTAAACTATTTTAAGGTACTTTTTGCACATTTTAAGCATTTTTTTTTTTTATAATTTATATTTTGATATTTCTCTACAGTTGATTTCATACTTATCAAGCCAATACTGGGTTTTTCTTGTAACATGAAGAACTCTTTTCAAAATACTGGAAGCCAAGAACACCACTTGATGTTGGACATAGAGGTGCTGGAAACTCAACAACAACTGCAAAGTGAGTTGGAAGTGTTATATCTGAATTTTCATGTAAGAGTAAGTCATTCAATAAAGTGCAACAAAGCAAGTCCAATAGAAGTTTAAAGGGCCACTGTAAGTAAATATTTTCTATGCCTGTTACTAACTAACTACCCCAAATACGCTTTTTTATCAATAGCATTTCATTAACATATCTCTACCGTATATCAGAAATCTTGTCTGCAAATGTGATTGTTTTCCAAACCCACTCCGTGGGTATCCTTTGCTCTCTACCAATCCGTTTACAATACCTAGGTTTCAAAATGGCGCTTTAAACACAATTTCATTGGTTTAAGTATTTTGAACACGCAGTGCTGAAAATAGTGGGCAGGATAACGTGACATCATCGGGGAATAAAAGATATAACTTTTATAACGTTATAAAACTTCCTTTTGGAGAAAATATAGGTCAGTAGGTTTTAATTAATGTTTATTAACTTTAATATGTTAGTTGTTTAGCTTAAAAATTATAACAGAAAGTAATCCTTTAAGAGAGGTTTTTCAGGAAACCCAACTTAAAGGGACATTTAGTAGTTTTCCATCTTACAAAATTCCACTGTATATCTAAAATAATTTTTATTATCAATATACTTCTGTTAAATATTTTTTAGGTATTTAGATATATTTTAATTATAAAAATGTCTAAATTCCATTCCCTACAAAAATGTAAGTTGTGCAGCCCCAATAATTCACTGAGTCGCACAACCGACCTGTATTTCTGAGCGTGCGCACATCAGTGAATCTGCAACTTCATCCCCTTCGCCTAAAGACGCGCAAGCAGTTAAGTTAGCTGTCACTGAAAACACTGTGCCGCCCCTCCATGTCGATGCAGAGCTCAGTGGTTGCTATAGCAACACGGAAAGCGTTGTTGGCACAATACATTTATACTGCATGTCCTCCATGATGTTTTTTTTAAGGTCCTAGCTCCGATTAACCCCTCTTGCAGTCTAGACTTTCCGTTTTTTCTTTCTCTCACATCAAACAGATGAGTCGTAGTTTGTTATAAATCACTGTTTTCCATCTAAAGGGGATGAGAGTCCACTGCTTCATTCATCACATGTGGGAAATAAGAACCTGGCCACCAGGAGGAGGCAAAGACACCCCAGCCAAAGGCTTAAATACCTCCCCCACTTCCCTCATCCCCCAGTCTTTCTTTGCCTTTCATCACAGGAGGTTGGCAGAGAAGTGTCGGAAGATTCGGAGTAGTCTTATGGAGGGTAGTACTCTTCGCAATGGGACTGGAGTTTTAAGTAGTCCTGTCAGCCTCTCAGTGAGAGCATGGGGGAAAGTTAGAGTCTGGAGATGCAGGGGGAGTTCTCCTGCGAAACCATCCCGACTCATATTAACAGCTCCTTAAGCAATCAGTTTTGCTGAGTTTCGCTGCCTGCTTTTATTCTCTCAAGTCCATGTCTACTAACCTGTCACACTTCAAGGACCGTTTTCCTGTTCCACGATGTTGATTCTGGTAAGATCATTTCATTATATATATATATATATATATATATATATATATATATATATATTTCTCCAACATAGGTGTGTCCGGGTCCACGGCGTCATCCTTACTTGTGGGATATTCTCTTCCCCAACAGGAAATTGGCAAAGAGCCCAGCAAAGCTGGTCACATGATCCCTCCTAGGCTCCGCCTACCCCAGTCATTCTCTTTGCCGTTGTACAGGGCAACATCTCCACGGAGATGGCTTAGAGTTTTTAGTGTTTAACTGTAGTTTTTATTATTCAATCAAGAGTTTGTTATTTGAAATAGTGCTGGTATGTACTATTTACTCAGAAACAGAAAAGAGATGAAGATTTCTGTTTGTATGAGGAAAATGATTTTAGCAACCGTCACTAAAATCCATGGCTGTTCCACACAGGACTGTTGAGAGCAATTAACTTCAGTTGGGGGAACAGTGAGCAGTCTCTTGCTGCTTGAGGTATGACACATTCTAACAAGACGATGTAATGCTGGAAGCTGTCATTTTCCCTATGGGATCCGGTAAGCCATGGATTATTACGATCGTAAATAAGGGCTTCACAAGGGGCTTATTAAGACTGTAGACTTTTCTGGGCTAAATCGATTCATTATTAACACATATTTAGCCTTGAGGAATCATTTTATTTGGGTATTTTGATATAATAATATCGGCAGGCACTGTTTTAGACACCTTATTCTTTAGGGGCTTTCCCAAAGCATAGGCAGAGCCTCATTTTCGCGCCGGTGTTGCGCACTTGTTTTGAGAGGCATGGCATGCAGTCGCATGTGAGAGGAGCTCTGATACTTAGAAAAGACTTTCTGAAGGCGTCATTTGGTATCGTATTCCCCTTTGGGCTTGGTTGGGGTCTCAGCAAAGCAGATACCAGGGACTGTAAAGGGGTTAAAGTTCAAAACGGCTCCGGTCCGTTATTTTATGGGTTAAAGCTTCCAAATTTGGTGTGCAATACTTTTAAGGCTTTAAGACACTGTGGTGAAAATTTGGTGAATTTTGAAACAATTCCTTCATGTTTTTCGCAATTGCAGTAATAAAGTGTGTTCAGTTTAAAATTTAAAGTGACAGTAACGGTTTTATTTTAAAACGTTTTTTGTACTTTGTTATCAAGTTTATGCCTGTTTAACATGTCTGAACTACCAGATAGACTGTGTTCTGAATGTGGGGAAGCCAGAATTCCTATTCATTTAAATAAATGTGATTTATTGACAATGACAATGATGCCCAAAGATGATTCCTCAAGTGAGGGGAGTAAGCATGGTACTGCATCATTCCCTCCTTCGTCTACACGAGTCTTGCCCACTCAGGAGGCCCCTAGTACATCTAGCGCGCCAATACTCCTTACTATGCAACAATTAACGGCTGTAATGGATAATTCTGTCAAAAACATTTTAGCCAAAATGAACACTTATCAGCGTAAGCGCGACTGCTCTGTTTTAGATACTGAAGAGCATGACGACGCTGATAATAATGTTTCTGAAGGGGCCCCTAACCCAGTCTGATGGGGCCAGGGAGGTTTTGTCTGAGGGAGAAATTACTGATTCAGGGAACATTTCTCAACAAGCTGAACCTGATGTGATTACATTTAAATTTAAGTTGGAACATCTCCGCATTCTGCTTAAGGAGGTATTATCCACTCTGGATGATTGTGACAAGTTGGTCATCCCAGAGAAACTATGTAAAATGGACAAGTCCTAGAGGTGCCGGGGCTCCCAGAAGCTTTTCCTATACCCAAGCGGGTGGCGGACATTGTTTAATAAAGAATGGGAAAGGCCCGGTATTCCTTTCGTCCCTCCCCCATATTTAAAAAATTGTTTCCTATGGTCGACCCCAGAAAGGACTTATGGCAGACAGTCCCCAAGGTCGAGGGAGCGGTTTCCACTTTAAACAAACGCACCACTATACCCATAAGAGGATAGTTTGTGCTTTCAAAGATCCTATGATAAAAAATTAGAGAGGTTTGCTTAAAAAGATGTTTGTTCAGCAGGGTTACCTTCTACAGACCAATTTCTCCAACATAGGTGTGTCCGTCCACGGCGTCATCCTTACTTGTGGGATATTCTCTTCCCCAACAGGAAATGGCAAAGACCCAGCAAAGCTGGTCACATGATCCCTCCTAGGCTTCCGCCTACCCCAGTCATTCTCTTTGCCGTTGTACAGGCAACATCTCCACGGAGATGGCTTAGAGTTTTTTAGTGTTTAACTGTAGTTTTATTATTCAATCAAGAGTTGTTATTTGGAAATAGTGCTGGTATGTACTATTTACTCAGAAACAGAAAAGAGATGAAGATTTCTGTTTGTATGAGGAAAATGATTTTAGGCAACCGTAACTAAAATCCATGGCTGTTCCACACAGGACTGTTTGAGAGCAATTAACTTCAGTTGGGGGAACAGTGTGCAGTCTCTTGCTGCTTGAGGTATGACACATTCTAACAAGACGATGTAATTGCTGGAAGCTGTCATTTTCCTATGGGATCCGGTAAGCCTTGTTTATTACGATCATAAATAAGGGCTTCACAAGGGCGCTATTAAGACTGTAGACTGTTTCTGGGCTAAATCGATTCATTATTAACACATATTTAGCCTTGAGGAATCATTTTATCTGGGTATTTTGA
The DNA here is from genome assembly GCF_027579735.1 of Bombina bombina. Lineage (NCBI taxonomy): Eukaryota > Metazoa > Chordata > Amphibia > Anura > Bombinatoridae > Bombina > Bombina bombina. Next base: position 1,048,216,480 of record NC_069502.1, read on the forward strand.
TATAATAATATCGGCAGGCACTGTATTAGACACCTTATTCCTTAGGGGCTTTCCCAAAGCTTAAGCAGAGCCTCATTTCGCGCCGGTGTGGCGCACTTGTTTTTGAGAGGCATGGCATGCAGTCGCATGTGAGAGGAGCTCTGATACTTAGAAAAGACTTTCTGAAGGCGTCATTTGGTATCGTATTCCCCTTTGGGCTTGGTTGGTCTCAGCAAAGCAGATACCAGGGACTGTAAAGGGGTTAAAGTTTAAACGGCTCCGGTTCCTGTTATTTTAAGGGTTAAAGCTTCCAAATTTGGTGTGCAATACTTTTAAGGCTTTAAGACACTGTGGTGAAAATTTGGTGAATTTGAACAATTCCTTCATGTTTTTTCGCAATTGCAGTAATAAAGTGTGTTCAGTTTAAAATTTAAAGTGACAGTAACGGTTTTTATTTTAAAACGTTTTTGTACTTTGTTTATCAAGTTTATGCCTGTTTAACATGTCTGAACTACCAGATAGACTGTGTTCTGAATGTGGGGGAAGCCCGAATTCCTATTCATTTAAATAAATGTGATTTATGTGATAATGACAATGATGCCCAAGATGATTCCTCAAGTGAGGGGGAGTAAGCATGGTACATGCATCATTCCCTCCATCGTCTACACGAGTCTTGCCCACTCAGGATGCCCCTAGTACATCTAGCGCGCCAATACTCCTTACTATGCAACAATTAACGGCTGTAATGGATAATTCTGTCCAAAAAACATTTTAGCCAAAATGAACCCTTTGTCAGCGTAGCGTGGGCTGCTCTGTTTTAGATACTGAAGAGCATGACGACCGCTGATATTAATATCTCTGAAGGGCCCCTAACCCAGTTCTGATGGGGCCAGGGAGGTTTTGGGTCTGAGGGGAGAAATTACTGATTCAGGGAACATTTCTCAAACCAGGCCTGAACAACCCTGATGTGGGATTGCATTTAAATTTAAGTTGGGGATACATCTCCGCATTCTGCTAAGAGGTATTATCCACCTCTGGGATGATTGTGAAAAGTTGTTCATCTCCAGAGAAACAATGTAAAATGACAAGTTCCTAGAGGTCCGGGGCTCCCAGAAGCTTTTCCTTACCCAAGCGGGTGGCGGACATTGTTAATAAAGAAGTGGGAAGGCCCTGTATTCCTCTTCGTCCCTCCCCCCATATTTAAAAAATTGTTTCCTATGGTCGACCCCAGAAAAGGACTTATGGCAGACAGTCCCCAAGGTCGAGGGAGCTGGTTTCCACTTTAAACAAACGCACACTATACCCATAGAGGATAGTTGTGCTTTCAAAGATCCTATGGATAAAAAAATTAGAAGGTTTGCTTAAAAAGATGTTTGTTTCAGCAGGGTTACCTTCTACAACCAATTTCATGCATTGTCCCTGTCCGCTACAGGCCGCATGTTTCTGTTCGATGAGCTGATAAAGACGCTCGATAGTGATTCTCCTCCTTATGAGGAATTATGGACAGAATCAATGCTCTCAAATTGGCTAATTCTTTCACCCTAGACGCCACTTTGCAATTGGCTAGGTTAGGCGGGGGCTAAGAAGTCTGGGTTTGCTATTGTGGCGCGCAGAGCGCTTTGGTTGAAATCTTGGGTCGGCTGATGCGTCTTCCAAGAACAGCTACTAAACATTCCTTTCAAGGGAAACACACTGTTTGGCCCTGACTTGAAAGAGATTATCTCTGATATCACTGGGGGTAAGGGCCACGCCCTTCCTCAGGATCGGCCTTTCAAGGCAAAAAATAGACCTAATTTTCGTCCCTTTCGTAAAAACGGACCAGCCCAAAGTGCTACGTCCTCTAAGGCAAGAGGGTAATACTTCTCAATCCAAGCCAGCCTTGGAGACCAATGCAAGGCTGGAACAAGGGAAAGCAGGCCAAGAAACCTGCCACTGCTACCAAGACAGCATGAAATGTTGGCCCCCGATCCGTGACCGGATCTGGTGGGGGGCAGGACTCTCTCTCTTCGCTCAGGCTTGGGCAAGAGATGTTCTGGATCCTTGGGCGCTTAGAAATAGTCTCCCAAAGGGTTATCTTCTGGAATTCAAGGGACTTCCCCCAAGGGGGAGGTTCCACAGGTCTCAGTTGTCTTCAGACCACATAAAAAGACAAGGCGTTCTTACATTGTGTAGAAGGACCTGTTAAAAAATGGGAGTGATTCATCCAGTTCCATTAAGAGAACAAGGGATGGGGTTCTACTCCAATCTGTTCATAGTTCCCAAAAAAGAGGGAACGTTTCAGACCAATCTTAGATCTCAAGATCTAAACAAGTTTCTCAAGGTTCCATCTTTCAAGATGGAAACCATTTCGAACTATTCTTCCTTCCATCCAGGAAGTCAATTCATGACCACGGTGGATTTAAAGGATGCTATCTACATATTCCTATCCACAAGGAACATCATCGTTCCTAGGTTCGCATTCCTGGACAAACATTACCAGTTCGTGGCGCTTCCTTTCGGATTAGCCACTGCTCCAAGGATTTTCACAAAGGTACTAGGGTCCCTTCTAGCTGTGCTACGACCAAGGGGCGGTTGCGGTAGTACCTTACTTGGACGACATTCTGATTCAAGCGTCGTCCCTTCCTCAAGCAAAGGCTCACACTGACATCGTCCTGTGGCCTTCTCAGATCTCACGGATGGAAAGTGAACGTGGGAAAAGAGTTCTCTATCCCCGTCAACAAGGGGTTCCCTTCTTGGGAACAATTATAGACTCCTTAGAAATGAGATTTTTCTGACAGAGGCCAGAAAAACAAAACTTCTAGACTCTTGTCGGATACTTCATTCCGTTCCTCTTCCTTCCATAGCTCAGTGCATGGAAGTGATCGGGTTGATGGTAGCGGCAATGGACATAGTTCCTTTTGCGCGCATTCATCTAAGACCATACAACTGTGCATGCTCAGTCAGTGGAATGGGGACTATACAGACTTGTCTCCGGAAGATACAAGTAAATCAGAGGACCAGAGACTCACTCCGTTGGTGCTGTCCCTGGACAACCTGTCACAAGGGATGACATTCCGCAGACCAGAGTGGGTCATTGTCACGACCGACGCCAGTCTGATGGGGCTGGGGCGCGGTCTGGGGATCCCTGAAAGCTCAGGGTCTTTGGTCTCTGGGAAGAATCTCTTCTACCGATAAATATTCTGGAGACTGAGAGCGATATTCAATGCTCTCAAGGCTTGGCCTCAGCTAGCGAGGACCAAGTTCATACGGTTTCAATCAGACAACATGACAACTGTTGCGTACATCAACCATCAGGGGGGAACAAGGAGTTCCCTAGCGATGGAAGAAGTGACCAAAATCATTCTATGGGCGGAGTCTCACTCCTGCCACCTGTCTGCTATCCACATCCCAGGAGTGGAAAATTGGGAAGCGGATTTTCTGAGTCGTCAGACATTGCATCCGGGGGAGTGGGAACTCCATCCGGAAATCTTTGCCCAAGTCACTCACCTGTGGGGCATTCCAGACATGGATCTGATGGCCTCTCGTCAGAACTTCAAAGTTCCTTGCTACGGGGCCAGATCCAGGGATCCCAAGGCGGCTCTAGTGGATGCACTAGTAGCACCTTGGACCTTCAAACTAGCTTATGTGTTCCCACCATTTCCTCTCATCCCCAGGCTGGTAGCCCAGGATCAATCAGGAGAGGGGCGTCGGTGATCTTGATAGCTCCTGCGTGGCCACGCAGGACTTGGAATGCAGATCTGGTGAATATGTCATCGGCTCCACCTTGGAAGCTACCTTTGAGACGAGACCTTCTTGTTCAGAGGTCCGTTCGAACATCCGAATCTGGTTCACTCCAGCTGACTGCTTGGAGATTGAACGCTTGATTTTATCGAAGCGAGGATTCTCAGATTCTGTTATCGATACTCTTGTTCAGGCCAGAAAGCCTGTAACTAGAAAGATTTACCACAAAATTTGGGAAAAAATATATCTGTTGGTGTGAATCTAAAGGATTCCCTTGGGACAAGGTTAAGATTCCTAGGATTCTATCCTTCCTTCAAGAAGGATTGGAAAAAGGATTATCTGCAAGTTCCCTGAAGGGACAGATTTCTGCCTGTCGGTGTTACTTCACAAAAAGCTGGCAGCTGTGCCAGATGTTCAAGCCTTTGTTCAGGCTCTGGTTAGAATCAAGCCTGTTTTACAAACCTTTGACTCCTCCTTGGAGTCTCAATTTAGTTCTTTCAGTTCTTCAGGGGGTTTCCGTTTGAACCCTTACATTCCGTTGATATTAAGTTATTATCTTGGAAAGTTTTGTTTTTAGTTGCAATTTCTTCTGCTAGAAGAGTTTCAGAATTATCTGCTCTGCAGTGTTCTCCTCCTTATCTGGTGTTCCATGCAGATAAGGTGGTTTTACGTACTAAACCTGGTTTTCTTCCAAAAGTTTTTTCTAACAAAAACATTAACCAGGAGATTATCGTACCTTCTCTGTGTCCGAAACAATTTTCAAAGAAGGAACGTTTGTTGCACAATTTGGATGTTGTTCGCGCTCTAAAATTCTATTTAGATGCTACAAAGGATTTTAGACAAACATCTTCCTTGTTTGTTGTTTATTCCGGTAAAAGGAGAGGTCAAAAAGCAACTTCACCTCTCTCTCTTTTTGGATTAAAAGCATCATCAGATTGGCTTACGAGACTGCCGGACGGCAGCCTCCCGAAAGAATCACAGTCTCATTCCACTAGGGCTGTGGCTTCCACATGGGCCTTCAAGAACGAGGCTTCTGTTGATCAGATATGTAGGGCAGCGACTTGGTCTTCACTGCACACTTTTACCAAATTTTACAAGTTTGATACTTTTGCTTCTTCTGAGGCTATTTTTGGGAGAAAGGTTTTGCAAGCCGTGGTGCCTTCCATTAGGTGACCTGATTTGGCTCCCTCCCTTCATCCGTGTCCTAAAGCTTTGGTATTGGTTCCCACAAGTAAGGATGACCGCCGTGGACCGGACACACCTATGTTGGAGAAAACAGAATTTATGTTTACCTGATAAATTTCTTTCTTCCAACGGTGTGTCCGGTCCACGGCCCGCCCTGGTTTTTTAATCAGGTCTGATAATTTATTTTCTTTAAATACAGTCACCTCGGTACAATATGGTTTCTCCTATGCAAATATTCCTCCTTAACGTCGGTCGAATGACTGGGGTAGGCGGAGCCTAGGAGGGATCATGTGACCAGCTTTGCTGGGCTATTTGCCATTTCCTGTTGGGGAAGAGAATATCCCTCAAGTAAGGATTGACGCCGTGGACCGGACCACCGTTGGAGAAAGAAATTTATCAGGTAAACATAAATTCTGTTTTCATGCGTGGTCCCTGTCGCTACAGCCGCATGTTTCTGGTTCGATGAGCTGATAAAGGCGGTCGATAGTGATTCTCCTCCTTATGAGGAGATTATGGACAGAATCAATGCTCTCAAATTGGCTAATTCTTTACCCTAGACGCCACTTTGCAATTGGCTAGGTTAGCGGCTAAGAATTCTGGGTTTGCTATTGTGGCGCGCAGAGCGCTTTGGTTGAAATCTTGGTCGGCTGATGCGTCTTCCAAGAACAAGCTACTTAACATTCCTTTCAAGGGGAAAAACGCTGTTTGGCCCTGACTTGAAAGAGATTATCTCTGATATCACTGGGGGTAAGGGCCACGCCCTTCCTCAGGATCGGCCTTTCAAGGCAAAAAATAAACCTAATTTTCGTCCCTTTCGTAGAAACGGACCAGCCCAAAGTGCTACTGTCCTCTAAGCAAGAGGGGGTAATACTTCTCAAGCCAAGCCAGCTTGGAGACCAATGCAAGGCTGGAACAAGGGAAAGCAGGCCAAGAAACCTGCCACTGCTACCAAGACAGCATGAAATGTTGGCCCCCGATCCGGACCGGATCTGGTGGGGGGCAGACTCTCTCTCTTCGCTCAGGCTTGGGCAAGAGATGTTCTGGATCCTTGGCGCTAGAAATAGTCTCCTCAAGGTTATCTTCTGGAATTCAAGGGGCTTCCCCCAAGGGGGAGGTTCCACAGGTCTCAGTTGTCTTCAGACCACATAAAAAGACAGGCATTCTTACATTGTGTAGAAGACCTGTTAAAAATGGGAGTGATTCATCCTGTTCCATTAAGAGAACAAGGGATGGGGTTCTACTCCAATCTGTTCATAGTTCCCAAAAAAGAGGGAACGTTCAGACCAATCTTAGATCTCAAGATCTTAAACAAGTTTCTCAAGGTTCCATCGTTCAAGATGGAAACCATTCGAACTATTCTTCCTTCCATCCAGGAAGGTCAATTCATGACCACGGTGGATTTAAAGGATGCGTATCTACATATTCCTATCCACAAGGAACATCATCGGTTCCTAAGGTTCGCATCCTGGACAAGCATTACCAGTTCGTGGCGCTTCCTTCGGATTAGCCACTGCTCCAAGGATTTTCACAAAGGTACTAGGGTCCCTTCTAGCTGTGCTAAGACCAGGGGCATTGCTGTAGTACCTTACTTGGACGACATTCTGATTCAAGCGTCGTCCCTTCCTCAAGCAAAGGCTCACACGGACATTGTCCTGGCCTTTCTCAGATCTCACGGATGGAAAGTGAACGTGGAAAAGAGTTCTCTATCTCCGTCAACAAGGGTTCCCTTCTTGGGAACAATAATAGACTCCTTAGAAATGAGGATATTTCTGACAGAGGCCAGAAAAACAAAGCTTCTAGACTCTTGTCGGATACTTCATTCCGTTCCTCTTCCTTCCATAGCTCAGTGCATGGAAGTGATCGGGTTGATGGTAGCGGCAATGGACATAGTTCCTTTTGCGCGCATTCATCTAAGACCATTACAACTGTGCATGCTCAGTCAGTGGAATGGGGATTATACAGACTTGTCTCCGAAGATACAAGTAAATCAGAGGACCAGAGACTCACTCCGTTGGTGGCTGTCCCTGGACAACCTGTCACAAGGGATGACATTCCGCAGACCAGAGTGGGTCATTGTCACGACCGACGCCAGTCTGATGGCTTGGGCGCGGTCTGGGGATCCCTGAAAGCTCAGGGTCTTTGGTCTCGGGGAAGAATCTCTTCTACCGATAAATATTCTGGAACTGAGAGCGATATTCATGCTCTCAAGGCTTGGCCTCAGCTAGCGAGGGCCAAGTTCATACGGTTTCAATCAGACAACATGACAACTGTTGCGTACATCAACCATCAGGGGGGAACAAGGAGTTCCCTAGCGATGGAAGAAGTGACCAAAATCATTCTATGGGGCGGAGTCTCACTCCTGCCACCTGTCCGCTATCCACATCCCAGGAGTGGAAAATTGGGAAGCGGATTTTCTGAGTCGTCAGACATTGCATCCGGGGGAGGGGGAACTCCATCCGGAAATCTTTGCCCAAGTCACTCAGCTGTGGGGCATTCCAGACATGGATCTGATGGCCTCTCGTCAGAACTTCAAAGTTCCTTGCTACGGGTCCAGATCCAGGGATCCCAAGGCGGCTCTAGTGGATGCACTTGTAGCACCTTGGACCTTCAAACTAGCTTATGTGTTCCCGCCGTTTCCTCTCATCCCCAGGCTTGGTAGCCAGGATCAATCAGGAGAGGGCGTCGGTGATCTTGATAGCTCCTGCGTGGCCACGCAGGACTTGGTATGCAGATCTGGTGAATATGTCATCGGCTCCACCTTGGAAGCAGCCTTTGAGACGAGACCTTCTTGTTCAGGGTCCGTTCGAACATCCGAACCTGGTTTCACTCCAGCTGACTGCTTGGAGATTGAACGCTTGATCTTATCGAGAGCGAGTGGTTCTCAGATTCTGTTATCGATACTCTTGTTCAGGCCAGAAAGCCTGTAACAAGAAAGATTTACCACAAAATTTGGGAAAAATATATCTGTTGGTGTGAATCTAAAGGATTCCCTTGGGATATAGGTTAAGATTCCTAAGATTCTATCCTTCTTCAAGAAGGATTGGAAAAAGGATTATCTGCAAGTTCCCTGAAGGGGACAGATTTCTGCTTGGTCTGTGTTACTTCACAAAAAGCTGGCAGCTGTGCCAGATGTTCAAGCCTTTGTTCAGGCTCTGGTTAGAATTAAGCCTGTTACAAACCTTTGACTCCCTCCTTGGAGTCTCAATTTAGTTCTTTCAGTTCTTCAGGGGGTTCCGTTTGAACCCTTACATTCCGTTGATATTAAGTTATTATCTTGGAAAGTTTTGTTTTTAGTTGCAATTTCTTCTGCTAGGAAGAGTTTCAGAATTATCTGCTCTGCAGTGTTCTCCTCCTTATCTGGTGTTCCATGCAGATAAGGTGGTTTTACGTACTAAACCTGTTTTCTTCCAAAAGTTGTTTCTAAACAAAACATTAACCAGGAGGATTATCGTACCTTCTCTGTGTCCGAAACCAGTTTCAAAGAAGGAACGTTGTTGCACAATTTGGATGTTGTTCGCGCTCTAAAATTCTATTTAGATGCTACAAAGGATTTTAGACAAGACATCTTCCTTGTTTGTTGTTTATTCCGTAAAAGGAGAGGTCAAAAAGCAACTTCTACCTCTCTCTCTTTTTGGATTAAAAGCATCATCAGATTGGCTTACGAGACTGGCCGTACGGCAGCCTCCCGAAAGGAATCACAGCTCATTCCACTAGGGCTGTTGGCTTCCACATGGGCCTTCAATAACGAGGCTTCTTTGATCAGATATGTAGGGCAGCGACTTGGTCTTCACTGCACACTTTTACCAAATTTTACAAAGTTTGATACTTTTTGCTTCTTCTGAGGCTATTTTTGGGAGAAAGGTTTTGCAAACCGTGGTGCCTTCCATTTAGGTGACCTGATTTGCTCCCGTCCCTTCATTCCGTGGTCCTAAAGCTTTGGTATTGGTTCCCACAAGTAAGGATGACGCCGTGACCGACACACCTATGTTGAGAAAACAGAATTTATGTTTACCTGATAAATGACTTTCTCCAACGGTGTGACCGGTCCACGGGCCCGCCCTGGGTTTTTTTAATCAGGTCTGATAATTATTTTCTTTAACTAACAGTCACCACGGTACCATATGGTTTCTCCTATGCAAATATTCCTCCTTAACGTCGGTCGAATGACTGGGGTAGGCCGGAGCCTAGGAGGGATCATGTGACCAGCTTGCTGGGCTCTTTGCCATTTCCTGTTGGGGAAGAGAATATCCCACAAGTAAGGATGAATGCCGTTGGACCGGACACACTCGTTGAGAAAGTAATTTATCAGGTAAACATAAATTCATAATATAAACGCAAGAATCCAGGGTCACAGTGTGACTCCTTTTATCCATATAGAATCTAGGGTAATACCCTCGGAAGGGGGTATGAAGGCAGGTTTTTTTTTTTAATATACATAATAATGTTTTTTTTCTTTCTAATGACACAGTGAGTCCACGAATCATCTTAATTACTGTTCGGGAATATCACTCCTGGCCAGCAGGAGGAGGCAAAGGAGGCACCACTGCAAAGCTGATATCGACTCTTCCCTACCCACAATCCCCCAGTCATTCTCTTTGCCTCTAGTGCAAGGAGGAGGTAAAGTAGTTGGGTGTCCTGATTAAGATTCTTCTATCAAGACTTTTATTTTGAAGTCTGGGCAAGATTGCTCTGGCTTTCCATCACAATTTGGGTCTAGCTGTACTCCACGTTAGTCTCTTCAGCAGGGCTGTGGTGGCTTTAAAGCAGTTAGGAACTTGTAAAGTGGGCTTTGCTGCGTTTTCCTAACATGTTGCTGTTTTGGTATAGACAGCCTGAGTAAGCTTACTCTGTCTTTCTTTTTACACCGGTCTCTGTGAGGAGCGGCATCCTCTCATACTTTGTGAGTCGTCTGACTGCCGGACGGCTAGAATGAAGTTAAGTGCCTTTTTGTTCTTCTAGGGCTAGAAGGCTGGCACTAAAGGGGTTAACTCCCGCTGCTTTTTAATGGGACAAAATCCTTTCTGGATTGTTGAGGCAGTTGGCAGGCACATTCTTGCATGTGTTGGAGACTTAGGGAGTTAACCTCCTTCATAGAAGGAAGGGGTTAACTGTCTTTGGGGTTCAGATCGAATATTTCAGTATTTATGAGCATTTTTATTATGTTTCTGTACAGAATGTAAATTATGTGCCACTAGCGCTATCATGTCAGTTAAGCAGCTCCGTTTAGTACATGAGTGTCTAAGAAGTATCAGAATGTTAGGAGAGCGTGAATGGCGCCCTTTTAAGGGTCCACGAAGATGTGTTTGTTTCTCAGAAATACGGGTGGAAACTGCTAGATTATGTCTATATACTGTTTCAGGAACTTGATCCGGCAGGGAAGTGAGACTTCTCAGGAAGGAAGACCTTTTTATTTAAAGGGACACTGAACCCACATTTTTTCTATCGTGATTCAGATAGAGCATGCAATTTTAAGCAACTTTCTAATTTACTCCTATTATCAAATTATTTTCATTCTCTTGGTATCTTTATTTGAAATACAAGAATGTAAGTTTAGATGCCGGCCCATTTTTGGTGAACACACTGTGTTGTTCTTGCTGATTGGTGGGTAAATTCACCTACCAATAAACAAGTGCTTTCCATGGTTGATAATAGCAGTAAATTAGAAAGTTGTTTAAAATTACATGCTCTATCTGAATCACGAAAGAAAAAATTTGGATTCAGTGTCCCTTTAAGTTAGTAGACGAAATGAGGGAGATGAATCCAGCTTCCATTCCGCGCCGTTTTTGTCCACGCCTCCTTCAAGTTATCGGAACAGAGCCATGTTTTTAAGAGATGTTTGTGTATTATTTTTTAATATGCAAGAGGATCCCGCCTTGTTTCTCCGGCATGGAGTTATTGGTATGTTCCGTATCCCTTGATGTCGGATGTTTTATATATCGCATTCACTTTTTCTTTGTGATATAACCATAGGTGGTGGTCTTTTTGCCTTAGAGACATTGAGAATCGTTGCTAGAAATTTGCAATGTTTATACCGGTGCTAATGTCTTTATTTTATCGTATAAAGGTTATAGTTGAAGCAATATGCAATAGCCTAATTTATTACTCAGGGAATTATTTGCTGGTGCCCTGTTGATAAGATAAATTTCTTGTTGGATGAGAAATGTTTTCCTACCCTCTGTTTATTTTAATGTCTGTATTTCTATACATACTGTATATACAATATTATGGAATAATATAGATGTTAAAGTGAATGTAAATTTTGATGCTAAAGTGCCCGGTTTTAAAAAATTTGATTAAAAACAGGGGCACTTTAATTCATAAAAATTTACATTTCACTCCTGTTGTGAAAAAAAACCTTACCTTTTAATCTTGACTTCAGCACCAGCTTCCTCCACCCGTTGCAAAGCCTCTTCCTGGGTCTAAAATGAGGAATCCGGCTTTCTACGTTGATATGCGCTTCTCAGCATTGTTGAAGCCCGATTCCTCTCATAGTACAGCGAATGTCAGAGGGACGTGAAGGGAGTATCACTTATTGAATACAATGATTTCCCTAACGGGGGTTTATTTCATGGGTTCTCTGTTATCGGTCGTAGAGATTCATCTCCTACCTCCCTTTTCAGATCGACGATATACTCTCAAATTACCATTACCTCTACTGATAACTGTTTCTGTACTGGTTTGGCTATCTGCTATATGTGAATGGGTGTCTTTTGGTAAGTATGTTTTTTATTACTTAAGGCACCCCAGCTATGGTTTGGCACTTTATGCATTTATATAAAGTTCTAGAATATATGTATTGTACTTATATTTGCCATGAGTCAGGTTCATGTATTTCCTTCTGCAGACTGTCATATTTGGGGAATATAAACATCTTTTAAAAATGAAATTTATTTCTTACCTGGGGTTTAATCTTTTATTCATTGACTACTTCTTACAAATTGCGTGCGTTATTAGGGCCCGCGGGTGCGAAAAATGCTAAACTTATTGCGTAATTTTTTGGGCGCGAAAAGGGTACATCTATGACACAAGTTCGTCATTTCCGGCGTCATACTTGACACCGAGACCTTTCACCCGGTTGCGTCATTAGTGACGCAAGTGTGCATTTCCGGTTATTTTTTTGCGCCAAAAAAGTTTTAGTTAAGTTGTGCGGCATTTTTTGTCGCCCAAACTTTTTCATTATTTCAATACCCCATTGATGTTTGCCTCTTGATTATTTTCTCTATCAGAGGGCTATCTATTTGCATTTTTTCCCATTCCAGAAACTGTCATATAAGGAAATAGATAATTTTGCTTTATATTTTGGTTTTTTTCTCTTACATTTTGCAAGATGTCTCACTTTGACCCTGCCTCAGAAGCGTCTGCAGGAACTTTGCTGCTTGACATCGTTCTACAAAAAGCTAAATGCATTTGTTGTAAAGTTGTAGAAAGTATATGTTTGCCGAATGTCAGTTTGTAATAGTTGTTTTGATAAACTTTACATTCAGATAATGTGTCCATCAGTAATAGTAACATTGCCAGTTGCAGTTTTCTTCAACTTCTAATGTGCATAAGTATACCTGTAAATTTTTTAAAGAATTTGTTTTCTGATTCTATGCTGAAGGCTTTGTCTGCATTTCCACCTTCAAATAAATGTAATAGGGTCTTTTAAAACTTCTCATTTAGTGATGAAATTTCAAATGACCAACAATATGATAATTTATCCTCTTCTGATGAGGATCTATCTGATTCAGAAGATCCTCCTCAGACATTGACACTGACAAATCTACTTATTTTATTTAAAATTGAGTATAATAAGTTCTTTATTAAGAAGATGTTAATTACTTTGATATAGGAGGTAATCAGTCCTCTTGACGTTCAGTCTAGATAAACGTTTAAATGCTGTTTTTAAACCTCCTGTGGTTTCTCCAGGAGTTTTTCCCTATTCTGATATTATTCTAAGGAATGGAATAAGCCAGGGTACTTCTTTTATTCCTTTTTTAAGGTTTAAAATATTGTATCCTTTGCCAGCAAAATTTATAGAGTTTTGGGGAAAAGATCCCCAAAATTGATGGAGGCAATTTTTACTCTTGCTAAAACGTACTACTATTCCTATGGTAGATAGGTACTTCCTTTAAGGATCCTTTAGATAGGAAGCTTGAATCTTATCTGAAGGAAGGCCTATTTATATTCAGGTCATCTTCTCAGACCTGCAATTTCTTTTGGCTGATGTGCGGCTGCATCAACTTTCTGGTTGGAGAATTTAGCGCAACAATAATTGGATTCCTGACGTATCTAGCATTATTTTGGTTACTGCAACATGCTAATCATTTTATTTGTGATGTTAGATCCATGTCTTTAGCTATATTAGCTAGAAGAGCTTTGTGGCTTAAATCTTGATGCTGATAAGTACATCTAAATCTATATTACTATCTCTTTCTTCCAAGGTAATAATTTATTTCGTTCTCAGGTTGGATTCTATTATTTCAACTGTTACTGAGGGAAAGAGGCGTTTTTCTGCCTCAGAATAAAAAACCTAAGGGTAAATCTAAGGCTTCTAACCGTTTTCGTTCCTTTTGTCAGAATAGGGAATGAAAACTCTATCCTCCCCCAATTGAAACCTTCCTCAAATTGGGAATAAATCCAAGCTTTTAGGAAACCAAAGTCAGCCCCTATGTCCGCATTAAGGTGCAGCCCTCATTCCAGCCTCAGCTGGTAGGGGGCACTTTAAGGTTTTTCAAGGATATTGTATAAAATCTGTTCTAAATCAATGGTTTCAAAGCATTGTCTCTCAAGGGTATCGAATAGGATTCAGAGTAAGACCTCCTGTGTGAAGATTTTTTCTCATCACGTATCCCAGTAAAATCCAGTAAAAGCTCAGGCTTTACCTGAACTGTGTTTTCAGACCTGGAGTCTTCAGGGGTAATCATGCCAGTTCCTCTCTGAACAAGGTTTGGGGTTTTTATCAAATCTATTCATTGTCCCAAAGAAGGAAAATTTATTCAGACCAGTTCTGGATCTGAAAATTTTGAATCGTTAAGTATAGAGTACCACACTTTCAGAGATGGTGACTATAAGGACTATTCTGCCTTTTGTTCAGCAAGGACATTTAGGATGTTTACAATTGACTTGCAGGATTGCATACCGTCAGATTCATTCCGAGAACATAGTCAGTTTTCTGAGATTCTCTTTTTCTAGACAAGCATTACCAATTTGTTGCTCTGCCAATTTGCCTAGCAACAGCTCCAAGAATCTTTTCAAAGGTTCTGGGTGTCCTACTCTCTGTAATCAGAGAACAGGGTATTGCGGTGTTTTCTATTTGGACGATATCTTTGGTACTAGCTCAATCTTATGTACTGCAGAATCTCACACACGAACACCTTTTTAGGCTTCCAGGATAGATTCAGTGTCCATACTCTGTCTCTAACAGACAAGAGACGTTTAAAATAGGTTGCAGCCTGCCGGCACCTTCAGTCTCAGTCATTCCCTTAGGTGGGCTATGTGCATGGAAGTTTTAGGTCTCATGACTGCAGCATCGGACGCGATTCCCTTTGCTCATTTTCACATGAGACCTCTTCAGCTTTGTATGCTAATCAATGGGCAGGATTATACAAAGATATCTCAATTTAATATCCTTAAATCCCATGTACGACACTCTCTGACATGGTGGAGTAGATCACCATTATTTAGTTCAAGGGGCTTCTTTTGTTTTGGCCAACCTGGACTGTGATCACAACAGATGCAAGTTTTTTCAGGTTGGGGAGCTGTTGAGGATCTCTGGACAGCACAAGGGGTTTGGAAATCTCAAGGAGGCGAGATTTCCAATACATATTTTAGAACTCCGTGCAATTCTCAGAGCTCTTCAGTTTTGGCCTCTGTTAAAGAGAGAACCATTAATTTGTTTTCAGACAGACATTATCACAACAGTGGCATATGTCAATCATCAGGGTGGGACTCACAGGTCCCCAACATGAAGAAAAAGTATCTCGAATACTTGTTTGGGCGGGAATCCAGGTCCTGTCTAATCTCTGCGGTGCAATGACCCAGGTGTAGACAATTGGGAAGGCGGATTATCTCAACCGCTAGACTTTACATCCATGGGAGTGGTTTTCTCCATCCAGATGTTTTTTTATCTCAGATTGTTCAGATGTGGGGTCCTCCAGAGGTAGATCTCATGGCCTCTCATCTAAACAGAAAACTTCCCAGATACCTATCCAGGTCCAGGGGATGTTTCAGTGAGCGGAAGCAGTGGATGCGCTGACACTTCCTTGGTATTATCATCCTGCTTATATCTTCCTGCCTTTAGTTCTCCTTCCATGAGTGTTTTTCCAAAATTATCATGGAACAATCATTTGTGTTGCTGGTAGTGCCAGCATGGCCACACAGGGTTTGGTATGCGGATCTGGTTCGGATGTCCAGTTGCCCGCCTTGGGCCACTTCCGTTACGGCCAGACCTACTATCTCAAGGTCCATTTTTCCATCAGGATCTCAAATCATTAACATTTGAAGGGTATGAAATTGAATGCTTAGTACTAAGTCATAAGAGTTTCTCTGACTCTGTGATTGATCTATGTTACAAAGCTCGAAAATCAGTCTCTAGGAAGATTTTATATTGAGTTTGCAAGACTTACATTTCATGGTGTTTCTTCTCATGAATTCTCCTGCATTTCTTTTTAGAATTCCTAGAATTTTTACAGTTTTATTTCAGGATGGTTTAGGGATAAGGGTTTGTCTGCAAGTTTCCTTGAAAGGACAAATCTCCGCTCTTTTGTTTTATTTCACAGAAAGATTGCTATACTTCCTGATATACACTGTTTTGGTACAGGCTTTAGTTCATATTAAGCCTGTCATTAAATCAATTTCTCCTCCTTGGAGTCTTAATTTTGGTTCTGAAGTCTTTACAGGCTGCCTCCATTTGAGCCTATGCATTATTTGACATTAAACTACTTTCTTGGAAAGTGTTGTTCCTTTTGGCTATCTCTTCTGCTAGAAGAGTTTCTGAGCTATCTGCTCTTTCTTGTGAATCTCCTTTTCTGACTTTTCATCAGGATAAGGCGGTTTTGCGGGCTTCATTTGAATTTTTCCTTAAGGTTGTGAATTCTAACAACATTAGTAGAGAAATTGTTGTCCCTTCCTTGTGTCCTAATCCTAAGAATCCTTTGGAAAGATCCTTACATTCTTTGGATGTGGTGAGTACTTTGAAATATTATGTTGAAACTACTTAAGATTTCAGGAAGACTTCTAGTCTATTTGTTATATTTTCTGGTCCTAGGAAAGGTCAGAAGGCCTCTATTTCCTTGGCCTCTTGGTCAAAGCTTTTGATTCTTCAAGCTTATTTGGAGTCGGGTCAAGCCCCGCCTCCGAGAATTATAGCTCATTCTACTAGTTCAGTCTCCACTTCGTGGGCTTTTAAGAATGAAGCTTCAGTTGATTGGATTTGCAAAGCAGCGACTTGGTCCTCTTTGCATACATTTACTGAATTCTACCGTTTTTATGTATTTGCTTCTTCGGAAGCAGTTTTTGGTAGAAAAGTTCTTCAGGCAGCTGTTTCAGTTTGATTCTTCTGCTTTTGATTTAAGTTTTTTTCTTTCAAAAATGAAATGTGGATTAATTTTTTCAGCGGTATATGGCTGTTTTTATTTTATTCCCTCCCTCTCTAGTGACTCTTGAGTGGAAGACTCCACATCTTGGGTATTGATATCCCATATGTCACTAGCTCATGGATTCTTGCCAATTACATGAAAGAAAACATAATTTATGTAAGAACTTACCTGATAAATTCATTTCTTTCATATTGGCAAGAGTCCATGAGGCCCACCCTTTTTATGGTGGTTATGATTTTTTTGTATAAAGCACAATTATTTCCAAATTTCCTTTGTTGATGCTTTCTACTCCTTTCTTTATCACCCCACTGCTTGGCTATTCGTTAAACTGAATTGTGGGTGTGGTGAGGGGTGTATTTATAGGCATTTTGAGGTTTGGGAAACTTTGCCCCTCCTGGTAGGATTGTATATCCCATATGTCACTAGCTCATGGACTCTTGCCAATATGAAAGAAATGAATTTATCAGGTAAGTTCTTACATAAATTATGTTTTCTGCTCAGCTATCAGCAAATAGCTTAGCCATTTTACATCCTGAAGGTTGGGATCTTCCTGAAGTTGATTTTTTCTCACTTTCAGTGACTCAAATTTAGAGAGCTTGTGGTCAGCTAAAGCTCCTGGTTCTTTAAAAAAAAAAAGTCCCTCTGGTATAGCTTAGTGGTTAGCACACCTAGCTGGGAAACCAAGGGTCAAGAGTTCGAATCCACCCACATGTGTTGCTGCTAATTAGGTCATCAATTCCTTTGCTATTTCCATGGAATTAAGAGGATAAATATAGACTCTCTTCCATGGTGGCTTTTCAGGAATATCTGTCTCGGGGGAAACATGTTTCTCTTGTAAGATGTATCGAGTCCACGGATTCATCCTTACTTGTGGGATATTCTCCTTCCCTACAGGAAGTGGCAGAGAGAGCACCCACAGCAGAGCTGTCTATATAGCTCCTCCCTTAGCTCCACCCCCCTAGTCATTCTCTCTGCCTGCTTAACTGCTAGGAAGGGCAAGAGGAGTGTGGTGACAAAAATGTTAGTTTTTTATTTTCTCAAGTTTATTTTAAATGGTACCGGTGTGTACTATTTACTCTCTGGCAGAAAAGGGATGAAGATTTCTGCAAGGAGGATGATGATCTTAGCACTTTGTAACTAAGATCCACTGCTGTTCTCACAAGGGCTGAAGAGTACAGGAAAACTTCAGTTGGGGGAATGGTTTGCATGCTAAGCTGCATATGAGGTATGGTTCAGTCTATATTTTTCTAGACAGACTGTGTTAATTCTAGAAAAGGCTGGCAATATTCCCATGAGGGAAGGGTAAGCTGTATTCAGACTCTTGGATAGGAATTTCAGCTTGCTTGAAGGGCTCATTAGTTACTGGTGACACTGTGGTCATTGTGGCTTGTTTTTGGGTTTTTTAACCCACATGGTTAATTAAGAGACACTCTGGTGTTTGTCTGAACATCGAGTGAGTTGGGAGGGGCCTATTTTCATGCCTCAGTTGCGCAGTTTCTTTTCCTCAGAGACATCTAACTGCTTCTCCTGAGGTTCCTGCTGTGTTTGAGGGCTGTAAAAGAAGTTTTTTTCCCCCCACAAATCGTTCTGAAGGGCAGGTAGGAGCCACAGCAGAGCTGTGGCAAGGTGCTGAAAGTCTTTTTTTTACCGCTTTTGACATTTTTTCAATCCGGTTTTGCCATTAAGGGGTTAATTGTTTATTTGCATAACTGTGCAAAGTCACGAAGTCTTTATGATGGTACTGTAGAAATTTTGTTAAGTTCACTGCTTTTTTACACTGTTTTACAGAATTTGTGCAGCTTTTTTTCTCTTAAAGGCACAGTACCGTTTTAATTCTAAGTGTTATTTACTTTGATAAGTGTTTTCCAAGCTTGCTTGTTACATTACTAGCCTGTTTAACATGTCTGACACCAAGGAAAATCCTTTGTTCAATATGTTTGGAAGAACCGTTTGGAACCCCCTCTTAGAATGTGTCCCAATTGTACTGATATGTCTATAAACTATAAAGAACATATATTAGCTCTTAAAAATAGAGGCAATAGATGATTCTCAGTCAGAAGTAAATGAGGGTTCGCCATCTAGCTCTCCCCAGAGTGTCACAACCAGTAACGCCCGCACAAGTGACGCCAAGTACCTCTAAGTGCGTCAAATTATTTTACTTTACAAGATTTGTCCACAGTTATGAATACAAGCCTCACAGAGGTTTTATTTAAACTGCCTGGTTTACAAGGAAATGCGTGACAGTTCTGGGTTTAGGAAAAATGCGAGGCCGTCTGACGCTTTAAGTAGCCGTATCTGATATGCCCTCACAATGCTCTGAAGTAGGGGTGAGGGATTTCTGAGGGAGAAATTTCTGATTCAGGAAAGACGCTTCCTCAGACAGATTCTGATATGACGGGGGCCTTTAAATTTAAAGCTTGAACACCTCCGCTTATTGCTCATGGAGGTATTAGAAGACTAGATGATTGTGACCCTATAGTTGTTCCAGAGAAATTGTGTAAAAATGGGGATAAATACTTCCTTTTACACTGATGTTTTTCCAGTCCCTAAGAGGATTGTGAATATTATTACTAAGGATGGTGGATAGACCAGGTATTCCGTTATCTCCCCTCCTGTTTTTAAGAAGAAATGTTTTTCCCATATCTGACACTATGCAAGACTCGTGGCAGACGGTTTCCTAAGTGGGAGGGAGCTATTCTACTCTGTCTAAGCGTACAACTATACCTATCGAGGACAGTTGTACTTTCAAAGATCCTATGGATAAAAAAATTAGTAGGGTCCTCCTGAAGAAAAATTTTGTTCATCATGGGTTTTTTTCTCTCCAACCAATTGCGTCCATTGTTCCTGTAACTACTGCAAGCTGCTTTCTGGTTTGAGGCTCTAGAAGAGGCACTTCAGATGGAGACTCCATTAGAGGGAGATTATGGGACAGAATTAAGGCCCTTAAGTTGGCTAATTCTTTTATTACAGATGCCCGCATTTCAACTGGCTAAATTAGCAGCAAAGAATTCAGGTTTTGCCATTTTAGCACGCAGGGCGTTATGGCTTAAGTCCTGGTCTGCTGATGTGTCATCTAAAGTCTAGACTTTTGAACATCCCTTTCAATGGAAAAAACCTATTCGGGCCTGAACTGAAAGAGATTATTTCAGACATCACTGGAGGGAAAGGGTCATACCCTTGTTCAGGATAGATCAAATAAGATGAGGACCAAGACAAAATAATTTTCGTTTCTTTTGGAATTTCAAGAGTGTCCCGCTTCAGCTTCCTCTGCTACAAAGCAGAGAGGGGAATTTTGCCCAATCCAAGTCAGTTCTGGAGACCTAGACCAGGCTTGGAAACAAGGGTAAAACAAGCCATGAAGCCTGCAGCTGCCTCTAAGACAGCATGAAGGGGGTAGCCCCCTATCCGGGACCGGATCTAGTAGGGGGCAGACTCTCTCTCTTCGATCAGGCTTGGGCAAGTAGATGTTCACAATCCCTGGGCTTTAGAAATTGTGTCCCAGGGATATCTTCTGGAATTCAAGACTCCCTTCCAAGGGGGAGATTTCACATTTCTCGATTGTATGTAAACCAGACAAAGAGAGAGGGCGTTCTTTACGTTGATTTAGAACAGTGTTTTTCAACCAGTGTACCGTGGCAGCACTATGTGCCGTGAGAGATCCTCAGGTGTGCCTGCGGCAGACTGACAACAGTGAAGGGGTTGTCCCTCTTTCAAATTTTGAAATATTGGGAGATATGTGACAGGCTCATCAGGCACTCATTTACAACCATGACATTGACATTCATTCCAGACAATCATTATGATTGATTGTGAATGAATGTCAATATGTCATGTATAGTTTGTAGGAGGCATGGCATGACAAGCACAGCACAGTGTGTATTGTGTGTGTGTATATATGTATAAAATGGTATAATATATATATATATTAATATATAATATCTGTATATATATATATATAATATATATCCTGTATTAGGCTACAATGTGTGATTTTCTAAAATTTGTGATGGTGGTGTGCCGCAGGATTTTTTTTTAATGTAAAAAAAGTGTGCCAGCAGCAAAAAAAGGTTGCAAATCACTGTGTAGAAGACCTAAAATATCATGGGGGTCATCCGCCCAGCATCCCAAAAGAGGAACATGGGCTGGGGGTTACTACTCAAACCTGTTTGTGGTTCTCCAAAAAAGAGGGAACTTTCAGACAATCTTAGGATCTCAAAATTCTAAACGAGTTCCTCAAAGTTCCATCATTCAAGATGGAGAACTATTCGGACTATTCTACCTCTGGATCCAGGTAGGGTCAATATATGACTACCGTGGACTTAAAGGGATGCATATCTACACATCCCTATTCACAGAAGATCATCATCAATTTCTCCGATTCGGCCTTTCTAAACAGGCATTACCAGTTTTGTGGGCCCTTCCCTTCGGTTGGCCACGACTCCAAGAATTTTCACAAAGGTGCTAGGGTCACTTTCTGGCGGTTCTAACACCACGAGGGGCATAGCAGTGGCGCCTTATCTAGAAGGACATCTTAATTCAGGGAAGCGTCGTCTTTCCAGCTAGCCAAGTCTCACAACACGGACATCGTGTTGTCTTTTCTGAGATCTCACGGGTGGAAGGGTGAACATGAAAAGAGTTCTCTCTTCCCTCTTACAAGAGTTTCCTTTCTAGGGACTCTGATAGATTCGTAGAAATAAAAATATTTCTGACGGAGGTCAGAAAATCAAAACTCTTAACCACTTGCCTGAGCTCTTCATTTCCAGTCCTCGGCACATCAGTGGCTCAGGTGTATGGAGTAATCGGACTCATGGGTAGCGGCAATAGACATAGTTCCTTTTGCCCGCCTACACCTCAGACCACCTGCAACTATGCATGCTCAATCAGTGGAATGGGGTTTATGCAGATTTATCTCCTCAAACTGCATCTGGACCAGGAGACCAGACATTATCTTCTCTGGTGGTTGTCTCAGGACCACCTGTCTCAGGGAATGTACTTCCCGCAGGCCAGGAGTGGCTCATTGTAACGACAGATTTCAGAAATAGAGAATGGGAGTAGACTGCGTGATTGGTAGGGAATAAATGCTCACCTTAAAAACCGTTATCCCAAAAGTTTAAATGAGAATTTATAGAGTTAAGTGGCGCAATACAAGTTGCTATTCCCAATGGTTAATATTCTAATTTTCAAAAAAAGTGAGACATTATAACACCCCTCTATCTGAATTTCCTTTTGAAATGAGCACAGAACAAACTTGAATATATAATAATTTAAAACAATTTATTGAAATTCTAAGTAGAGCAATAAAATCTGATTAAAATGACTTGACAACCGGTGTCGACTAAAATATCAAAATAAGTCAAATAAGAAGACATTCATATGTATCTTATGTGTTTATAACAATTGAGTACATTAAAAGTATCATAAAATGTTATAAACAGAATTGACTTGAGTAGTTTCTTATGAAAAATAGGCAGTGCACTTGTTATTCCGATATATGAGTTAGGGTTAACTTATAGTCTATTAGCAGTATTTGTTGCAATTTTAGGTGCCGTAAATAGGTTTGTAGTGATGATTAATGGATACAATTTTTTCCCGTTTTATCCTTTATAGTGTATCTGTCTGATAACACTATATTTGTGGAACTGTGATTTTGAAGTCATCAGTGTGTTGTTAATCGCCGCTCTGTCTGTAATGGCTCCTTCAGCGTTTCTATATTGCGGTCCGTGTTAGCCGCTTTTAAAAGGATGCTTGACTTAAACTTTGTGTTGGTACCTATAGTTCCATGATGGTTGGTACTTAGTTGGTCTTTAGCCGGACTTTTATCGTGGTGGCTGGTCTTGCTATGTATGCTCCTTCTTTCGGTCAGTGACCGATCACTTGCTAAGATACAGCCGCTCCTCCTGCCGGGTTCCTTCGTGGTTTTGTTCCGTGCGGGTAAAAGTTAGCCGCCAGATGAAATTTCCTCTGCTTTGGAAGTTATGTATTAGTTTTTTGGTGGGCAAAAAGGTGCAACAATCGTTTGCAAAAGTAGTTGAACTTTCCGACTTTGCTGACAGTAGAAACTTGTTGCAAAAAGGAAACTTGAAACGCTCCTTGTTGCTTTGGTCTTTATTCACCACAATCAAGTGTGGCGGTACTCGGGTATCTATGCGTTTCGGCTTAGCAACCTTTCTCAAGATATAAGAAAAATCAAATCATTCCTCAGAAAGTCTAGCAAACTACTCAAGGAAAATCTATGCCACCCTCAAATATTATAAAATGAGAATATAAGTGTCAAGATCTCCACATATATTTGAATATTCCTTTTTGATGTCCCAACACTCGCAAGAAAAATATATCTCAAATTTATCAATTTAATAACTTATTTACAATATTCTAGAAACAAACATGAGTTATAAACATTTTATGGTTTGAAGATCAAGTTATTTATAAGTTATTTATATGATGTACCATCAACTATGTCAGGAGAAATCAAATTCAAAGTGACACACACTACGAAATTACCACCAGCATTTCAAGAGTTAACTAATAGGCTTTAAATAGCCAGGAAATCCATCCCACCGGTATCTTGAGAAAGGCTGCTAAGCCAAAACGCGTAGATACCCGAGTACTGCCACACTGATTGTGGTGAATAAAGACCAAAGCAACAAGAGGAGTGCTTCAAGTTTCCTTTTTACAACAAGTTTCTACTGTCAGCAAAGTCGGAAAGTTCAACTACCTTTTGCAAACGATTGTTGCACCTTTCTCTTGTTAAGTGTATCCAGTCCACGGATCATCCATTACTTATGTTATACATTCTCCTTCCCAACAGGAAGCTGCAAGAGTCCACCCACAGCAAAGCTGCTATATAGCTCCTCCCCTAACTGCCATTACCAGTCATTCTCTTGCAAGTCTCAACATAGATAGGGAGGTTGTGAGAGTCTGTGGTTTTTTATACTTAGTTTATTTCTTCAATCAAAAGTTTGTTATTTTTAAATGGCACCGGAGTGTGCTGTTTATCTCAGGCAGTATTTGGAAGAAGGAATCTGCCTGCGTTTTTTCTATGATCTTAGCAGACGTAACTAAGATCCAGTTGCTGTTCTCACACATTCTGAGGAGTAAGGTACTTCAGAGGGGGAATGGCGTGCAGTTTTCCTGCAAATAAGGTATGTGCAGTAAAATATTTTTCAAAGGAATGGAATTGACTAAGAAAATACTGCTGATAACCGAAGTAATGTAAGTACAGCCTTTAAATGCAGTGAAAGCGACTGGTACCAGGCTGATTGATAGAGATATATGCTAAGGTATGTGCAGTAATATATTTTTCTAAGGAATGGAATTGACTAAGAAAATACTGCTGATACCGAAGTAATTGTAATTAAAGCCTTAAATGCAGTGATAGCGACTGGATCAGGCTTATTAATAGACATACATACTCTTATAAAGTATGTGTTTTAAAACGTTTGCTGGCATGTTTAATCGTTTTTTTAACATATGTTTGGTGATAAAACTTATTGGGGCCTAATTTTTCCACATGGCTGGCTTAAATTTTGCATAGAAACAGTTATAGGGAAGGTAATCCACAGCTCAGCTGTGGGCAGTTTTGTTGTGTCTGTTTAAAAAAAAATTCGTTTTTTTTTTTTTTTTTTTTAAACTGTTTTTTGCATTAAGGGGTTAATCATCCATTTGCAAGTGGGTGCAATGCTCTGTTAACTTATTACATGTACTGTAAAAATTTCGTTTGATTTACTGCCTTTTTTCACTGTTTTTCAAATTTTGACAAAATTTGTTTTCTCTTAAAGGCACAGTAACGTTTGTTATATTTGCTTGTTAACTTGATTTAAAGTGTTTTCCAAGCTTACTAGTCTCTCTATTAGTTCTAACATGTCTAACATAGAGGAGGCTCTGTGTTTATTATGTTTAAAGCCATGGTGGAACCCCATTTTAGAATGTGTACCAGATGTACTGATTTCATGTTAAACAATAAAGATCATTTTTTGTATTTAAAAACATTATCACCAGAGGATTCTGTCGAGGGGGAAGTTATGCCGACTAACTCTCCCCACGTGTCAGACCCTTTGACTCCCGCTTTAGGGACTCACGCTCAAATGGCACCAAGTACATCAAGGGCACCCATAGCGTTTATTTTACCAGAGGATTCTGTCGAGGGGGAAGTTATGCCGACTAACTCTCCCCACGTGTCAGACCCTTTGACTCCCGCTCCAGGGACTCACGCTCAAATGGCGCCAAGTATATCAATGGCGCCCATAGCGTTTATTTTACAAGACATGGCAAAGGTTGTGTATAATACACTGGCAGCAGTATTAGTCAGACTACCTGAAATTAAAGGAAAGCAAAACAGCTCTGGGGGTAGATACAGAGCATACAGACGCTTTAAGAACCATGTCTGATACTACCTCACAATATGCTTAGTCTGTGGGTGATATTTGTGACTCAGGGAAGATGATTTAACCTGATTCTGATATTTCTACATTTAAAATTTATGCTTGAGAACCTCCACTTGTTGCTCAGGGAGGCTTTAGCTGCTCTGAATGAATGTGTACAATCGCGGTGCCAGAGAAATTGTGTAGACTGGATAAATAATATGCAGTGCCGGTGTGTACTTATGTTTTTCCAATACCTAAAGAGGTTTACTAAAATTTTTCATAAGGAATGGGATAGACCAGGTGTGCCGTTCTCTTCCCCTCCTATTTTTTAGAAGAATGTTTTTCTAATAGTTGCCACCACACGGGACTTATGGCAGACAGTTCCTAAGGTGGAGAGAAGAGTTTCTACTCTAGCTAAGCGTACCACTACCTCTGGCGAGGACTGTTGTGCTTTTTTAGATCCAATGGATAATAAAATGTTTTATTCAACAAGGTTTTATCCTGCAGCCCCTTGCACGCATTGCTCCTGTCACTGCTGCTGCGGCGTTCTGGTTTGAGTCTCTTGATGAGGCTTTACAGGCTCCATTGGATGAATATATTTGACAAGCTTAGAGCACTTAAGCTAGCCAATTCCTTTGTTTTCTGATGCCTTTGTTCCTTTGACTAGACTAACGGCTAAGAATTCTGTTATTTACTATACTGGCGCGCAGAGCGCTATGGCTTATATCATGGTCAGCTGTCGTGACTTTAATAAATAAGCTACTTAACTTCCCTTCAAGGGGCAGACCCTATTCAGGCCTAGTTTGAAGGAGATTATTACTTATATCACTGGAGGAAAAGATCATGCCCTTCCTCAGGACAGGTCCAAATCAAGGGACAAAAAAAGGCCTAATTTTCGTGCCTTTCGAAAATTCAAGGCAGGTGTGGCATCAACTTCCTCTAAGGCAAAATAAGAGGGAACTTTTGCTCAGTCCAAGGCGGTCTGGAGACAACCGACCTGGAACAAAGATAAGCAGGTCAAGGAGCCTGCTGCTGCCTCTAAAACAGCATGAGGAACGGACCCCTATCTGGTAACGGATCCTATAGGGGCAGACTTCATTCTTCGCCCAGGCGTGGGCAAGAGATGCCCAGGATCCCTGGGCATTGGAAATTATACCCCAGAGATATCTTCTGGATTTCAAAGCTTTCCCCCCCAAAAAAGGGGAGTTTTTGCCTTTCACATTTATCTGCAAACCAGATAAAGAAAGAGACATTCTTGCATTGTGTACGTGACCCATTCAGTTCCAATAGAGGAACAGGGACACAGTTTTCCTCAAATCGGTTTGTGGTTCCCAAGGAAAGGAAACCTTCAGACCTATTTTGGATCTAAAAGATCTTAAACAAATTCTTTAGAATTCTATCATTTAAGATGGAAACTATTCGTACCATCTTAACTATGATCCAGGAGAGTCAATAGAGGACTACAATGGATTTGAAGGATGCTTATCCTCACATTACGATGCATAAAGATCACCATCGGTTTTCAGGTTTGCCTTTCTAGACAGGCATTACCAGTTTGTAGCTCTTTCCTTTGGGTTAACTACAGCCCCTAGAATCTTTATGGAGGTTCTGGGGTCACTTTGGCGGTCCTTAGGCCGCGGGGCATAGAAGTGGCCCCTTATTTAGACGACATCCTGATACAGGCGTCAAACATCCAAGTTGCCAAGTCTCATACGGACGTAGTACTGGCATTTCTGAGATCGCATGGGTGGAAAGTGAACAAGGAAAGAGTTCTCTATCCCCAATATCAAGGGTTTTCCCTCCTAGGGATTCTGATAGATTTTGTAGAAATTAAAATTTACCTGACGGAGTCCAGGTTGTCAAAGTTTCTAAATTTCTGCCGTGTTCTTCATTCCATCCGCGCCCTTTGGTGGCTCAGTACATGAATGTAATCGGCTTAATGGTAGCGGCAAGGGACATAGTACCGTTTGCACGCCTACATTTCAGACCACTGCAACTATGCATGCTCAGCCAGAGGAACGGGGATTACACAGATTTTTTCTCCTGTTAAATCCGGACCAAGAAACCAGAGATTCTCTTCTCTGGTGACTATCTCGGGTCCATCTGTCCAAGGGTATGACCTTCCGCAGGTCAGATGGGACAATTGTTACAACAGATGCCAGCCTTTTAGGTTGGGATACAGTCTGGAACTCCCTGAAGGCTCAGGGATAGTGGACTCAGGAGGAGACCCTCCTTCTAATGAATATTCTGGAACTGGGAGCGATATTCCATGCTCTTCAGACTTGGCCTCAGTTAGCAACTCTGAGGTACATCATATTTCAGTCGGACAATATCACGACTGTGGCTTACATCAACCATCAAGGGGGAACAGAAGTTCCCTAGCAATGTTAGAAGTCTTAAAATAATTCACTGGACAGAGACTCACTCTTGTCTAAAAGCTATCCCTATCCCAGGTGTTGAGAACTGGGAGGCAGATTTTCTAAGTCGTCAGACTTTTCATCCGGGGGAGTGGGAATTCCCTCCGGAGGGGTTTGCACAAGATCAAGCAGGAGAGTGCTTTGGTGCTTTTGACAGCGCCTGCGTGGCCACGCAGGACCTGGTATGCAGATCTGGTGGACATGTCATCCTTTCCACCACGGTCTCTGCTTCTGAGACAGGACCCTCTACCTCAGGGTCTTTTCAACCATCTAAATATAACTAATCTGAGATGGACTGCCTGGAGACAGAACGCTTGATGTTATCAAAGCATGGCTTCTCCGAGTCAGTAATTGATTCCTTAATACAGGCATAAAAGCCTGTCTCTAGGAAAATTTAACATAAGATATGGTGTAAATATCTTATTGTTATGAATCCAAGGGTTACTCATGGAGTAAAGTCTGGATTCCCAGGATATTATCTTTTCTCCAAGATGATTTGTAGAAAAGGGTTGTCAGCTAGTTCTTTAAAAGGACAGATTTCTACTCTGTCTATTCTTTTGCACAAGCGTCTGGCAGGTATTCTAGACGTTCAGGCATTTGGTCAGGCTTTGGTTAGAACCAAGCCTGTGGTTAAAAATGTTGCTCCGCCATGGAGCTTAAAGCTGGTTCTTAAGGTTCTTCAAGGAGTTCCATTTGAACCTTTTCATTCCATAGATATCAAACTTCTATCTTGGAAAGTTCCTTTTTGGTAGCTATTTCCTCGGCTCATAGAGTCTCCGAGTTATCTGCGTTGCAATGTGATTCTCCTTATCTGGTTCTCCGTACGGATAAGGTAGTCCTGTGTACCAACCTGGGTTTTTACCTAAGGTGGTATCTAACAAGAATATCACTCAAGAGATTGTTGTTCCATTCTTGTATCCTAATCCTTCTTCAAAGAAGGAACGTCTATTACACAATTTGGACGTGGTTCGTGTTTTAAAGTTTTACTTACAAGCTACTACAGATTTTCATCAAACATTCACCTTGTTTGTTGTCTATTCTGGACAGAGGAGAGGTCAAAGGACTTCAGCAACCTCTCTGTCTTTTTGGTTAAAAAGCATAATTCATTTAGCTTATGAGACTGCTGGACAGCAGCCTCCTGAAGGGATTACAGCTCATTCTACTAGAGCTGTGGTTTTCACTTGGGCCTTTTTTAAATGTGGCTTCTGTTGAACAGATTACAAGACGGAGTCTTGGTCTGCGTTTCATACTTTTTCAAATTTAACAAATTTGATACCTTGCTTCTTGGGAGGCTATTTTTGGGAGAAAGGGTTTTTTACAGGCAGTGGTAACTTCCGTTTAAGTACCTGCCTTGTCCCTCCCATCATCCGTGTACTTTAGCTTTGGTATTGGTATCCCATAAGTAATGGATGATCCGTGGACTGGATACACTTAACAAGAGAAAACATAATTTATGCTTACCTGATAAATTTATTTCTCTTGTAGTGTATCCAGTCCACGGCCCGCCCTGTCACTTTAAGGCAGGTAATTTTTCCATTAAACTACAGTCACCACTGCACCCTATGGTTTTCCTTTCTCTGCATGTTTTCGGTCGAATGACTGGTAATGGCAGTTAGGGGAGGAGCTATATAGCAGCTTTGCTGTGGGTGGACTCTTGCAGCTTCCTGTTGGGAAGGAGAATGTATCCCATAAGTAATGGATGATCCGTGGACTGGATACACTACAAGAGAAATAAATTTATCAGGTAAGCATAAATTATGTTTTTTGCCCACCAAAAACTAATACATAACCTCAAAGCAGGAAATTTCAGCCGGCGGCTAACTTTTACCCGCACGGAACAAAACCACGAAGGAACCCTGCAGGAGGAGCGGCTGTATCTTAGCAAGCGATCGGTCACTGACCGAAAGGAGGAGCATACATAGCAAGACCAGCCACCACGATAAAAGTCCGGCTAAAGACCACACCAAGTACCAACCATCATGGAACTATAGGTACCAACACAAAGGTTTAAAGTCAAGCATCTTTTAACAAGCGGCTAATACGGACCGCAATTTAGAAACCGCTGAGGAGCCATTACAGACAGAGCGGCAGATTACCAACACACAACCGGTCACAGACCGTAAGGAGGATAACTTTTGGACAGATCACTTCAAAATCACAGTTCCACAAATATAGTGTTATCAGACAGATACACTATACGGTAAAACAGGATAAATTTTATCCATTAATCATCACTACAAACCCATTTACGGCACCTAAAATTGCAACAATACTGCTAATAGACTTAAGAGACTTAGGCCTAGATTTGGAGTTTGGCGTTAGCCGTGAAAACCAGCGTTAGAGGCTCCTAACGCTGGTTTTAGGCTACCGCCGGTATTTGGAGTCACTCAAAATAGGGTCTAACGCTCACTTTTCAGCCGCGACTTTTCCATACCGCAGATCCCCTTACGTAAATTGCGTATCCTATCTTTTCAATGGGATCTTTCTAACTCTGGTATTTAGAGTCGTGTCTGAAGTGAGCGTTAGACATCTAACGACAAAACTCCAGCCGCAGGAAAAAAGTCAGTAGTTAAGAGCTTTCTGGGCTAACGCCGGTTTATAAAGCTCTTAACTACTGTGCTCTAAAGTACACTAACACCCATAAACTACCTATGTACCCCTAAACCGAGGTCCCCCCACATCGCCGACACTCGATTACATTTTTTTAACCCCTAATCTGCCGACCGCCACCTACGTTATACTTATGTACCCCTAATCTGCTGCCCCTAACACCGCCGACCCCTGTATTATATTTATTAACCCCTAACCTGCCCCCCACAACGTCGCCTCCACCTGCCTACACTTATTAACCCCTAATCTGCCGACCGCAAAGCGCCGCCACCTACGTTATCCTTATGTACCCCTAATCTGCTGCCCCTAACACCGCCGACCCCTATATTATATTTATTAACCCCTAATCTGCCCCCCACAACGTCGCCTCCACCTGCCTACACTTATTAACCCCTAATCTGCCGACCGGAGCTCACCGCTATTCTAATAAATGTATTAACCCCTAAAGCTAAGTCTAACCCTAACACTAACACCCCCTAAATTAAATATAATTTACATCCATGAAATTAATTAACTCTTATTAAATAAATTATTCCTATTTAAAGATAAATACTTACCTGTAAAATAAATCCTAATATAGCTACAATATAAATTATAATTATATTATAGCTATTTTAGGATTTATATTTATTTTACAGGTAACTTTGTATTTATTTTAACCAGGTACAATAGCTATTAAATAGTTAATAACTATTTAATAGCTACCTAGTTAAAATAATTACAAAATTACCTGTAAAATAAATCCTAACCTAAGTTACAATTAAACCTAACACTACACTATCAATAAATTAATTAAACTACCTACAATTACCTACAATTAACCTAACACTACACTATCAATAAATTAATTAAATACAATTCCTACAAATAAATACAATTAAATAAACTAGCTAAAATACAAAAAATAAAAAAATATTTACAACATAATAAAAATATTACAACAATTTTAAACTAATTACACCTACTCTAAGCCCCTAATAAAATAACAAAGCCCCCCAAAATAAAAAAAAATGCCCTACCCTATTCTAAATTACTAAAGTTCAAAGCTCTTTTACCTTACCAGCCCTGAACAGGGCCCTTTGCGGGGCATGCCCCAAAGAATTCAGCTCTTTTGCCTGTAAAAAAAAAACATACAATACCCCCCCCCCCCAACATTACAACCCACCACCCACATACCCCTAATCTAACCCAAACCCCCCTTAAATAAACCTAACACTAAGCCCCTGAAGATCTTCCTACCTTATCTTCACCCTGCCAGGTTCACCGATCCGTCCTGAAGAGCTCCTCCGATGTCCTGATCCAAGCCCAAGCGGGGGGCTGAAGAGGTCCATGATCCGGCTGAAGTCTTCATCCAAGCGGGAGCTGAAGAGGTCCATGATCCGGATGAAGTCTTCATCCAAGCGGGAGCTGAAGAGGTCCATGATCCGGATGAAGTCTTCTATCAACGGCATCTTCAATCTTCTTTCTTCCGGATCCATCTTGCAGACCTCCGACGCGGAACATCCTCTTCTCCTGACGCCTACTAGCCGGCTGATCGGAACAGCCAATAGAATGCAAGCTCAATCTGATTGGCTGATTGGATCAGCCAATCGGATTGAACTTGATTCTGATTGGCTGATGGAATCCTATCAGCCAATCGGAATTCGAGGGACGCCATCTTGGATGACGTCCCTTAAAGGAACCGTCATTCGGCTAGTAGGCGTCGGGAGAAGAGGATGTTCCGCGTCGGAGGTCTGCAAGATGGCTCCGGAAGAAAGAAGATTGAAGATGCCGTTGATAGAAGACTTCATCCGGATCATGGACCTCTTCAGCTCCCGCTTGGATGAAGACTTCAGCCGGATCATGGACCTCTTCAGCTCCCGCTTGGATGAAGACTTCAGCCGGATCATGGACCTCTTTAGCCCCCCGCTTGGGCTTGGATCAGGACATCGGAGGAGCTCTTAAGGACGGATCGGTGAACCTGGCAGGGTGAAGATAAGGTAGGAAGATCTTCAGGGGCTTAGTGTTAGGTTTATTTAAGGGGGGTTTGGGTTAGATTAGGGGGTATGTGGGTGGTGGGTTGTAATGTTGGGGGGGGGTATTGTATGTTTTTTTTTTTACAGGCAAAAGAGCTGAATTCTTTGGGGCATGCCCCGCAAAGGGCCCTGTTCAGGGCTGGTAAGGTAAAAGAGCTTTGAACTTTAGTAATTTAGAATAGGGTAGGGCATTTTTTTATTTTGGGGGGCTTTGTTATTTTATTAGGGGGCTTAGAGTAGGTGTAATTAGTTTAAAATTGTTGTAATATTTTTATTATGTTTGTAAATATTTTTTTATTTTTTGTAACTTAGTTCTTTTTTATTTTTTGTACTTTAGCTAGTTTATGTAATTGTATTTATTTGTAGGAATTGTATTTAATTATTTTATTGATAGTGTAGTGTTAGGTTAATTGTAGGTAATTGTAGGTAGTTTATTTAATTAATTTATTGATAGTGTAGTGTTAGGTTTAATTGTAACTTAGGTTAGGATTTTTTTTACAGGTAATTTTGTAATTATTTTAACTATTTTAGCTATTAAATAGTTCTTTACTA
Organism: Bombina bombina; assembly: GCF_027579735.1. Lineage (NCBI taxonomy): Eukaryota > Metazoa > Chordata > Amphibia > Anura > Bombinatoridae > Bombina > Bombina bombina. The sequence goes on from NC_069502.1 coordinate 1,048,248,900, forward strand.
TTTAATAGCTATTGTACCTGGTTAAAATAAATACAAAGTTACCTGTAAAATAAATATAAATCCTAAAATAGCTATAATATAATTATAATTTATATTGTAGCTATATTAGGATTTATTTTACAGGTAAGTATTTATCTTTAAATAGGAATAATTTATTTAATAAGAGTTAATTAATTTCGTTAGATGTAAATTATATTTAATTTAGGGGGTGTTAGTGTTAGGGTTAGACTTGGCTTTAGGGGTTAATACATTTATTAGAATAGCGGTGAGCTCCAGTCGGCAGATTAGGGGTTAATAATTGAAGTTAGGTGTCGGCGATGTTAGAGAGGGCTGATTAGGGGTTAATACTATTTATTATAGGGTTAGTGAGGCGGATTATGGGTTAATAACTTTATTATAGTAGCGCTCAGGTCCGGTCGGCAGATTAGGGGTTAATAAGTGTAGGCAGGTGGAGGCGACGTTGTGGGGGGCAGATTAGGGGTTAATAAATATAATATAGGGGTCGGCGATGTTAGGGCAGCAGATTAGGGGTACATAGGGATAATGTAAGTAGCGGCGGTTTACGGAGCGGCAGATTAGGGGTTAATAATAATATGCAGGGGTCAGCGATAGCGGGGGCGGCAGATTAGGGGTTAATAAGTGTAAGGTTAGGGGTGTTTAGACTCGGGTCACATGTTAGAGTGTTAGGTGCAGACGTAGGAAGTGTTTCCGCATAGCAAACAATGGGGCTGCGTCAGGAGCTGAACGCGGCTTTTTTGCAGCCCCATTGTTTCCTATGGGAGAATCGTGCACGAGCACGTTTTTGAGGCTGGCCGCTTGCTGGTATCGAGAGTTGAAGCTGCGTTAAAAATGCTCTACGCTCCTTTTTTGCAGCCTAACGCAGCCTTTATTTGGACTTTCAATACCAGAGTTATTTTTATGGTGCGGCCAGAAAAAAGCCGGCGTTAGTTTTTCGGGTCGTTACCGACAAAACTCCAAATCTAGCCGATAGTTAACTCTAACCCATATCGGATAACAAGTGCACTGCCTATTTTTCATAGAAACTACTCAAGTCAATTCTGTATAACATTTTATGATACTTTTAATGTACTCAATTGTATAAACACATAAGATACATATGAATGTCTTTTATTTGACTTATTTTTGATAATTTAGTCGACACCGGTATCAAGTCATTTTAATCAGATTTTATTGCTCTACTTAGAATTTCAATAAATTGTTTTAAATTATTATATATTCAAGTTTGTTCTGTGCTCATTTCAAAAGGAATATTCAGATAGAGGGGAGTATAATGTCCCACTTTTTTTGAAAATTAGAATATTAACATTGGGAATAGCAACTTGTATTGCGCCACCTCAATCTACAAACGACAGATGGGCTGGGGTGCAGTCTGGAACTCCCTGAAAGCACAGGGCTTATGGTCTTGGGAGGAATCTCTTCTTCCAATAAACATTCTAGAACTGAGAGCGATATTCAATGCGCTTCAGACATGGCCTCAGCTTGCTGCGGCCAAATTCATCAGGTTTTAGTCGGACAACATCACGACTGTAGCTTATATCAATCATCAAGGAGGAACAAGGAGTTCTCTAGCGATGATGGAGGTAACCAAAATAATCCGATGGGCAGAGGATCACTCTTGCCATCTCTCAGCAATCCACATCCCAGGAGTAGAGAACTGGGAGGCGGATTTCCTAAGTCGTCAGACTTTTCATCCGGGGGAGTGGGAACTCCATCCGGAGGTATTTGCTCAGCTGATTCAGCTATGGGGCACACCAGAATTGGATCTGATGGCGTCCTGTCAGAATGCCAAACTTCCTTGTTACGGGTCCAGGTCCCGGGATCCCAAGGCGGTACTGATAGATGCTCTAGTAGTGCCTTGGTCCTTCAATCTGGCCTATGTATTTCCACCATTTCCTCTCCTCCCACGTCTGGTTGCCAGAATCAAGCAGGAGAGAGCTTCGGTGATTCTGATAGCACCTGCGTGGCCACGTAGGACTTGGTATGCAGACCTAGTGGACATGTCCTCGGTTCCACAGTGTACTCTGCCAATGAGACGGGACCTTCTATTCCAAGGTCCTTTCACACATCCAAATCTAGTTTCTCTGCGTCTGACTGCTTGGAGATTGATCGCCTGATTCTATTAAAGCATGGTTTCTCTGAGTCGGTCATTGATACCCTGATTCAGGCTAGAAAGCCTGTCACCAGGAAGATCTATCATAAGATTTGGCGCAAATATCTTTATTGGTGGGAATCCAAAGGTTACTCGTGGAGTAAGATTAGGAGTCCTAGAATATTGTCTTTTCTCCAAGAAGGTTTGGAGAAGGGATTATCAGCTAGTTCCCAAAAGGGCAAATATCTGCTTTATCTATTCTACTACACAAACGTCTGGCAGATGTCCCAGACGTTCAAGCATTTAGTCAGGCTTTGGTCAGAATTAAGCCTGTGTTTAAGCCTGTTGCTCCGCCTTGGAGCCTAAACTTAGTCCTTAAAGTTCTTCAAGGGGTTCCGTTTGAACCTATGCATTCCATAGATATTAAGCTTCTATCTTGGAAAGTTTTGTTTTTAGTAGCTATCTCTTCGGCTCGAAGAGTTTCTGAGCTATCTGCTTTACAGTGTGATTCCCCTTATCTTATTTTCCATGCATATAAGGTGGTTTTGCGTACCAAACCTGGGTTTCTTCCTAAGGTTGTTTCTAATAAGAATATCAATCAAGAGATTGTTGTTCCTTCACTGTGTCCTAATCCTTCCTCAACGAAGGAACGTCTGTTGCACAATCTTGATGTGGTTCGTGCTTTAAAGTTCTACTTACAAGCAACTAAAGATTTCCGTCAAATATCTTCATTGTTTGTTGTTTATTCTGGTAAGCGGAGAGGTCAAAAGGCTACGGCTACCTCTCTTTCCCTTTGGCTGAAAAGCATCATCCGTTTGGCCTATGAGACTGCTGGACAGCAGCCTCCTGAAAGAATTACTGCTCATTCTACTAGAGCTGTGGCTTCCACATGGGCTTTTAAAAATGAGGCTTCTGTTAAACAGATTTGTAATGCGGCGACTTGGTCTTCGCTTCATACTTTTTCCAAATTTTGCAAATTTGATACTTTTGCTTCTTCGGAGGCTATTTTTGGGAGAACGGTTCTACAAGCAGTGGTGCCTTCCGTTTAAGGTCCCTGTCTTGTCCCTCCCTTCATCCGTGTCCTAAAGCTTTGGTATTGGTATCCCACAAGTAAGGATGAATCCGTGGACTCGATACATCTTACAAGAGAAAATATAATTTATGCTTACCTGATAAATTTATTTCTCTTGTGATGTATCGCGTCCACAGCCCGCCCTGTTTTTTAAGACAGGCATATATATTTTTATTTTAAAACTTTCAGTCACCACTGCACCCTATAGTTTCTCCTTTTTCTTCCTAGCCTTCGGTCGAATGACTGGGGGGTGGAGCTAAGGGAGGAGCTATATAGACAGCTCTGCTGTGGGTGCTCTCTCTGCCACTTCCTGTAGGGAAGGAGAATATCCCACAAGTAAGGATGAATCCGTGGACTCGATACATCACAAGAGAAATAAATTTCTCAGTTAAGCATAAATTATGTTTTCTAGAGACATTCCTGGGTGATGTGACCACGGAAGCCAACAATTTGGGCTGGTAAAATGTTCTGATAGTCTGGCCTCAGTTGTCCTTAGCTTGTTTCCAGTCAGACAATACCTCTCCAATGGTTTACATTTGCCACCAGAGAGTAACTCAGAGTTCCTTAGCCATGTAGGAGGTGAATTGGATTGTTCGTTATGCGAAAGCTCTCAATTGTATTTTTTGTCATCCACTTTCCAGGAGTGGACAACTGGGTAGCATCATGGGGAGTGAGAATTCTCCAGAGGTGTCCCCCAACTTAAGCCTCAAATGGGGGTGTTGGAGTTGGCTCTGATGACGTTTTGGCAGATTGCCAAGTGGCAGAGGTATGAGGGGCGAGATCCTCTGGTCAGTTTGATTGATGTTCTGATGGTTCCTTGGGTTTTGGCTGACATGCCTGTTCCTCCGGTTGTCCTTCTTCCACAAGTCATTTCTTGTATCAACCAGGAGAAAGCGTCAGTGATCTATTTGTCCCTGCGTGGCCTTTGCAGGACCTGATATGCAGGCCTAGAGGAGATGTCATCTCTTTCCGCCTTGGAGTCTGCTCCTTTAACTCGTTCAAATTTTGTTCTCTGAATCTGTCTATTTGGAGATAAACGCTAAGTCCTCTCTAAGCGTGATTTTTCCTGAGTCGGTTATTGTGACCATAGTTCAGGCTTACAAGCCTGTTAGAGGATTTACCATAAGCTATGACGTTAATATCTTTTTATTGGTGTAAATCCAGGGCTACTCTTGAAGTAGGATCAGGATTTTAGCCTTAGTCCTTTCTACACGAAAGGGTCAGATTTCTCCATTTCTTTTTTGCTGCATAAGCGTCTGGTGGGCATGCCAGATGTGCAATCTTTTGGTCAGGCCTAGGCAGGCCTGTGCTTTTAAATCTGTCGCTCCTTCTAGGAGTTTTAACTTTGTTCTTAAAGTTTTGCAGCAAACTTATTGGAGCCATTACGTTCCTTAGATATTAAGTAGTTATCGTGGAAAGTTTTGTTTTTTATGGTTTTCTCTTCTGCTCGGAGAGTGTTGGAACTCTGTTTTTGCAGTGTGGTTCGCCTTATCTTTTTCTTGCAGATGAGGTGGTTCTTCGTTCTAAATTTATGTTCCTTCCTAAAGTGGTTTCGGACCGAAAATTAAATTAGGAAATTGTTTTTCCTTCTCTTCGTCATAGTTCTTCTTTTCTGAAGAACGTTTGTTATTCAACTTGGAGGTTGTGCCTGCTTTAAAATTTATTTTCAGCCGACTAAGGTAGGGAGATGTGGTCTAGTGGTTAGACCTGAAGCAGGAGGTTGTGGGTTTGAATTCAGGTAGAGCTCCTGTTTTATCATCAGTTTTTATTTTTCTACCCTCTCTGTTTCTTGGAGAAATGTTTAGGTGTGAAAGCTTCTGCTTCTTCGCCTTCTTTCTGCTTGAGAAGTATTATGGTTTTGGTTATGAGACTGCTGGGCAGCAGTCTCCCGAGAGAATTGCATCTCTTTCCTTGAGGATTATTACTTCTTCATGGGTTTCAAAAATGATACTTCTCTGGAGTTGTTTTTCAAGGCTGCAACTTGGTTTTCTCTTAATGTCCTGTCCAATTTTTCAATTTGGATTTTTTGCCTCGGCTGAGGTTCTTTTGGGAGAAAAGTTCTTCAAGCAGTGGTGCCTTCTGTTTAGGTTAACTGTCTTGTCCCTCCCTTATCTGTGTCCTCTAGCTTGGGTATTGATTCCCAACAGTAGTTAAGATGATTCCATGGTGTCATTAGAAAGAAAACAAAATTTATGCTTACCTGATCCATTTATTTATTTCTTGACACAGTGAGTCCACTGCCCTCCCTGATTTTTCAGACAGTGTATTTGTTATGTTAACTTCAGGCACCTCTGCACCTGGTGTTACTTCCTTTCTCTCCTTTCCTTTGGTCGAATGACTGGGGGTTTGTGGGTAGGAAGTGATATTTATCAGCTTTGTTGTGGTGCTCCGTCTCCTCCTGGCCAGGAGTGATAATTCCCAACAGTAATTAAGATGATTATTTGGACTCACCATGTCAATAAATAAATACATTTATCAGGTAAGCATACATTTTGTTTTCTGCTGCACTTGTGTGAGATGAGGCTCTGTCAGTGTGGAACAGTTAGAGAGAGATTGTGGCGGTCTTTCTCCAACATAGGTGTGTCCGGTCCACGGCGTCATCCTTACTTGTGGGGATATTCTCTTCCCCAACAGGAAATGGCAAAGAGCCCAGCAAAGCTGGTCACATGATCCCTCCTAGGCTCCGCCTACCCCAGTCATTCTCTTTGCCGTTGTACAAGCAACATCTCCACGGAGATGGCTTAGAGTTTTTTAGTGTTTAACTGTAGTTTTTATTATTCAATCAAGAGTTTGTTATTTTAAAATAGTGCTGGTATGTACTATTTACTCAGAAACAGAAAAGAGATGAAGATTTCTGTTTGTATGAGGAAAATGATTTTAGCACCGTAACTAAAATCCATGGCTGTTCCACACAGGACTGTTGAGAGCAATTAACTTCAGTTGGGGGAACAGTGTGCAGTCTCTTGCTGCTTGAGGTATGACACATTCTAACAAGACGATGTAGTGCTGGAAGCTGTCATTTTTCCCTATGGGATCCGGTAAGCCATGTTTATTACGATGGTAAATAAGGGCTTCACAAGGGCTTATTAAGATTGTAGACTTTTCTGGGCTAAATCGATTCAGTTTTAAAACATATTTAGCTTTGAGGAATCATTTTATCTGGGTTTATTGATATTATAATATCGGCAGGCACTGTATTAGACACCTTATTTCTCTGGGGCTTTCCCAAAGCATAAGCAGAGTCTCATTTTCGCGCCGGTGTGGCGCACTTGTTTTTGAGAGGCATGGCATGCAGTCGCATGTGAGAGGAGCTCTGATACTTAGAAAAGACTTTCTGAAGGCGTCATTTGGTATCGTATTCCCCTTTGGGCTTGGTTGGGTCTCAGCAAAGCAGATACCAGGGACTGTAAAGGGGTTAAAGTGTTTAAACGGCTCCGGTTCCGTTATTTTAAGGGTTAAAGCTTCCAAATTTGGTGTGCAATACTTTTAAGGCTTTAAGACACTGTGGTGAAAATTTGGTGAATTTTGTACAATTCCTTCATGTTTTTTCGCAATTGCAGTAATAAAGTGTGTTCAGTTTAAAATTTAAAGTGACAGTAACGGTTTTATTTTAAAACGTTTTTTGTACTTTATTATCAAGTTTATGCCTGTTTAACATGTCTGAACTACCAGATAGACTGTGTTCTGAATGTGGGGAAGCCAGAATTCCTGTTCATTTAAATAAATGTGATTTATGTGATAATGACAATGATGCCCAAGATGATTCCTCAAGTGAGGGGAGTAAGCATGGTACTGCATCATTCCCTCCTTCGTCTACACGAGTCTTGCCCACTGAGGAGGCCCCTAGTACATCTAGCGCGCCAATACTGCTTACTATGCAACAATTAACGGCTGTAATGGATAATTCTGTCAAAAACATTTTAGCCAAAATGAACCCTTGTCAGCGTAAGCGTGGCTGCTCTGTTTTAGTTACTGAAGAGCATGACGACGCTGATATTAATATCTCTGAAGGGCCCCTAACCCAATCTGAGGGGGCCAGGGAGGTTTTGTCTGAGGGAGAAATTACTGATTCAGGGAACATTTCTCAACAGGCTGAACCTGATGTAATTGCATTTAAATTTAAGTTGGAACATCTCCGCATTCTGCTTAAGGAGGTATTATCCACTCTGGATGATTGTGAAAAGTTGGTCATCCCAGAGAAACTATGTAAAATGGACAAGTTCCTAGAGGTGCCGGGGCTCCCAGAAGCTTTTCCTATACCCAAGCGGGTGGCGGACATTGTTAATAAAGAATGGGAAAGGCCCGGTATTCCTTTCGTCCCTCCCCCCATATTTAAAAAATTGTTTCCTATGGTCGACCCCAGAAAGGACTTATGGCAGACAGTCCCCAAGGTCGAGGGAGCGGTTTCTACTTTAAACAAACGCACCACTATACCCATAGAGGATAGTTGTGCTTTCAAAGATCCTATGGATAAAAAATTAGAAGGTTTGCTTAAAAAGATGTTTGTTCAGCAGGGTTACCTTCTACAACCAATTTCATGCATTGTCCCTGTCACTACAGCCGCATGTTTCTGGTTTGATGAACTGATAAAGGCGCTCGATAGTGATTCTCCTCCTTATGAGGAGATTATGGACAGAATCAATGCTCTCAAATTGGCTAATTCTTTCACCCTAGACGCCACTTTGCAATTGGCTAGGTTAGCGGCTAAGAATTCTGGGTTTGCTATTGTGGCGCGCAGAGCGCTTTGGTTGAAATCTTGGTCGGCTGACGCATCTTCCAAGAACAAGCTACTAAACATTCCTTTCAAGGGGAAAACGCTGTTAGGCCCTGACTTGAAAGAGATTATCTCGGATATCACTGGGGGTAAGGGCCACGCCCTTCCTCAGGATCGGCCTTTCAAGGCGAAAAATAGACCCAATTTTCGTCCCTTTCGTAAAAACGGACCAGCCCAAAGTGCTACGTCCTCTAAGCAAGAGGGTAATACTTCTCAAGCCAAGCCAGCTTGGAGACCAATGCAAGGCTGGAACAAGGGAAAGCAGGCCAAGAAGCCTGCCACTGCTACCAAGACAGCATGAAATATTGGCCCCCGATCCGGGACCGGATCTGGTGGGGGGCAGACTCTCTCTCTTCGCTCAGGCTGGGGCAAGAGATGTTCTGGATCCTTGGGCGCTAGAAATAGTCTCCCAGGGTTATCTTCTGGAATTCAAGGAACTTCCCCCAAGGGGGAGGTTCCACAGGTCTCAGTTGTCTTCAGACCACATAAAAAGACAGGCGTTCTTACATTGTGTAGAAGACCTGTTAAAAATGGGAGTGATTCATCCTGTTCCACTAAGAGAACAAGGGATGGGGTTCAGACCAATCTTAGATCTCAAGATCTTAAACAAGTTTCTCAAGGTTCCATCTTTCAAGATGGAAACCATTCGAACTATTCTTCCTTCCATCCAGGAGGGTCAATTCATGACCACGGTGGATTTAAAGGATGCGTTTCTACATATTCCTATCCACAAGGAACATCATCGGTTCCTAAGGTTTGCATTCCTGGACAAACATTACCAGTTCGTGGCGCTTCCTTTCGGATTAGCCACTGCTCCAAGGATTTTCACAAAGGTACTAGGCTCCCTTCTAGCGGTGCTAAGACCAAGGGGCATTGCAGTAGTACCTTACCTGGACGACATTCTGATTCAAGCGTCGTCCCTTCCTCAAGCAAAGGCTCACACGGACATTGTCCTGGCCTTTCTCAGATCTCACGGCTGGAAAGTGAACGTGGAAAAGAGTTCTCTATCCCCGTCAACAAGGGTTCCCTTCTTGGGAACAATTATAGACTCTTTAGAAATGAGGATCTTTCTAACAGAGGCCAGAAAAACAAAACTTCTAGACTCTTGTCGGATACTTCATTCCGTTCCTCTTCCTTCCATAGCTCAGTGCATGGAAGTGATCGGGTTGATGGTAGCGGCGATGGACATAGTTCCTTTTGCGCGCATTCATCTAAGACCATTACAACTGTGCATGCTCAGTCAGTGGAATGGGGACTATACAGACTTGTCTCCGAAGATACAAGTAAATCAGAGGACCAGAGACTCACTCCGTTGGTGGCTGTCCCTGGACAATCTGTCTCAAGGGATGACGTTCCGCAGACCAGAGTGGGTCATTGTCACGACCGACGCCAGTCTGATGGGCTGGGGCGCGGTCTGGGGATCCCTGAAAGCTCAGGGTCTTTGGTCTCGGGAAGAATCTCTTCTACCGATAAATATTCTGGAACTGAGAGCGATATTCAATGCTCTCAAGGCCTGGCCTCGGCTAGCGAGGACCAAGTTCATACGGTTTCAATCAGACAACATGACAACTGTTGCGTACATCAACCATCAGGGGGGAACAAGGAGTTCCCTGGCGATGGAAGAAGTGACCAAAATCATTCTATGGGCGGAGTCTCACTCCTGCCACCTGTCTGCTATCCACATCCCAGGAGTGGAAAATTGGGAAGCGGATTTTCTGAGTCGTCAGACATTGCATCCGGGGGAGTGGGAACTCCATCCGGAAATCTTTGCCCAAGTCACTCACCTGTGGGGCATTCCAGACATGGATCTGATGGCCTCTCGTCAGAACTTCAAAGTTCCTTGCTACGGGGCCAGATCCAGGGATCCCAAGGCGGCTCTAGTGGATGCACTAGTAGCACCTTGGACCTTCAAACTAGCTTATGTGTTCCCGCCATTTCCTCTCATCCCCAGGCTGGTAGCCAGGATCAATCAGGAGAGGGCGTCGGTGATCTTGATAGCTCCTGCGTGGCCACGCAGGACTTGGTATGCAGATCTGGTGAATATGTCATCGGCTCCACCTTGGAAGCTACCTTTGAGACGAGACCTTCTTGTTCAGGGTCCGTTCGAACACCCGAATCTGGTTTCACTCCAGCTGACTGCTTGGAGATTGAACGCTTGATTTTATCGAAGCGAGGATTCTCAGATTCTGTTATCGATACTCTTGTTCAGGCCAGAAAGCCTGTAACTAGAAAGATTTACCACAAAATTTGGAAAAAATATATCTGTTGGTGTGAATCTAAAGGATTCCCTTGGGACAAGGTTAAGATTCCTAGGATTCTATCCTTCCTTCAAGAAGGATTGGAAAAAGGATTATCTGCTAGTTCCCTGAAGGGACAGATTTCTGCCTTGTCGGTATTACTTCACAAAAAGCTGGCAGCTGTGCCAGATGTTCAAGCCTTTGTTCAGGCTCTGGTTAGAATCAAGCCTGTTTACAAACCTTTGACTCCTCCTTGGAGTCTCAATTTAGTTCTTTCAGTTCTTCAGGGGGTTCCGTTTGAACCCTTACATTCCGTTGATATTAAGTTATTATCTTGGAAAGTTTTGTTTTTAGTTGCGATTTCTTCTGCTAGAAGAGTCTCAGAATTATCTGCTCTGCAGTGTTCTCCTCCTTATCTGGTGTTCCATGCAGATAAGGCGGTTTTACGTACTAAACCTGGTTTTCTTCCAAAAGTTGTTTCTAACAAAAACATTAACCAGGAGATTATCGTACCTTCTCTGTGTCCAAAACCAGTTTCAAAGAAGGAACGTTTGTTGCACAATTTGGATGTTGTTCGCGCTCTAAAATTCTATTTAGATGCTACAAAGGATTTTAGACAAACATCTTCCTTGTTTGTTGTTTATTCAGGTAAAAGGAGAGGTCAAAAAGCAACTTCTACCTCTCTCTCTTTTTGGATTAAAAGCATCATCAGATTGGCTTACGAGACTGCCGGACGGCAGCCTCCCGAAAGAATCACAGCTCATTCCACTAGGGCTGTGGCTTCCACATGGGCCTTCAAGAACGAGGCTTCTGTTGATCAGATATGTAGGGCAGCGACTTGGTCTTCACTGCACACTTTTACCAAATTTTACAAGTTTGATACTTTTGCTTCTTCTGAGGCTATTTTTGGGAGAAAGGTTTTGCAAGCCGTGGTGCCTTCCATTTAGGTGACCTGATTTGCTCCCTCCCTTCATCCGTGTCCTAAAGCTTTGGTATTGGTTCCCACAAGTAAGGATGACGCCGTGGACCGGACACACCTATGTTGGAGAAAACAGAATTTATGTTTACCTGATAAATTTCTTTCTCCAACGGTGTGTCCGGTCCACGGCCCGCCCTGGTTTTTTAATCAGGTCTGATAATTTATTTTCTTTAACTACAGTCACCACGGTACCATATGGTTTCTCCTATGCAAATATTCCTCCTTAACGTCGGTCGAATGACTGGGGTAGGCGGAGCCTAGGAGGGATCATGTGACCAGCTTTGCTGGGCTCTTTGCCATTTCCTGTTGGGGAAGAGAATATCCCCACAAGTAAGGATGACGCCGTGGACCGGACACACCGTTGGAGAAAGAAATTTATCAGGTAAACATAAATTCTGTTTTTTTGGCACGTCTCTCACTCAGTGCAGAAGGGGTCCTGCATGGCAATCCATGTGACCGGGTGTGGCCTCAGTAACGTCCTCTTTCTTGACTGGTGTTCGGAGGAGACGAAAGCTGTTTCTTGTAGACCGGGTCATAGGAGGTGGTGAGTGCCCCGGCCATTAGGATATAAAGTTGCACAAGCTATGGAGGACTCTGATATGATGGAGGATACTCCTTTTTTAATCTAAACCCACTAACTGTTTATACTGTGAGGATGTTCCGGTGGAACCACCGTTGCAGCTCTGTTCCACCTGTTATAACAATATTACTACTTCCAAAAAGAATAAGGTATTTAGTACAATTGAGCCGTCCACCTCTGAGTGTTCTGCGTCCTGTGACGTGCATTCCCTACAAGCATCTCTGATTGCACAAGCCGTTCCCCAAGGCACTACTAACCCTCTCGTGGGAGGGGCCCTTTGGCCTCCAGATTTCGCTGATCAACTGCATGCGGCGTTCTCTGCGGCCATAAATGCGATGCCTCGTCCTACTAAGCGGAAGGTACGACACAGCTATCCGTCTCAGGGGTCTTCGACTCTGCTGGATATCTTGGACATATTATCGGCTGAGGACGACAATTCCGACTTATCGGAGGATGTTGTTTCTTAAAGGGGAAACGGCTACTTCTATGCCTCCGTCCACGAAGGAGCCAGATTTCAAATGAAGCATTTGCGTTTCTACTGAAGGAAGTGCTTGATATGCTGGAGGTTCCGAAACCGAAGCTACCTGAGGAACCTTTGATCCCTAAATTAGATATGGTTTATGAGGACAGGGTAGTGCCCCAGGCCTTCATGGTTCCTATCAAAATGGTGAACATTATTAAGAATGAATGGGAGAAGCGAGGTTCGCCCTTTTCTCCCTCATCTTCTTTTAAAAAGCTTTTCCCCGTTCCGGATGCGCAGCTTGAACTGTGGGGAACCGTCCCTAAGGTGGATGCTGCTATCTCCACGCTCACTAAGAGAACAACCATTCCGCTTGAGGATAGATCCTCTTTCAAGGAACTAATGGATAAAAAGATGGAGTCCATGTTGCCGAAGATGTTCCAACTGACGGGGTTCGTCTTCCAACCGGCTGTGGCTGTAGCTGTGGTGGCTACCTATTAGTGTGACGCACTAGCGGCAATAGTCGAGGTGGAGACCCCCCTCGAGGAGATTTTGGATCTTCTCAAAGCCTCAAGGGTAGCTTATTTGTTAATTTGTGATGGTAACATGCAGATTATTTGCCTGAATGCTAAGACGTCAGGATTTTCTGTTTTAGTTCACAGGGCTCTGTGGCTAAAATTATGGTCTGCAGACATGACATCGAAGTCTCGCTTACTTTCCCTTCCATTCAAGGGGAAGGTTTTGTTTGGCCCGGGCCTGGATTCTATTATATCTACAGTCACGGATGGCAAGGGCGCATTCTTATCTCAGGATAAGAAAGCCAAACCTAAGGGATCTACTTTTCGTCCCTTTCGTGCAGACAAGTCTCAGCGCCAGCAGCCTTCTGCAAAATCTGAGCAATCCAAGGAATCTTGGAAGCCAGCTAACTCTTGGAATACGTCCAAGAAGAACAAGAAGCCCGCTGAGTCAAAGTCGGCATGAAGGGGCGCCCCCGACCCATCCTTGGACCAGGTAGGGGGCAGACTATCTTTTTGCGGGTGCCTGGAGGGGAGACGTTACAGACCCTTGGGTCCTGGAGGTCGTCGCCCGGGGTACAGGATAGGCTTCAAGTCATATCTGCCCAGAGGCAGGTTCCTCCTGTCAAACATCTCTTCAAAACCAGAAAAGAGAGAAGCCTTCTTGGGATGTGTGAGGGATCTCTCATCTCTTGGGGTAATCGTCCCAGTTCCTCATGCAGAAAGAGGTCTGGGGTATTATTCAAACCTTTTCGTGGTCCCAAAGAATGAGGGTACATTTCGTCCAATTCTGGACCTAAAGGCCCTAAACAAGTTTTTGTCAGTTCCGTCCCTCAAGATGTTAACGATCAGGTCAATTCTGCCCTTGATTCAAGAGGGGCAATTCATGACGACTATAGACCTGAAGGATGCTTACCTTCATGTTCCAATCCTCAAGGATAATGTCAAATTCCTAAGGTTCACCTTCCTGGACCAGCACTTCCAGTTTGTGGCCCTTCCGTTTGGTCTGGCCACGGCCCAAGTCTTTACAAAGGTTCTGGGAGCTTTTCTCGCAGTAGCAAGAGCCAGAGGAATCGCAGTGGCTCCATATCTTGATGATATCCTGTTCCAGGCTCGATCCTACTGTCTGGCGGATGATCTTTCGAGAGCTCTCCTTCTGCTTCGATCCCATGGGTGGAAGATAAACGAAGGGAAGAGTTCATTGGTCCCCAGCAACAGGGTGGAGTTCCTGGGTACGATAATAGATTCTTCTGCAATGAAGATATTTCTGACAGACCAGAGATGTTGCAAGCTGGGGTCCAACTGTCTAGCCCTGCAGACAATTCTCCAGGACATCAATGGCCAGATGTTTGGAGGCAATCAGGCTCATGGTATCCAGCATAATTGTCATTCCATTCGCCAGGTTTCATGTCAGACCTCTGCAGCTGTGCATGTTGAGACAATGGAACGGCGGTCATTCAGACTTGTCCCAACAGATATCTCTTGACAGACTCGTGAGGGAGTGTCCCTGTCTTGGTGGACCCAACCGTGCCAGTTGTTCCAGGGGACTTCTTTCCTGAGACCATCCTGGGAGATTGTAACAACTGATGTGAGTATCAGTTTGGGGTGCCAGAAGGGCACAAGGCAGACATTCTGGAACTTTGAGCGATTTTTAATGCTCTGAAGGCTTGGCCCCCTCTGGGTCATCCCAATTCATCAGATTCCAATCGGACTACATCACCTCGGTGGCTTATATAAACCACCAGGGGGGGGGGGGGGCAAGAAGCTTTCTAGCAGTGAGGGAGGTATCTCGGATTCTGGAATGGGCAGAGACTCACAATTGTTTGCTCTCAGCGATCCACATTCCGGGTGTGGACAACTGGAAAGCGGATTTTCTGAGCAGACAGACGTTTCACCCAGGGGAATGGTCTCTCCACCCTGAGATGTTTGCGGAGATCTGCAGCAGATGGGGGATGCCAGCAATAGATCTCATGGCATCCAGACTCAATTGCAAGCTACCCAGGTACGGGTCGCGATCCAGGGATCCCCATTCGGAACTGATAGATGCCTTGGCGGTATCCTGGGACTTCAACCTAATCTACATATTTCCACCGTTGCCTCTTCTACCTCGAGTAGTGGCCTGCATCAAGCAGGAGCAAGCTTCGGCTATTCTGATTGCTCTGTCGTGGACGCAAAGACGTGGTTTGCGGATCTATTTGCAATGATGTCTTATCCACCATGGAGGTTACCTTGTCGCAAGGACCTGCTGGTTCAAAGTCCTTTTCAAAATCTCGATTCTCTGAGGCTGACTGCGTGGAGATTAAACGCCTAGTCTTAGCCAAGAGAGGTTTTTCGGAGAGAGGGATAGACGCTCTCGTCCAGGCCAGGAAGCCGGTCACTAGACGCATCTACCACAAGCTGTGGAAGACCTACTTGTCTTGGTGTGAGGAACGAGGATACCCTTGGCACAAGGTCAAGGTATCCAGGATTTTGGCTTTTCTCCAGGATGGTCTGGATAAAGGTCTTGCCGTCAGTATCCTAAGGGGACAGATCTCGGCTTTATCGGTACTGTTGCACAAGAAGCCTGCAGAGCTTACTGATGTTCAGTCCTTTGTTCACGCTCTGGTTAGGATTAGACCGGTTTTCAGGAATCCCGCTCCTCCCTGAAGCTTAAATTTGTTGCTTAAGGTCTTGCAGAGGGTTCCGTTTGAGCCTATGCATGCTTTGGACATTAAGATTCTCTTTTGGAAGATCCTGTTGTTATTGGCTATGATTGGCGGTCTTACAATTTGAGCCTCCTTACTTGGTTTTTCATGCTGACAAAGCCGTTCTGCGAACTGGTTTGGGATTTCTTCCCAAGGTAGTGTTGAGTCGTAACGTTAACCAGGAAATGGTGGTTCCTTCCTTGTGTCCTAACCCATCCTCTTCAAATGAGAGGTTACTTCATAATCTGGATGTGGTTCGGGCCTTGAAGTTTTGTCTTCAAGCCACGATGGAGTTCAGACAGATGTCGTCCTTATTCGTTGTGTATTCTGGAAGGCGCAGGGGGCACAGGGCCTCTGCAACTTCTCTATACTTTTGGTTGAGGAGTATGATTTGTCTGGCTTATGAGACAGCGGGACACAAGCCTCCTCAAAGGATTATGGCTCACTCGACTGGAGCTGTGGCCTCTTTTTGGGCCTTTAAGAACGAGGCTTCTATGGAGCAGATTTGAAAGGCGGCAACCTGGTCATTCTTGCATACTTTTGCAAAATTTTTCAAATTTGACGTTTTTGCTTCTGCGGAAGCAGCTTTTGGAAGAAAGGTTCTACATGCTGTGGTGCCCCCAGTATAGGGTCCGCCTCTTTTATCCTCCCGTTTTCTTCATTCAGTGTCCTCTAGAGCTTGGGTATTTGTTCCCACAAGTGATGAATGAAGCAGTGGACTCTCCTCCCCTATAGATGGAAAACATAAATTATGCTTACCTGATTATTTAATTTCCATTGTGGGGAGGAGAGTCCACTGCACCCATTCTCTAGTGGGCGGACCCAAATTTATTTTTTCTTCTTCTGGCACCATTTAGACCCTGATATTTATCCTACTGTTCCCTTGGCATGAGTGGGGGATGAGGGAAGTGGGGGAGGTATTTAAGCCTTTGGCTGGGGTGTCTTTGCCTCCTCCTGGTGGCCAGGTTCTTATTTCCCACAAGTAGTGAATGAAGCAGTGGACTCTCCTCCCCACGATGGAAATGAAATGATCAGGTAAGCATAATTTGTTTTTCAGATACAAGGATCTTCAGAACTTGGTTATCTATAACATAGTTCTTATGAACCTTGTGTCTGAAAACAGTGATTTATAACTAACTACTATGACTCATTAAGGAGACACTGAACAGAACATGGAAAGCGTCTTCCCAGATCTGCTAAATTGTCCTTTCTTCACTTGACTGACACACTAGCAGAGGTGGTATGCCGTTTTCTATAGAATACCAGTTTCTCTGCTAGCTGTCAGTCAGAGGAAACCTGTCAGTCTGAGCATGCTCCCATGTCTAATCTGCAAGTCAATGCTGACTGGACTGGGATTATAGTAAAAAAACATTTCAGGGGCGTTTTGAATCTACAGTGAAAGGGACTATTTTTCATATGTTCAGGTTAGATTTTATTAATATAATTTATTTTTTCTTTTAAAAAGCATCTAAAATGTATTCTGTTATGAAGAGATTATATAATCAAGAAGTAAGAGGCTTTTTATTATGGACCATTAAAGGGAAAGTTAACATTATAAAAAAAGAGACCGTGATACTTTAGACTTACAATTGAACATCACTTTAATATATAATTAGGTTAAACAACCCAAGAAGCCCGCTGCTGCTACAAAGCCGGCATGAAGGGGCGGCCCCCGATCCGGGACCGGATCTAGGAGGGGGCAGACTTTCTTTCTTTGCCCAGGCTTGGGCTATAGATGTTCAGGAACCCTGGGCACTGGAAATCGTGACCCACGGGTATCAACTGGAATTCAAAAATTTTCTCCCAAGAGGGAGATTTCTTCTTCCACGATTGTCTGTAAACCAGATAAAAAGAGAGGCGTTCTTATGTTGTGTAAAAGACCTATCTTCTATGGGAGTAATTCGTCCCGTTCCAAGACGGACAGGGATCTTACTCAAATATTTTCGTGGTTCCCAAAAAAAGAGGACACGTTCAGACCTATTTTAGATCTCAAGAGTCTAAATAAGTTTCTCAGAGTTCCATCCTTCAAGTTGGAGACCATGCGTACAATTTTACCAATGATCCAGGAGGGTCAATATATGACTACCGTGGACTTGAAGGATGCATACCTTCATATTCCTATCCACAAGGATCATCATCAGTTCCTAAGGTTTGCCTTCCTGGACAAACATTTTCAGTTCGTGACTCTTCCCTTCGGGTTTGCCACAGCACCCAGGATCTTCACAAAGGTTCTAGGGTCCCTTCTGGCGGTTCTCAGGCCACGGGGCATAGCAGTGGCGCCTTATCTGGACGATATTTTAATTCAGGCGTCAACTTATCATCTGAAAAAAGTCTCATACAGACACAGTGTTGTCCTTTCTAAGAACTCACGGGTGGAAGGTGAATCTAGAAAAGATTTCCCTAATTCCACGGACATGGGTTCCCTTCTTGGGAACTCTGATAGATTCTATAGACATGAAGATATTTCTGACAGATGCCAGAAAGTCAAAAATTCTAAATACATGCCGAGCCTTTCAGTCCAATCCTCGGCCATCAGTGGCTCAGTGTATGGAGGTAATTGGATTGATGGTGGCGGCAATGGACATCATTCCGTTTGCTCGGTTTCATCTCAGACCACTGCAACTGTGCATGCTCGGACAGTGGAATGGGGACTATGCAAATTTATCTCCTCCGATAAATCTGGATCAAGTGACCAGAGACTCTCTTCTTTGGTGGTTGTCGCCGGATCATCTGTCCCAAGGGACGTGTTTCCACAGACCCTCGTGGGTGATAGTGCCAACAGACGCTAGTCTATTGGGCTGGGGTGCAGTCTGGAATTCCCTGAAGGCTCAGGGTGTATGGACTCAGGTGGAGTGTCTACTTCCAATCAATATCCTGAAATTGAGAGCAATATTCAATGCGCTTCAGGCATGGCCTCAGTTGGCTTCAGCCAAATTCATCAGATTCCAGTTGGACAACATCACGACTGTGGCTTACATCAATAATCAGGGAGGAACGAGGAGTTCCTTAGCAATGACAGAAGTATCCAAGATAATTCGATGGGCGGAGTTCCACTCTTGTTATCTGTCAGCAATCTACATCCCAGGAGTGGACAACTGGGAAGCGGACTTTTTAAGCCGACAGGCTTTTCATCCGGGGGGAGTGGGAACTCCATCCAGAGGTATTTGCCTCACTGATTCTCCGATGGGGCAGACCGGAGTTGGATCTGATGGCGTCTCGACAGAATGCCAAGCTCCCAAGATATGGATCCAGGTCGAGGTATCTTCAGGCCGAACTGATAGATGCCCTGGCAGTGCCTTGGTCGTTCAACCTGGCTTATGTGTTAACACCGTTTCCTCTCCTTCCCCGGGTGATTGCTCGGTTCAAACAGGAGAGAACTTCAGTAATTCTAATTGCGCCTGCGTGGCCACGCAGGACTTGGTATGCAAATCTAATGGACATGTCCTCTCTGCCTCCGTGGAAGCTTCCAGTGAGACAGGACCTTCACGTTCAATGTTCTTTCCAACATCGAAATCTAATTTCTCTTCAGCTGACTGCTTGGAGATTGAACGCTTGATTTTATCTAAGCGGGGTTTTTCTGATTCGGTCATTGATACTTTGATTCAGGCACGTAAGCCTGTAACCAGAAAGATCTATCATAAGATATGGCGCAAATATCTTTTTTGGTGTGAATCCAAGGGCTACTCATGGAGTAAAGTTAGGATTCCAAGGATTCTGTCTTATCTCCAAGAAGGATTGGAGAAAGGATTATCAGCGAGTTCCTTAAAGGGACAAATTTCTGCTTTGTCCATTTTTCTACACAAACGTTTGGCAGATGTTCCAGACGTTCAGTCTTTTTGCCAGGCGCTATCCAGGATTAAGCCTGTGTTTAGACCAATTGCTCCACCCTGGAGTTTGAATTTAGTTCTGAATGTTCTTCAAGGGGTTCTGTTGAACCCATGCATTCCATAGATATTAAGTTGTTATCTTGGAAAGTTTTGTTTTTGGTGCTATTTCTTCTGCTCGTAGAGTTTCTGAGCTTTCAGCATTACAATGTGATTTGCCTTATCTTCCATTCTGATAAAGTGGTTTTTACGTACCAAACCTGGGTTCCTTCCTAAGGTTGTTTCTAATAAGAATATTAATCAGGAAATCGTTGTTCCTTCATTGTGTCCTAACCCTTCTTCTAAGAAGGAGCGTATGTTGCATAACCTGGACATGGTCCGTGCCCTGAAGTTTTACTTGCAGGCTACTAAGGATTTCCGTCAATCATCGTCATTATTCATTGTTTGTTTTGGAAAGCGTAGGGGTCAGAAAGCTACGGCTACCTCCCTTTCTTTTTGGCTGAAGAGTATCATCCGTCTGGCATATGAGACTGCTGGACAGCAGCCTCCTGAAAGAATTACGGCTCATTCTACTAGGGCTGTATCTTCCTCATGGGCATTTAAAAACAATGCTTCTGTGGAACAGATTTGCAAGGCTGCGACTTGGTCGTCTCTTCACACTTTTTCCAAATTTTCCAAGTTTGATACTTTTGCTTCTTCTGGGGCTGGTTTTGGGAGAAAGGTTCTTCATGCAGTGGTGCCTTCCGTTTAGGTCCCTGTCTTGTCCCTCCCTTTCATCCGTGTCCTGTAGCTTTGGTATTGTATCCCACAAGTAAGGATGAAATCCGTGGACTCGTAATATCTTGTAGAAGAAAAGTAAATTTATGCTAACCTGATAATTTCTACGATATGACAAGTCCACAGCCCACCCTGTCATTTTTAAGACAGATTTAGATTATATTATACTTTTTATCAACTTCAGTCACCTTTGCACCTTTGGCTTTTCCTTTCTCTTCCTAACTTCGGTCGAATGACTGGAGGTGGTGGAAAGGGAGGAGCTATATATACAGCTCTGCTGTGGTGCTCTTTGCCACTTCCTGTTAGCAGAAGGATAAATCCCACAAGTAAGGATGAAATCCGTGGACTCGTCATATCGTAAAAGAAATTAATTTATCAGGTAAGCATAAATTTACTTTTTCCATTTCCCTTTTGCCTAATGACTGGGGGTTATGGGTAAAGGAAGTGACACTTAACAGCTCTGCTGGGGTGCTCTTTGCCTCATCCTGCTGGCCAGGAGTTGAATATCCCACTAGTAATTGGAATGAAGTCATGGACTCTCCATGCCTGGAAATAATTTATCAGGTAAGCATACATTTTGTTTTTCACATCTATATGCTAAGCTGATTTAGACCTTTTTTGCTGTTTACATTTAAACACTATTGTAAGTCATATTTCACTGAGTGACCCACACAAATTCTATATCTTTTTTACAGCAAGACCTGCAGATTCAGAAGTCTGCAACTAAAATGTAAAAAAAAAAATTAGTTTTATTTTAGTAAATAACATTGAAAATAGCCACTGTTGCTACTGTTATCACCTTACTAAATTGCTATCAGTGGTATTTAAAGTTGCATGAGGGGGTTGTAATAAAAAAATAGAGGCCCCTTATGCCATAATAGAAATAAATGGCACTTTTTTTGGTAGGTGATCACTTTCACTACAGTCTTCACCTGGATATACAGACACAAAGTACATTTTTTTTTTTATGGGACCTGTCCACTAAAAATACATTTATTGAGGCTTTAAACATTTTTTATATTTTATGTCCCTAAAGCTACAGTTAACTGTAAAACCTTGTTACTTTTTATTCATGGAGGATTGTTACTTTTCAAGTGATAGTCTTGAACCTTCTTTAGCTTGTAATACAGAATACCTCCCTCCATCCAGCTCCCTTGCCAGCTAAATTGGCACCGTCACTTTGTGACGTCCTCACGCAGCAATATCAACAACACTCTTATTCATTACTTGGAAGTACTACCCACTAGGCCATCAAGGATCCCTGGCCTGTAGTGCAGGGGATTGCCCTTACATGACAAGAATGCCTTATGCACATACAGGCCATGATTTGCATGGTGGATGCCTCGTTATAAGCATTGAAGCAGTTAGTCTGGTTCTGTGTAGAAATACTAATAATCCTGAGTTTAACACAGCTATGCACTTATGCCACCCAATTTGGTTCAGTGGCAATGTTCATCTCTGGATCAGTAGTGCAATGTAAGGTTGTTTCCCAAGGATGCTGTAGTTGTTTTTTTGTCCTTCAGAAATTTTAGAATTGGAAGCAATCTGTCCTATTTACAGTCAGAATTAAAATAAGGATTTTTAATGCAACTTTTCAGTTGTTAAGTGAAATAGGGTATGCTTGTGCCAGTTTTAGAATAGAAATGTCTTGCATTTGTGAAGATTCCCCAATTGCATATGGAGTCACTAGTTTCTCCTGTCCCCATTGTAGAATCATGCAGAAGAAAAAATAAAGCTTAAATAAGGTTGTAACAGGTTATAAGACTGTGATCACAGTAGAGCTTTCTTTAGTTCATATAGGTGACGAGAGTTAACGATCCGTTACATATGGGATTACATTACTACCATTAGGAGGAGACAGTTTTGCAAACCCCAAGATCCCTATAAAACTCACACGTTACCTTAGTTTTTACTTTGCCTCTGTTGGAGGTAGTTAAAGCATAAAGATGTGCATGATTTCTTCAGTGAAAGGAGCTTTCAGTCTACGTTGAAGCCCCATTCCCATCAGAGTACAGTATTTGTCAGAGGGGTGTTCTTAGGGTATGGTCTGTGGTACAATGGTTTCACGTCATGGAAAATCCTTCATAGGCCCTCTGTAAATTCTGACGTTGGGACTTGTCTTCTACCTCCCCTTACAGATCTACATTATAATCCAATTCCATTACCTATGCTGATATATTTCAGTACTGGTTTGACTGTCTGCTACTTGCTTGATAGTGAACGATTGTCTATGGGTAAGTATTTTATGCAGTTCAGGGGGCACTCATATTGAGACGTCCGCGGTGTCCCTGTCACCTCATTCTACCCCTGGACTTTCTGCGGACTCGCAGACCTCAGTATGCCCAGATATGCCAGTACTAGAGCCTCAAATGGCGTCCACTATTCAGGCACATGCTGTTCTCGGAGTCCCTCAATATTGAGAGAGTTATTTTTTTCTTGCTCAATATAGTAAATATCAAAGATCCTTAGACACCTACTAGGACCTCCCCCTTATACTTCCACTTCAGCCATGTTTTCCTGGCTGCTTTGCAATTCGTATGCAGCAGGGTGTATATAGAGATATGAGGTGGTAGCCCTAGTACACTGGTTTTTAAACATGTCCTCAGGCCTCCCTAACAGGCCATGTTTTGAGGATATCTGAATTAGAGAGCAGGTGAATGTATCAGCTGATTAATAAAAATGGCTATTTTACCTGCTCTCCCCTAAGGCAATTCTTAAAATCTGGCCTGTTGGGGAGAAACGAGGACAGGTTTGAAAACCAGTGCCCTAGTGGGAAGGTGTCTGTAAAATGTTTCTGTCTGCTTTAGTAGTCTGTGTGTATACTGCTATGATTCTACACCTAATGTCTCTGTTGGGGACAATGCGTTAAAACCCAGCGCTTTTAGGGTGGCATGGAACATCTAGGGGTTAACAATTCTTCACGTAACCATGTTTGTCTCTTTTATTGTAACATACATAGTAGATAACATAGTAGATAAGGTTGAAAAAAGACTGAAGTCCATAGAGTTCAACCTATACAAATCTAAAATACTTTCAAAAAGCTCCAGTTAAGCTTAAATAATAATTAAAATGTGACCTATTTAATACTAGCAATCATATCCATGAATTTTTTTTATATACAGAAATGTATCCAGACTATTTTTAAATGTATCTATGGTATTGGCATTCACTACCTCCTTTGGTAATGAATTCCACAATTTTATTGCTCTTACAGTGAAAAAACATTTTCGTTGCAGGAGATTAACTCTCCTTTCCTCCAACCTTAAATTATGACCTCTTGTCAGAAACAATTTTCTTGGAATAAACAGAGCTTCTGCCATCTCTGTATATGTGCCTTGAATATATTTATATAAAGTAATCATGTCACCTCTCAAGCGCCTTTTTTCTAAAGAAAACAGACCCAGTTTGGCTAGCCTCTCCTCATAGGTTAATTTCTCCAATCCCCTTATTAGCTTTGTGGCCCTTCTCTGAAATTTTTCTAGTTCTGCAATATCTTTTTTAACAATCGGTCCCCAGAACTGCACTCCAAACTCAAGGTGAGGTCTTACCAGGGCTTTATATAATGACAGAATTATGCTTTCCTCCCTTGAATCAATGCCTCTTTTAATACATGCTAGTATCTTATTAGCCTTTGAAGCCGCTGCCCTGCATTGTGCATCCATCTTTAGCTTGTTATCTATTACTACTCCCAAATCCCTTTCCTCCTGTGTTTGGCTAAGTCTTGTCCCATTTAAAAAATATGTAGCCTGCTTATTTTTACTTCCAAAATGTAGAACCTTGCATTTTTCCGTATTAAATCTCATTTTCCATTCACTTGCCCATAGTTCTAATTTTAGCAAATCCCTTTGTAAAGAGAGTTCGTCTTGCTCTGACCTAATGACCTTACTTAACTTAGTATCATCTGCAAAATTAGAGATGCCGCTATTTAATCCTTGCTCCAAGTCATTTATAAAAATATTAAAAAGAACAGGGCCCAGTACTGATCCCTGGGGGACGCCACTGATTACCTTTGTCCAATCTGAGTATGATCCATTTACTACTACTCGTTGCTCCCTATCTTTTATCCAGTTATTTATCCATGAGCTAACATTTTCAGCTATTCCCAGTCCCTTAATTTTGTGCATTAATCTCTCATGTGGCACTGTATCAAATGCCTTTGCAAAATCTAAGTATATCACATCAACTGATTCCCCTTTATCTATATTTTTACTTACTTCCTCGTAGAATTTAATTAGATTAGTTTGACATGATCTATTTCTCCTAAAGCCATGCTGATTAGAACTCATATGCTTGTTTACACGAATATGCTCATCAATATAATCCCTTATAATCCCTTATAATCCCTTCAAATATCTTCCCCACTATTGATGTCAGACTAACTGGTCTATAGCTTCCTGGATCATCCCTGCTTCCCTTTTTGAAGAGTGGCACCACATCAGCTTTACACCAATCCTGGGGTACCATGCCTGAGGATAATGAGTCTTGAAAAATTAAGAGTAAAGGTTTGTCTATAACAGTGCTAAGTTCCCTTAACACCCTTGGGTGTATTCCATCTGGGCCTGGAGTTTTATTTACCTTAATATTTTCCAGTTTTTTCCTGATATCCTCTAAACAAAACCCAGTAAGTGGTATGGACTGGCATGTTCTATTCTGTTCCAAAGTATCATTTAATGGTTCCTCTCTTGTGTATACTGAAGAAAAAAACTGGTTTAGTACCTCAGCCTTCTCACTGTCATTATTTATCATGCTACCCTCCACGCATTTTAATGTACCTATATTATGCTTCTTAGATTTTTTGCTATTTATGTACTTAAAGAACCTTTTAGGGTTAGACTTAGAATCCTTGGCAATTTTTCATTTTCAATTTTTGCTAATTTGATTGCTTTTTTGCATGCTTTGTTACATTCCTTATAAATATTGTATGCCAAGTCTGTACTATTTTCTTTTAATAATTTAAATGCCCTACGTTTTTTCCTAATTTCTCTTAACACATTTTTATTTAGCCATAACGGCTTTGTTTTTTTTATTTTTATAACCATATGGTATGTGTTGATATGTATATTTATTTAACACATTTTTATATATTATCCATTTATCCTCTGTATTTTTATTAGAAAATACATTGTCCCAATTTATATTATTTAATGATTTCCTTAAATTGTTGAATTTTGCTTTCTTGAAATTAAAAGTCTTAGTTAATCCTTTAAAACACTGCATATGAAAAGAGATTTCAAATGTGACCATGTTATGATCACTGTTACCCAAATGTTCTTTAACTTCTATGTTTGATATTATATCTGTATTGTTTGATAGCACTAAATCCAATATAGCTTTACTCCTAGTTGGCTCCTCTATTAATTGTGACAAGAGGTTATCCCTGAGAACATTTAAAAATCTATCCCCCTTAGCTGAATTACTAGTTTCATTGGCCCAGTTTATATTGTCCATTTTTATATACGAGTACTCAATGGAATATATTCTCAATTGAATTTGGAAAACCAAGAATTTACAGGAAAATGCAACAAAATAAATAAAACCCATAATTGTAGTATTAGAAATAGTTCTAGTCAATAGGGCAGTTTAAAAACATATATATCTCTTGTAAGGTGTATCCAGTCCACGGATCATCCATTACTTGTGGGATATTCTCCTTCCCAACAGGAAGCTGCAAGAGGATCACCCACAGCAGAGATGTCTATATAGCTCCTCCTCTAACTGCCACTACCAGTCATTCTCTTGCAGCTCTCGACAAGAAAGGAAGTAGCTAGAGAGATGTGGTGTTTCTTTCATGTAATTGGCAAGAGTCCATGAGCTAGTGACGTATGGGATGTACATTCCTACCAGGAGGGGCAAAGTTTCCCAAACCTCAAAATGCCTATAAATACACCCCTCACCACACCCACAAATCAGTTTTACAAACTTTGCCTCCCGTGGAGGTGGTGAAGTAAGTTTGTGCTAGATTCTACGTTGATATGCGCTCCGCAGCAGGTTGGAGCCCGGTTTTCCTCTCAGCGTGCAGTGAATGTCAGAGGGATGTGAAGAGAGTATTGCCTATTTGAATTCAATGATCTCCTTCTACGGGGTCTATTTCATAGGTTCTCTGTTATCGGTCGTAGAGATTCATCTCTTACCTCCCTTTTCAGATCGACGATATACTCTTATATATACCATTACCTCTACTGATTCTCGTTTCAGTACTGGTTTGGCTTTCTACTACATGTAGATGAGAGTCCTGGGGTAAGTAAGTCTTATTTTTGTGACACTCTAAGCTATGGTTGGGCACTTTATATAAAAGTTCTAAATATTTGTGTTTAAACATTTATTTGCCTTGATTCAGGATATTCAATATTCCTTATTTCAGACAGTCTGTTTCATTATTTGGGATAATGCATTTGAATAATCAATTTTTTTCTTACTTTAAAATTTGACTTTTTTCCCTGTGGGCTGTTAGGCTCGCGGGGGCTGAAAATGCTTCATTTTTATTGCGTCATTCTTGGCGCTGACTTATTTGGCGCAAAAAAATTTTCTTTGTTATTTCCGGCGTCATACGTGTCACCGGAAATTGCATCATTTTTGACGTTTTTTGCGCCAAAAGTGTCAGCGTTACCGGATGTGGCGTCATTTTTGGCGCCAAAAGTATTTAGGCGCCAATAATGTGGGCGTCTTTTTTGGTGCTAAAAAATATGGGCGTCACTATTGTCTCCACATTATTTAAGTCTCATTGTTTATTGCTTCTGGTTGCTAGAAGCTTGTTCACTGGCATTTTTTCCCATTCCTGAAACTGTCATTTAAGGAATTTGATCAATTTTGCTTTATATGTTGTTTTTTCTATTACATATTGCAAGATGTCCCAGATTGACCCTGAATCAGAAGATACTTCTGGAAAATCGCTGCCTGATGCTGGATCTATCAAAGTTAAGTGTATTTGCTGTAAACTTGTGGTATCTGTTCCTCCAGCTGTTGTTTGTAATGAATGTCATGACAAACTTGTTAATGCAGATAATATTTCCTTTAGTAATGTTTCATTACCTGTTGCTGTTCCGTCAACATCTAATACTCAGAGTGTTCCTGTTAACATAAGAGATTTTGTTTCTAAATCCATTAAGAAGGCTATGTCTGTTATTCCTCCTTCTAGTAAACGTAAAAGGTCTTTTAAAACTTCTCATTTTTCAGATGAATTTTTAAATGAACATCATCATTCTGATTCTGATAATGGTTCCTCTGGTTCAGAGGATTCTGTTTCAGAGGTTGATGCCGATAAATCTTCATATTTGTTCAAAATGGAATTTATTCGTTCTTTACTTAAAGAAGTCTTAATTGCATTAGAAATAGAGGATTCTGGTCCTCTTGATACTAAATCTAAACGTTTAAATAAGGTTTTTAAATCTCCTGTAGTTATTCCAGAAGTTTTTCCTGTCCCTGATGCTATTTCTGAAGTAATCTCCAGGGAATGGAATAATTTGGGTAATTCATTTACTCCTTCTAAACGTTTTAAGCAATTATCATGTGCCATCTGACAGATTAGAGTTTTGGGACAAAATCCCTAAGGTTGATGGGGCTATCTCTACTCTTGCTAAACGTACTACTATTCCTACGGCAGATAGTACTTCCTTTAAGGATCCTTTAGATAGGAAAATTGAATCCTTTCTAAGAAAAGCTTACTTATGTTCAGGTAATCTTCTTAGACCTGCTATATCTTTAGCGGATGTTGCTGCAGCTTCAACTTTTTGGTTAGAAGCTTTAGCGCAACAAGTTACAGATCATAATTCTCATAGCATTGTTAATCTTCTTCAACATGCTAATAATTTTATTTGTTATGCCATCTTTGATATCATTAGGGTTGATGTCAGGTATATGACTAGCTATTTTAGGTAGAAGAGCTTTATGGCTTAAAACTTGGAATGCTGATATGTCTTCTAAGTCAACTTTGCTTTCCCTTTCTTTCCAGGGTAATAAATTATTTGGTTCACAGTTGGATTCTATTATTTCAACTGTTACTGGAGGGAAAGGAACTTTTTTACCACAGGATAAAAAACCTAAAGGTAAATTTAGGTCTAATAATAGTTTGCGTTCCTTTCGTCACAATAAGGAACAAAAGCCTGATCCTTCATCCACAGGAGCGGTATCAGTTTGGAAACCATCTCCAGTCTGGAATAAATCCAAGCCTTTTAGAAAGCCAAAGCCAGCTCCCAAGTCCACATGAAGGTGCGGCCCTCATTCCAGCCCAGCTGGTAGGGGGCAGATTACGTTTTTTCAAAGAAATTTGGATCAATTCAATTCACAATCTTTGGATTCAGAACATTGTTTCAGAAGGGTATAGAATAGGCTTCAAGATAAGGCCTCCTGCAAGAAGATTTTTTCTTTCCCGTATCCCAGTAAATCCAGCGAAGGCTCAAGCATTTCTGAAATGTGTTTCAGATCTAGAGTTGGCTGGAGTAATTATGCCAGTTCCAGTTCTGGAACATGGGCTGGGGTTTTACTCAAATCTCTTCATTGTACCAAAGAAGGAGAATTCCTTCAGACCAGTTCTGGATTTAAAAATATTGAATCGTTATGCAAGGATACCAACATTCAAAATGGTAACTATAAGGACTATTCTGCCTTTTGTTCAGCAAGGGCATTATATGTCCACAATAGATTTACAGGATGCATATCTGCATATTCCGATTCATCCAGATCACTATCAGTTTCTGAGATTCTCTTTCCTAGACCAGCATTACCAGTTTGTGGCTCTGCCGTTTTGCCTAACAACAGCTCCAAGGATTTTTACAAAGGTTCTCGGTGCCCTTCTGTCTGTAATCAGAGAACAGGGTATTGTGGTATTTCCTTATTTGGACGATATCTTGGTACTTGCTCAGTCTTCACATTTAGCAGAATCTCATACGAATCGACTTGTATTGTTTCTTCGAGATCATGGTTGGAAGATCAATTTACCGAAAAGTTCATTGATTCCTCAGACAAGGGTAACCTTTTTAGGTTTCCAGATAGATTCAGTGTCCATGACTCTGTCTCTGACCGACAAGAGAAGTCTAAAATTGGTTTCAGCTTGTCGAAACCTTCAGTCTCAATCATTCCCTTCGGTAGCCTTATGCATGGAAATTCTAGGTCTTATGACTGCTGCATCGGACGCGATCCCCTTTGCTCGTTTTCACATGCGACCTCTTCAGCTTTGTATACTGAACCAGTGGTGCAGGGATTATACAAAGATATCTCAATTGATATCTTTAAAACCGATTGTACGACACTCTCTGACATGGTGGACAGATCACCATCGTTTAGTTCAGGGGGCTTCTTTTGTTCTTCCGACCTGGACTGTGATTTCAACAGATGCAAGTCTGACAGGTTGGGGAGCTGTTTGGGGGTCTCTGACAGCACAAGGGGTTTGGGAATCTCAGGAGGTGAGATTACCAATAAATATTTTGGAACTCCGTGCAATTTTCAGAGCTCTTCAGTCATGGCCTCTTCTAAAGAGAGAGTCGTTCATTTGTTTTCAGACGGACAATGTCACAACTGTGGCATATATCAATCATCAAGGAGGGACTCACAGTCCTCTGGCTATGAAAGAAGTATCTCGAATACTGGTATGGGCGGAATCCAGCTCCTGTCTAATTTCTGCGGTTCATATGCCAGGTATAGACAATTGGGAAGCGGATTATCTCAGTCGCCAAACGTTACATCCGGGCGAATGGTCTCTTCACCCAGAGGTTTTTCTTCAGATTGTTCAAATGTGGGGACTTCCAGAAATAGATCTGATGGCTTCTCATCTAAACAAGAAGCTTCCCAGGTATCTGTCCAGATCCAGGGATCCTCAGGCGGAAGCAGTGTATTCGTTGTCACTTCCTTGGAAGTATCATCCTGCCTATATCTTTCCGCCTCTAGTTCTTCTTCCAAGAGTAATTTCCAAAATTCTGAAGGAATGCTCGTTTGTACTGCTGGTGGCTCCAGCATGGCCTCACAGGTTTTGGTATGCGGATCTTGTCCGGATGGCCTCTTGCCAACCGTGGACTCTTCAGTTAAGAACAGACCTTCTGTCGCAAGGTCCTTTTTTCCATCAGGATCTCAAATCCCTAAATTTGAAGGTATGGAGATTGAACGCTTGATTCTCAGTCAAAGAGGTTTCTCTGACTCTGTGATTAATACTATGTTACAGGCTCGTAAATCTGTATCTAGGAAGATGTATTATCGAGTCTGGAAGATTTACATTTCTTGGTGTCTTTCTCATCATTTTTCCTGGCATTCTTTTAGAATTCCGAGAATTTTGCAGTTTCTTCAGGATGGTTTGGATAAAGGTTTGTCTGCAAGTTCCTTGAAAGGACAAATCTCTGCTCTTTCTGTTCTTTTTCACAGAAAGATTGCTAATCTTCCTGATATTCATTGTTTTGTACAAGCTTTGGTTCGTATAAAACCTGTTAAGTCAATTTCTCCTCCTTGGAGTTTGAATTTGGTTCTGGGGGCTCTTCAAGCTCCTCAGTTTGAACCTATGCATTCACTGGACATTAAATTACTTTCTTGGAAAGTTTTGTATCTTTTGGTGATCTCTTCTGCTAGAAGAGTTTCTGAATTATCTACTCTTTCTTGTGAGTCTCCTTTCCTGATTTTTCATCAGGATAAGGCGGTATTGCGAACTTCTTTTACATTTTTACCTAAGGTTGTGAATTCTAACAACTTTAGTAGAGAAATTGTGGTTCCTTCATTGTGTCCTAATCCTAAGAATTCTAAGGAGAGATCATTGCATTCTTTGGATGTAGTTAGAGCTTTGAAATATTATGTTGAAGCTACTAAGAATTTCCAAAAGACTTCTAGTCTATTTGTTATCTTTTCCGGTTCTAGGAAAGGTCAGAAGGCCTCTGCCATTTCTTTGGCATCTTGGTTGAAATCTTTAATTCATCATGCTTATGTCGAGTCGGGTAAAACTCCGCCTCAAAGGATTACAGCTCATTCTACTAGGTCAGTTTCTACTTCCTGGGCGTTTAGGAATGAAGCTTCGGTTGATCAGATTTGCAAAGCAGCAACTTGGTCTTCTTTGCATACTTTTACTAAATTCTACCATTTTTATGTGTTTTCTTCTTCTGAAGCAGTTTTTGGTAGAAAAGTTCTTCAGGCAACTGTTTCAGTTTGATTCTTCTGCTTATAATTTCAGGTTTTTTCATTATAAGATTTAAACTTTATTTTGGGTGTGGATTATTTTCAGTGGAATTGGCTGTCTTTATTTTATCCCTCCCTCTCTAGTGACTCTTGCGTGGAAGATCCACATCTTGGGTATTCATTATCCCATACATCACTAGCTCATGGACTCTTGCTAATTACATGAAAGAAAACATAATTTATGTAAGAACTTACCTGATAAATTCATTTCTTTCATATTAGCAAGAGTCCATGAGGCCCACCCTTTTCTTCTGTTATGTGTGATCAGTCCACGGGTCATCATTACTTCTGGGATATAACTCCTCCCCAACAGGAAATGCAAGAGGATTCACCCAGCAGAGCTGCATATAGCTCCTCCCCTCTACGTCAGTCCCAGTCATTCTCTTGCACCCAACGACTAGATAGGATGTGTGAGAGGACTATGGTGATTATACTTAGTTTTTATGACTTCAATCAAAAGTTTGTTATTTTAAAATAGCACCGGAGCGTGTTATTACTTCTCTGGCAGAGTTTGAGGAAGAATCTGACAGAGATTTTTTACTATGATTTTAACCGGAGTCGTTAAGATCATATTGCTGTTCTCGACCATCTGAGGGAGGTAAAGGCTTCAGATCAGGGGACAGCGGGCAGATGAATCTGCATTGAGGTATGTGGCAGTTTTTATTTTCTGAATGGAATTGATGAGAAAAGCCTGCCATACCGTTAAAATGACATGTATGTATACACTTCAGTATTCTGGGGATGGTATTTCACCGGAACTACTGTGTTAAAGGTCACTAATCCTTTTAATAACTATTCTCATGTTAAACGTTTTTGCTGGAATGTAGAATCGTTTACATTGCTGAGGTACTGTGTGAATAAATATTTGGGCATTATTTTCCACTTGGCAGTTTTTTGCTTTAATTGTGACAGTTTCGTTTCTCTTCACTGCTGTGTGGGAGAGGGAGGGGCCGTTTTTGGCGCTCTTTGCTACGCATCAAAAAATTCCAGTCAGTTACTTTTATATTTCCTGCATGATCCGGTTCATCTCTGACAGATCTCAGGGGTCTTCAAACTTCTTTGAAGGGAGGTAAATTCTCTCAGCAGAGCTGTGAGAATTCTTATAGTGACTGTGAATAAAAAACGTTGTTTTGTTTTCTTATGTACAAATTTAATTAGTGTTGTTTTTTTTACTAATGGGAACAAACCTTTGCTAAAAGTTGTGTTGTTTTAAAGTTTGATGCTATAACTGTTTTTCAGTTCATTATTTCAACTGTCATTTAATCGTTAGTACCTCTTTGAGGCACAGTGCGTTTTTTTGCTAAAAAAGATTATAACCAAGTTGTAAGTTTTTTTGCTAGTGTGTTAAACATGTCTGACTCAGAGGAAGATATCTGTGTCATTTGTTCCAATGCCAAGGTGGAGCCCAATAGAAATTTATGTACTAACTGTATTGATGCTACTTTAAATAAAAGTCAATCTGTACAATGTGAACAAATTTCACCAAACAGCGAGGGGAGAGTTATGCCGACTAACTCGCCTCACGCGACAGTACCTGCATCTCCCGCCCGGGAGGTGCGTGATATTTTGGCGCCTAGTACATCTGGGCGGCCATTACAGATAACATTACAAGATATGGCTACTGTTATGACTGAAGTTTTGTCTAAATTACCAGAACTAAGAGGCAAGCGTGATCACTCTGGGGTGAGAACAGAGTGCGCTGACAATGCTAGGGCCATGTCTGATACTGCGTCACAGCTCGCAGAGCATGAGGACGGAGAGCTTCATTCTGTGGGTGACGGTTCTGATCCAAACAGATTGGACTCAGATATTTCAAATTTTAAATTTAAATTGGAGAACCTCCGTGTATTACTAGGGGAGGTCTTAGCAGCTCTTAACGATTGTAACACCGTTGCAATACCAGAGAAACTGTGTAGGTTGGATAAATACTTTGCGGTACCGGCGAGTACTGACGTTTTTCCTATACCTAAGAGACTAACTGAAATTGTTACTAAGGAGTGGGATAGACCCGGTGTGCCGTTCTCACCCCCTCCAATATTTAGAAAGATGTTTCCAATAGACGCCACCACTCGGGACTTATGGCAAACGGTCCCCAAGGTGGAGGGAGCAGTTTCTACTTTAGCTAAGCGTACCACTATCCCGGTGGAGGATAGCTGTGCTTTCTCAGATCCAATGGATAAAAAATTAGAGGGTTACCTTAAGAAAATATTTGTTCAACAAGGTTTTATATTACAACCCCTTGCATGTATCGCGCCGATTACGGCTGCGGCAGCATTTTGGATTGAGTCGCTTGAAGAGAACCTTAGTTCCTCTACGCTAGACGACATTACGGACAGGCTTAGAGTCCTTAAACTAGCTAATTCTTTCATTTCGGAGGCCGTAGTACATTTAACCAAACTTACGGCTAAGAACTCAGGATTCGCCATACAGGCACGCAGGGCACTGTGGCTAAAATCCTGGTCAGCTGATGTTACTTCTAAGTCCAAATTACTTAATATACCTTTCAAGGGGCAGTCCTTATTCGGGCCCGGTTTGAAAGAAATTATCGCTGACATTACGGGAGGTAAGGGCCACGCCCTACCTCAAGACAAGGCCAAAGCTAAGGCTAGACAGTCTAATTTTCGTCCCTTTCGGAATTTCAAAACAGGAGCAGCATCAACCTCCACTGCACCAAAACAGGAAGGAGCTGTTGCTCGTTACAGGCAAGGCTGGAAGCCTAACCAGTCCTGGAACAAAAGCAAGCAGGCCAGGAAACCTGCTGCTGCCCCAAAGACAGCATGAACCGAGAGCCCCCGATCCGGGACCGGATCTAGTAGGGGGCAGACTCTCTCTCTTCGCCCAGGCCTGGGCAAGAGATGTTCAGGATCCCTGGGCACTAGAGATCATATCTCAGGGATACCTTCTAGACTTCAAATTATCTCCCCCAAGAGGGAGATTTCATCTGTCAAGGTTGTCAACAAACCAGATAAAGAAAGAAGCGTTTCTACGCTGCGTACAAGATCTGTTAACAATGGGAGTGATCCATCCGGTTCCGCGGTCGGAACAAGGACAAGGGTTCTACTCAAACCTGTTTGTGGTTCCCAAAAAAGAGGGAACTTTCAGGCCAATCTTAGATTTAAAGACTCTAAACAAATTCCTAAGAGTTCCATCGTTCAAAATGGAAACTATTCGGACAATCTTACCCATGATCCAAGAGGGTCAGTACATGACCACAGTGGATTTAAAGGATGCTTACCTTCACATACCGATCCACAAAGATCATCACCGGTATCTAAGGTTTGCCTTCTTAGACAGGCACTACCAGTTTGTAGCTCTTCCATTCGGATTGGCTACGGCTCCAAGAATCTTCACAAAGGTTCTGGGTGCCCTTCTAGCGGTACTAAGACCGCGAGGGATTTCGGTAGCTCCGTACCTAGACGACATTCTAATACAAGCTTCAAGCTTTCAAACTGCCAAGTCTCATACAGAGTTAGTTCTGGCATTTCTAAGGTCGCATGGATGGAAAGTGAACGAAAAGAAGAGTTCTCTCTTTCCTCTCACAAGAGTTCCATTCTTGGGGACTCTTATAGATTCTGTAGAAATGAAGATTTACCTGACAGAAGACAGGTTAACAAAACTTCAAAATGCATGCCGCGTCCTTCATTCCATTCAACACCCGTCAGTAGCTCAATGCATGGAGGTGATCGGCTTAATGGTAGCGGCAATGGACATAGTACCTTTTGCACGCCTACACCTCAGACCGCTGCAATTATGCATGCTAAGTCAGTGGAATGGGGATTACTCAGATTTGTCCCCTACTCTGAATCTGAATCAAGAGACCAGAAATTCTCTTCTATGGTGGCTTTATCGGCCACACCTGTCCAGGGGGATGCCATTCAGCAGGCCAGACTGGACAATTGTAACAACAGACGCCAGCCTACTAGGTTGGGGCGCTGTCTGGAATTCTCTGAAGGCTCAGGGACTATGGAATCAGGAGGAGAGTCTCCTTCCAATAAACATTCTGGAATTGAGAGCAGTTCTCAATGCCCTTCTGGCTTGGCCCCAGTTAATAACTCGGGGGTTCATCAGGTTTCAGTCGGACAACATCACGACTGTAGCTTACATCAACCATCAGGGAGGGACAAGAAGCTCCCTAGCAATGATGGAAG
The DNA here is from genome assembly GCF_027579735.1 of Bombina bombina. Taxonomy (NCBI): domain Eukaryota; kingdom Metazoa; phylum Chordata; class Amphibia; order Anura; family Bombinatoridae; genus Bombina; species Bombina bombina. The sequence goes on from NC_069502.1 coordinate 1,048,284,205, forward strand.
TATCAAAGATAATTCGCTGGGCAGAGTCTCACTCTTGCCACCTATCAGCAATCCACATCCCGGGAGTGGAGAACTGGGAGGCGGATTTCTTGAGTCGCCAGACTTTTCATCCGGGGGAGTGGGAACTTCATCCGGAGGTCTTTACCCAAATACTTCGACGTTGGGGCAAACCAGAGATAGATCTCATGGCGTCTCGCCAGAACGCCAAACTTCCTCGCTACGGGTCCAGATCCAGGGATCCGGGAGCAGTTCTGATAGATGCTTTGACAGCACCTTGGAACTTCAGGATGGCTTATGTGTTTCCACCCTTCCCGCTGCTTCCTCGATTGATTGCCAAAATCAAACAGGAGAGAGCATCAGTAATTCTAATAGCACCTGCTTGGCCACGCAGGACTTGGTATGCAGATCTAGTGGACATGTCATCCTGTCCGCCTTGGTCTCTACCTCTAAGACAGGACCTTCTGATACAGGGTCCATTCAAACATCAAAATCTAACTTCTCTGAAGCTGACTGCTTGGAAATTGAACGCTTGATTTTATCAAAACGTGGTTTTTCTGAATCGGTTATTGATACCCTGATTCAGGCTAGGAAGCCTGTTACCAGAAGGATTTACCATAAAATATGGCGGAAATACCTATACTGGTGCGAATCCAAAGGTTACTCCTGGAGTAAGGTTAGGATCGCTAGGATATTGTCTTTTCTACAAGAAGGTTTAGAAAAGGGTTTATCAGCTAGTTCATTAAAGGGACAGATTTCAGCTCTGTCCATCTTGTTACACAGACGTCTGTCAGAAAATCCAGACGTCCAGTCCTTTTGTCAGGCTTTAGCTAGGATCAAGCCTGTGTTTAAAGCTGTTGCTCCACCATGGAGTTTAAACTTAGTTCTTAACGTTTTACAGGGTGTTCCGTTTGAACCCCTTCATTCCATTGATATAAAAATGTTATCTTGGAAAGTTCTGTTTTTAATGGCTATTTCCTCGGCTCGAAGAGTCTCTGAGTTATCAGCCTTACATTGTGATTCCCCTTATCTGATTTTTCACTCAGACAAGGTAGTTCTGCGTACTAAACCTGGGTTCTTACCTAAGGTAGTCACTAACAGGAACATCAATCAAGAGATTGTTGTCCCATCCTTGTGTCCAAATCCTTCTTCAAAGAAGGAACGTCTTTTACACAATCTGGATGTAGTTCGTGCCCTCAAGTTCTACTTGCAGGCAACTAAAGATTTTCGCCAAACTTCTTCCTTGTTTGTCGTTTACTCTGGACAGAGGAGAGGTCAAAAAGCTTCTGCTACCTCTCTCTCTTTTTGGCTTCGTAGCATAATACGTTTAGCTTATGAGACTGCTGGACAGCAGCCTCCTGAAAGAATTACAGCTCACTCCACTAGAGCTGTGGCTTCCACTTGGGCCTTTAAGAATGAGGCCTCTGTTGAACAGATTTGCAAGGCTGCAACTTGGTCTTCGCTTCATACTTTTTCCAAATTTTTCAAATTTGACACTTTTGCTTCTTCGGAGGCTATTTTTGGGAGAAAGGTTCTTCAGGCAGTGGTTCCTTCTGTATAATGAGCCTGCCTATCCCTCCCGTCATCCGTGTACTTTTGCTTTGGTATTGGTATCCCAGAAGTAATGATGACCCGTGGACTGATCACACATAACAGAAGAAAACATAATTTATGCTTACCTGATAAATTCCTTTCTTCTGTTGTGTGATCAGTCCACGGCCCGCCCTGTTTTAAGGCAGGTAAATATCTTTTAAATTATACTCCAGTCACCACTTCACCCTTGGTTACTCCTTTCTCGTTGATTCTTGGTCGAATGACTGGGACTGACGTAGAGGGGAGGAGCTATATGCAGCTCTGCTGGGTGAATCCTCTTGCATTTCCTGTTGGGGAGGAGTTATATCCCAGAAGTAATGATGACCCGTGGACTGATCACACAACAGAAGAAAGGAATTTATCAGGTAAGCATAAATTATGTTTTTGTGGTGGTTATGATTTTTTTGTATAAAGCACAATTATTCCAATTCCTTATTTTTTATGCTTTCGCACTTTTGTCTTATCACCCCACTTCTTGGCTATGCGTTAAACTGATTTGTGGGTGTGGTGAGGGGTGTATTTATAGGCATTTTGAGGTTTGGGAAACTTTGCCCCTCCTGGTAGGAATGTATATCCCATACGTCACTAGCTCATGGACTCTTGCTAATATGAAAGAAATGAATTTATCAGGTAAGTTCTTACATAAATTATGTTTTTTATTTAGTTTATCTTCAATCAAAAGTTTATTTTCAAATGGTACCGGAGTTGTACTATTTTAGCCTCAAGCAGAAAGTAGAAGAAGAGTCTGCCTGTGGTCTTTGATCTTAGCAGGTTGTAACTAAGATCCATTGCTGTTCTCACACATAACTGAAGAGAGAGGTAACTTCAGCTGGGGGAATGGCGTGCAGGGTCTCCTGCTATGAGGTATGTGCAGTTTAAATTTTTCTAGCGAAATGAATATGCTAGAAAACGTGGTTTTTCTGAGTCAGTTATTGATACCTTAATACAGGCTAGGAAGCCTGTTACCAGAAAGATTTACCATAAGATATGGCGCAAATACTTATGTTGGTGCGATTCCAAGAGTTACTCATGGAGTAAGGTTAGGATTCCGAGGATATTGTCTTTTCTACAAGAAGGTTTAGAAAAGGGTTTATCCGCTAGTTCCTTAAAGGGACAGATTTCAGCTCTGTCCATTCTTTTACACAAACGTCTGTCAGAAGTTCCGGACGTTCAAGCTTTTTGTCAGGCTTTAGCTAGGATCAAGCCTGTGTTTAAAACTGTTGCTCCACCATGGAGTTTGAACTTAGTTCTTAATGTTTTACAGGGGGTTCCGTTTGAACCCTTCATTCCATTGATATCAAGTTGTTATCTTGGAAAGTTCTGTTTTTAATGGCGATTTCCTCGGCTCGAAGAGTCTCTGAGTTATCTGCCTTACATTGTGATTCTCCTTATCTGATTTTTCATTCAGACAAGGTAGTTCTGCGTACTAAACCTGGGTTCCTACCTAAGGTGGTCACTAACAGGAATATCAATCAAGAGATTGTGGTTCCATCTTTGTGTCCTAATCCTTCTTCGAAAAAGGAACGTCTGCTACACAATCTAGATGTAGTCCGTGCCCTGAAATTTTATCTACAGGCAACTAACGATTTTCGACAAACGTCTTCCCTGTTTGTCGTTTATTCTGGTCAGAGGAGAGGTCAAAAAGCTTTGGCTACCTCTCTCTCCTTTTGGCTTCGTAGCATAATACGGTTAGCCTATGAGACTGCTGGACAGCAGCCTCCTGAAAGAATTACAGCACATTCTACTAGAGCTGTGGCTTCCACTTGGGCCTTTAAGAATGAGGCTTCTGTTGAACAGATTTGCAAGGCTGCAACTTCTCTTCATACTTTTTCCAAATTTTACAAATTTGACACTTTTGCTTCTTCGGAGGCTGTTTTTGGGAGAAAGGTTCTTCAGGCAGTGGTTCCTTCCGTATAAAGAGCCTGCCTGTCCCTCCCGTCATCCGTGTACTTTAGCTTTGGTATTGGTATCCCATAAGTAATGGATGATCCGTGGACTGGATACACTTAACAAGAGAAAACATAATTTATGCTTACCTGATAAATTTATTTCTCTTGTAGTGTATCCAGTCCACGGCCCGCCCTGTCACTTTAAGGCAGGTCATTTTTCCATTAAACTACAGTCACCACTGCACCCTATGGTTTTCCTTTCTCTGCATGTTTTCGGTCGAATGACTGGTAATGGCAGTTAGGGGAGGAGCTATATAGCAGCTCTGCTGGGTGAATCCTCTTGCACTTCCTGTTGGGGAGGAGTTAATATCCCATAAGTAATGGATGATCCGTGGACTGGATACACTACAAGAGAAATAAATTTATCAGGTAAGCATAAATTATGTTTTCTTTTTGGCTAAGGAGTATAATACACTTATGAGACTGCTGGCTAGCAGCCTCCTGAAAGGATAACAGCTCATTCTACTAGAGCGGTAGCTTCCACATGGGCTTTTAAGAATGAGGCTTCTGTTGAACAGATTTGTAAGGCGGCGACTTGGTCTTTGCTTCATACTTTTTCAAAATTCTATAAATTTGATACTTTAGCTTCTTCGGAGGCTATTTCTTTCATGTAATTAGCAAGAGTCCATGAGCTAGTGACGTATGGGATATACATTCCTACCAGGAGGGGCAAAGTTTCCCAAACCTTAAAATGCCTATAAATACACCCCTCACCACACCCACAATTCAGTTTTTACAAACTTTGCCTCCGATGGAGGTGGTGAAGTAAGTTTGTGCTAGATTCTACGTTGATATGCGCTCCGCAGCAAGTTGGAGCCCGGTTTTCCTCTCAGCGTGCAGTGAATGTCAGAGGGATGTGAGGAGAGTATTGCCTATTTGAATGCAGTGATCTCCTTCTAAGGGGTCTATTTCATAGGTTCTCTGTTATCGGTCGTAGAGATTCATCTCTTACCTCCCTTTTCAGATCGACGATATACTCTTATATATACCATTACCTCTGCTGATTCTCGTTTCAGTACTGGTTTGGCTATCTGCTATATGTAGATGAGTGTCCTGGGGTAAGTAAGTCTTATTTTCTGTGACACTCCTAGCTATGGTTGGGCACTTTGTTTATAAAGTTCTAAATATATGTATTCAAACATTTATTTGCCTTGACTCAGAATGTTCAACTTTCCTTATTTTTCAGACAGTCAGTTTCATATTTGGGATAATGCATTTTAATTTAACATTTTTTACCTTAAAAATTGACTTTTTCCCTGTGGGCTGTTAGGCTCGCGGGGGCTGAAAATGCTTCATTTTATTGCGTCATTCTTGGCGCAGACTTTTTTGGCGCAAAAATTCTATTTCCGTTTCCGGCGTCATACGTGTCGCCGGAAGTTGCGTCATTCTTTGACGTTATTTTGCGCCAAAAATGTCGGCGTTCCGGATGTGGCGTCATTTTTGGCGCCAAAAAGCATTTAGGCGCCAAATAATGTGGGCGTCTTATTTGGCGCGAAAAAATATGGGCGTCACTTTTGTCTCCACATTATTTAAGTCTCATTTTTTATTGCTTCTGGTTGCTAGAAGCTTGTTCTTTGGCATTTTTTCCCATTCCTGAAACTGTCATTTAAGGAATTTGATCAATTTTGCTTTATATGTTGTTTTTTTCTTTTACATATTGCAAGATGTTCCACGTTGCAACTGAGTCAGAAGATACTTCAGGAAAATCACTGCACAATGCTGGAGCTACCAAGCTAAGTGTATCTGCTATAAACTTTTGGTATCTGTTTCTCCAGCTGTTATTTGTATTGCATGTCATGTCAAACTTATTAATGCAGATAAAATTTCCTTTAGTACTGTTACATTACCTGTTGCTGTTCCGTCAACATCTAATTTTCAGAGTGTTCCTGATAACATAAGAGATTTTATTTTTTAAATCCATTAAGAAGGCTATGTCTGTTATTTTTCCTTCTAGTATACATAAAAGTCTTTTAAAACTTCTCTTTTTTTCAGATGAATTTTTAAATGAACATCATCATTCTGATACTGATAATGGTTCTTCTGGTTCTGAGGTTTCTGTCTCAGAGGTTGATGCTGATAAATCTTTGTATTTGTTCAAGATGGAATTTATTCGTTCTTTACTTAAAGAAGTGTTATTTGCATTAGAAATAGAGGATTCTGGTCCTCTTGATACTAAATGTAAACGTTTAAATAAGGTTTTTAAATCTCCTGTAGTTATTCCAGAAGTGTTTTATCTCCCTGATGCTATTTCTGAAGTAATTTCCAGGGAATGGAATAATTTGGGTAATTTATTTACTCCTTCTAGACGTTTAAGCAAATTATATCCTGTGCCATCTGACAGATTAGAGTTTTTTGGGACAAAAATCCCTAAGGTTATGGGGCTGTCTCTACTCCTGCTAATGTACTACTATTCCTACGGCAGATAGTACTTCATTTAAGGATCCTTTAGATAGGAAAATTGATTCCTTTCTAAGAAAAGCTTACTTATGTTCAGGTAATCTTCTTAGACCTGCTATATTTTTAGCGGATGTTGCTGCAGCTTCAACTTTTTGGTTAGAAGCTTTAGCGCAACAAGTAACAGATCATAATTTTATAGCATTATTTTTATTCTATAACATGCTAATAATTTTATTGGTGATACCATCTTTTGATATCATTAGAGTTGATGTCAGGTATATGTCTCTAGCTATTTTAGCTAGAATAGCTTTATGGATTAAACTTGGAATGCTGACATGTCTTCTAAGTCAACTTTGCTTTCCCTTTCTTTCCAGGGTAAATAATCATTTTCGTTCCTTTCCTCACAAGGAACAAAAGCCTGATCCTTCATCCTCAGGAGCGGTATCAGTTTGGAAACTATTTCCAGTTTGGAATATATCCATGCCTTATAGAAACCTATAGCCAGCTCCTAAGTACTTATGAAGGTGCGGCCCTTATTCCAGCTCAGCTGGTATGGGGCAGTTTACGTTTTCTTCAAAGAAATTTGGATCAATTCCGTTCTTAATCTCTGGTTTCAGAAACATTGTTTCAGAAAGGTACAGAATTGGCTTCAAGTTAAGGCCTCCTGCTAAGAGATTCTTTTCTTTCCCGTGTCCCAGTTAACACAGCAAAGGCTCAGCATTTCTGAAATGTGTTTCAGATCTAGAGTTGGCTGGAGTATTTATGCCAGTTCCAGTTCTGGAACAGGGGCTGGGGTCTTATTTTATCTCTTCATTGTATCAAAGAAGGTCAATTCCTTCAGACCAGTTCCGGATCTATCATTATTGAATCATTATGTTAGGATACCAACATTCAAGATGGTTACTGTAGGACTATCCTGCCTTTTGTTTAGCAAGGGCATTATATGTCTACAATAGATTTACAGGATGTGTATCTGCATATTCCGATTCATCCAGATCACTTTTAGTGTCTGAGATTCTCTTTTTAGACAAGCATTACCAGTTTTGTGGCTCTACCGTTTGGCTTAGCCTCAGTTCCAAGAATTTTTTTCAAAGGTTCTCGGTGCCCTTCTTTCTGTAATCAGAGAATAGGGTTTTGGTATTTCCTTATTTGGACGATATCTTGGTATTTGCTCAGTCTTTTCATTTTCGAAGAATCTCATACGAATCGACTTGTGTTGTTTCTTCAAGTTCATGGTTGGAGGATCAATTTACCAATCAGTTCATTGATTCCTCAGACAAGGGTAACCTTTTTAGGTTTCTAGATAGATTCAGTGTCTATGACTCTGTCCTTGTCAGACAAGAGAAGTTTAACATTGATATCAGCTTGTCAAAACCTTCAGTCACAATCATTCCCTTTGGTAGCCTTATGCATGGAAATGTTGGGTCTTAGGACTGCCGCATCAGATGCGATCTCCTTTGCTCGTTTTCACATGCGACCTCTTCAGCTCTGTATGCTGAACCAATGGTGCAGGGATTACTCAAAGATATCTCAATTAATATCTTTAAACCGATTTTACAACACTCTCTGACATGGTGGACAGATCACCATCGTTTAGTTCAGGGGGCTTCTTTGTTCTTCCGACCTGGACTATAATCTCAACAGATGCAAGTCTTACAGGTTGGGGAGCTGTGTGGGGGTATCTGACGGCACAAGGGGTTTGGGAATCTCTGGAGGTGAGATTTCCGATCAATATTTTGGAACTCCGTGCAATTTTCAGAGCTCTTCAGTCTTGGCCTCTTCTGAAGAGAGAGTTGTTCATTTGTTTTCAGATAGACAATGTCACAACTGTGGCATACATCAATCATCAAGGAGGGACTCACAGTCCTCTGGCTATGAAAGAAGTATCTCGAATTTTGGTTTGGGCGGAATCCAGCTCCTGTCTAATCTCTGCGGTTCATATCCCAGGTATGGACAATTGGAAAGCGGATTATCTCAGTCGTCAAACGTTGCATCCGGGCGAATGGTCTCTTCACCCAGAGGTATTTCTTCAGATTGTTCAAATGTAGGAACTTCCAGAAATAGATCTGATGGCTTCTCATCTAAACAAGAAACTTCCCAGGTATCTGTCCAGATCCCGGGATCCTCAGGCGGAGGCAGTGGATGCATTATCACTTCCTTGGAAGTATCATCCTCCCTATATCTTTCCGCCTCTAGTTCTTCTTCCAAGAGTAACCTCCAAGATTCTGAAGGAATGCTCGTTTGTTCTGCTGGTAGCTCCGGCATGGCCTTATAGGTTTTGGTATGCGGATCTTGTCCGGATGGCCTCTTGCCAACCGTGGACTCTTCCGTTAAGACCAGACCTTTTGTCTCAAGGTCCTTTTTTTTCCATCAGGATCTGAAATCCTTAAATTTAAAGGTATGGCGATTGAACGCTTGATTCTTGGTCAAAGAGGTTTCTCTGACTCTGTGATTAATACTATGTTACAGGCTCGTACATCTGTATCCAGAGAGATATATTATAGAGTCTGGAAGACTTATATTTCTTGGTGTCTTTCTCATAATTTTTCTTGGCATTCTTTTAGAATACCGAGAATATTACAGTATTCTTCAGGATGGTTTAGATAAGGGTTTGTCCGCAAGTTCCTTGAAAGGTCAAATCTCTGCTCTTTCTGTTCTTTTTCACAGAAAGATTGCTAATCTTCCTGATATTCATTGTTTTGTACAAGCTTTGGTTCGTATAAAGCCTGTCATTAAGTCAATTTCTCCTCCTTGGAGTTTGAATTTGGTTCTGGGGGCTCTTCAAGCTCCTCCATTTGAACCTATGCATTCATTGGATATTAAATTACTTTCTTGGAAAGTTTTTTGTTCCTTTTGGCCATCTCTTCTGCCAGAAGAGTTTCTGAATTATCTGCTCTTTCTTATGAGTCTCCTTTTCTGATTTTTCATCAGGATAAGGCGGTGTTGCGAACTTCTTTTGAATTTTTACCTAAAGTTGTGAATTCCAACAACATTAGTAGAGAAATTGTGGTTCCTTCATTATGTCCTAATCCTAAGAATTCTAAGGAGAAATCGTTGCATTCTTTGGATGTTGTTAGAGCTTTGAAATATTATGTTGAAGCTACGAAATCTTTTCGTAAGACTTCTAGTCTATTTGTTATTTTTTCCGGTTCTAGAAAAGGCCAGAAAGCTTCTGCCATTTCTTTGGCATCTTGGTTGAAATCTTTAATTCATCTTGCCTATGTTGAGTCGGGTAAAACTCCGCCTCAGAGAATTACAGCTCATTCTACTAGGTCAGTTTCTACTTCCTGGGCGTTTAGGAATGAAGCTTCGGTTGACCAGATCTGCAAAGCAGCGACTTGGTCCTCTTTGCATACTTTTACTAATTTCTACCATTTTGATGTATTTTCTTCTTCTGAAGCAGTTTTTGGTAGAAAAGTACTTCAGGCAGCGGTTTCAGTTTGAATCTTCTGCTTATGTTTTTCATTAAACTTTATTTTGGGTGTGGATTATTTTCAGCAGGAATTGGCTGTCTTTATTTTATCCCTCCCTCTCTAGTGACTCTTGTGTGGAAAGATCCACTTCTTGGGTAGTCATTATCCCATACGTCACTAGCTCATGGACTCTTGCTAATTACATGAAAGAAAACATAATTTATGTAAGAACTTACCTGATAAATTCATTTCTTTCATATTAGCAAGAGTCCATGAGGCCCGCCCTTTTTTTGTGGTGGTTATGATTTTGTATAAAGCACAATTATTCCAATTCCTTATTTTATATGCTTTCGCACTTTTTTCTTATCACCCCACTTCTTGGCTATTCGTTAAACTGAATTGTGGGTGTGGTGAGGGGTGTATTTATAGGCATTTTAAGGTTTGGGAAACTTTGCCCCTCCTGGTAGGAATGTATATCCCATACGTCACTAGCTCATGGACTCTTGCTAATATGAAAGAAATGAATTTATCAGGTAAGTTCTTACATAAATTATGTTTTTTGGGAGACAGGTTTTGCAGGCAGTGGTGCCTTCCGTTTAAGCACCTGCCTTGTCCCTCCCTTCATCCGTGTCCTATAGCTTTGGTATTGGTATCCCACAAGTAATGGATGATCCGTGGACTGGATGCACCTTACAAGAGAAAACAAAATTTATGCTTACCTGATAAATGTATTTATCTTGTGGTGTATCCAGTCCACGGCCCGCCCTGTCATTTTAAGGCAGGTGTGTTTTATTTTTAAACTTCAGTCACCACTGCACCCTATGGTTTCTCCTTTCTCTTGCTTGTCTTCGGTCGAATGACTGGTAGTGGCAGTTAGAGGAGGAGCTATGTAGACAGCTCTGCTGTGGGTGATCCTCTTGCAGCTTCCTGTTGGGAAGGAGAATATCCCACAAATAATGGATGATCCGTGGACTGGATACACCACAAGAGAAATAAATTTATCAGGTAAGCATAAATTATTTTTTTTTAAACTTTGAAAACAGAGCTTATATAGCAGAGCTCTATATCTGCAGTCCTTTTCTCCAACATAGGTGTGTCCGGTCCACGGCGTCATCCTTACTTGTGGGATATTCTCTTCCCCAACAGGAAATGGCAAAGAGCCCAGCAAAGCTGGTCACATGATCCCTCCTAGGCTCCGCCTTCCCCAGTCATTCTCTTTGCCGTTGTACAGATTGGGAACAATAATAGACTCCTTAGAAATGAGGATTTTTCTGACAGAGGCCAGAAAAACAAAACTTCTGAACTCTTGTCAAATACTTCATTCTGTTCCTCTTCCTTCCATAGCGCAGTGCATGGAAGTAATAGGTTTGATGGTAGCGGCAATGGACATAGTTCCTTTTGCGCGCATTCATCTAAGACCATTGCAACTGTGCATGCTCAGTCAGTGGAATGGGGACTATACAGACTTGTCTCCGACGATACAAGTAAATCAGAGGACCAGAGATTCACTCCGTTGGTGGCTGTCCCTGGACAACCTGTCACAGGGGATGAGCTTCCGCAGACCAGAGTGGGTCATTGTCACGACCGACGCCAGTCTGGTGGGCTGGGGCGCGGTCTGGGGACCCCTGAAAGCTCAGGGTCTTTGGTCTCGGGAAGAATCTCTTCTACCGATAAATATTCTGGAACTGAGAGCGATATTCAATGCTCTCAAGGCTTGGCCTCAGCTAGCAAAGGCCAAGTTCATACGGTTTCAATCAGACAACATGACAACTGTTGCGTACATCAACCATCAGGGGGGAACAAGGAGTTCCCTGGCGATGGAAGAAGTGACCAAAATCATTCAATGGGCGGAGACTCACTCCTGCCACTTGTCTGCAATCCACATCCCAGGAGTGGAAAATTGGGAAGCGGATTTTCTGAGTCGTCAGACATTTCATCCGGGGGAGTGGGAACTCCATCCGGAAATCTTTGCCCAAATTACTCAACTGTGGGGCATTCCAGACATGGATCTGATGGCCTCTCGTCAGAACTTCAAGGTTCCTTGCTACGGGTCCAGATCCAGGGATCCCAAGGCGACTCTAGTAGATGCACTAGTAGCACCTTGGACCTTCAAACTAGCTTATGTATTCCCGCCGTTTCCTCTCATCCCCAGGCTGGTAGCCAGGATCAATCAGGAGAGGGCATCGGTGATCTTGATAGCTCCTGCGTGGCCACGCAGGACTTGGTATGCAGACCTGGTGAATATGTCATCGGCTCCACCATGGAAGCTACCTTTGAGACGAGACCTTCTTGTTCAAGGTCCGTTCGAACATCCGAATCTGGTCTCACTCCAACTGACTGCTTGGAGATTGAACGCTTGATCTTATCAAAGCGAGGATTCTCAGATTCTGTCATTGATACTCTTGTTCAGGCCAGAAAGCCTGTAACTAGAAAAATTTACCACAAAATATGGAAAAAATATATCTGTTGGTGTGAATCTAAAGGATTCCCTTGGGACAAGGTAAAAATTCCTAAGATTCTATCCTTTCTTCAAGAAGGTTTGGAGAAAGGATTATCTGCAAGTTCCTTGAAGGGACAGATTTCTGCCTTGTCTGTGTTACTTCACAAAAAGCTGGCAGCTGTGCCAGATGTTCAAGCCTTTGTTCAGGCTCTGGTTAGAATCAAGCCTGTTTACAAACCTTTGACTCCTCCTTGGAGTCTCAATTTAGTTCTTTCAGTTCTTCAGGGGGTTCCGTTTGAACCCTTACATTCCGTTGATATTAAGTTATTATCTTGGAAAGTTTTGTTTTTGGTTGCAATTTCTTCTGCTAGAAGAGTTTCAGAATTATCTGCTCTGCAGTGTTCTCCTCCTTATCTGGTGTTCCATGCAGATAAGGTGGTTTTACGTACTAAACCTGGTTTTCTTCCGAAAGTTGTTTCTAACAAAAACATTAACCAGGAGATAGTCGTGCCTTCTTTGTGTCCGAATCCAGTTTCAAAGAAGGAACGCTTGTTGCACAATTTGGATGTTGTTCGTGCTCTAAAATTCTATTTAGATGCTACAAAGGATTTTAGACAAACATCTTCCTTGTTTGTTGTTTATTCTGGTAAAAGGAGAGGTCAAAAAGCAACTTCTACCTCTCTCTCTTTTTGGATTAAAAGCATCCTCAGATTGGCTTACGAGACTGCCGGACGGCAGCCTCCTGACAGAATCACAGCTCATTCCACTAGGGCTGTGGCTTCCACATGGGCCTTCAAGAACGAGGCTTCTGTTGATCAGATATGTAAGGCAGCGACTTGGTCTTCACTGCACACTTTTACTAAATTTTACAAGTTTGATACTTTTGCTTCTTCTGAGGCTATTTTTGGGAGAAAGGTTTTGCAAGCCGTGGTGCCTTCCATCTAGGTGACCTGATTTGCTCCCTCCCTTCATCCGTGTCCTAAAGCTTTGGTATTGGTTCCCACAAGTAAGGATGACGCCGTGGACCGGACACACCTATGTTGGAGAAAACAGAATTTATGTTTACCTGATAAATTACTTTCTCCAACGGTGTGTCCGGTCCACGGCCCGCCCTGGTTTTTTAATCAGGTCTGATAATTTATTTTCTTTAACTACAGTCACCACGGTATCATATGGTTTCTCCTATGCAAATATTCCTCCTTTACGTCGGTCGAATGACTGGGGAAGGCGGAGCCTAGGAGGGATCATGTGACCAGCTTTGCTGGGCTCTTTGCCATTTCCTGTTGGGGAAGAGAATATCCCACAAGTAAGGATGACGCCGTGGACCGGACACACCGTTGGAGAAAGTAATTTATCAGGTAAACATAAATTCTGTTTTTTCATTGGCTCCCCTTTACGTGAATTACACTGTATGTAGTACATGGTTGATTGTAATCTTTCTTTTTGATGACATCCCTTGTTTTTGCATTTACAGACTTGCCAAAATTCGTGAGAACACGGTTGCTTCGTTAAAGAACGCTGCAAGCCATGTAAGTTATTTTTATTATATTATATGTATTATATATACATTTGAGAAAATAGAATGATGTGTGTAAATATATCTAAATAGTATTTCTTTTGCATGATGTACCAAGTCCACGGATTCATCCTTGTGGGATATTATCCTTCCTAACAGGAAGTGGCAAAGAGAGCACCGCAGCAGAGCTGTCTATATAGCTCCCCCTTAACTCCACCCCCCAGTCATTCTCTTTGCCGGCTCTAAGCAGGAAGGGTAAAGTGAAAGAGGTGTTAAGCTGTTTTATTTTATCTACAATCAAGAGTTTATTTTTAAATGGTACCGGTGTTGTACTATTTACTCTCAGGCAGAACATAGATGAAGATTTCTGCCTGGAGGATTATGATCTTAGCATTTGTAACTAAGGTCCACTGCTGTTCCCACAGAAGCTGAGGAGTACAGGAAAACTTCAGTGTGAGGAACGGTTTCTTGCTATACAGCAATGAGGTATGTTCAGTCATTTTTTCTGCAGAGACTGTGTTAACTCAGAAAGGCTGACAGTATCCCCATTAGGGGAAGGGTAAGCAGTAATCCTAGTGTTATAAGAGGCTTTACTAGCTTACATAAAGGGCTAATTTTTTTTGGGGCACTGGGAGTAATGTTGTTATTCTGATGGGACATTTGCTTGAGGGTTGATTTGGCTTATTTTGTGGTTGTTATAACCCACATGGCTTTCAGACAAGGTTTGTTGGATTTGTGTAGGCCCCAGCAACATCGAGTGCGGTGGGCGGGGCCTATTTTCGCGCCTCAGTTGCGCATTTAGTTATACAGTCAAGCAGCAAGCAACTTCTCCAGAGGTCCTGATATTCTTCTGAGGGCCTAATCAAAGCTTTAACCTCATATTATTGTTCCCTAAGGGCAGGTAGGGCCACAGCAGAGCTGTGGCAAGGTGCTAATAGGGGTTTAAACCGGTTTTAGACATTTATCAATCCGTTTTTTTCATTTGGGGGTTTATTGCTTATTTACTTGGGGTGCAATCCTTCTAAAGCTTAGTGGGTACACTGTTAAAATTTCGGAAAATTTGAAGCAATTTTAACCTGTTTTGCAGTTTGTGTATGCTTTTTTTTCTCTTAGAGGCACAGTACCGTTTTTGCAAATTGTGTTTTTTTCATTAAATAGTGTTTTCCAAGCTTGCTTGCCTCATTACTAGCCTGTTAAGCATGTCTGACACTGAGGAAACTCATTGCTCAATTTGTTTAGAAGCCATTGTGGAACCCCCTCTTAGAATGTGTCCCACTTGTACTGATATGTCTATATATTGCAAACCGCATATTTTGACTTATAAGAGTTTGGCATTAGATGATTCTCAGACAGAAGGAAATCAGGTTTTGCCATCTAGTTCTCCCCAAGTGTCACAACCAGTAACGCCCGCACAAGCGACGCCAAGTACTTCTAGTGCGTCTAATTCTTTCACCTTGCAAGATATGGCTTCAGTTATGAATACTACCCTCACAGAGGTTTTATCTAAGCTGCCAGGGTTGCAAGGGAAGCGCAGTAGCTCTGGGTTAAGATCAAATGCTTTAGTAGCCATATACGATATTCCCTCACAATGTTCTGAGGTAGGGATGAGGGATTTGCTATCTAAGGGAGAGATTTCTGATTCAGGAAAGATGTTCCCTCAGACAGATTCAGATATGACGGCATTTAAATTTAAGCTAGAGCACCTCCGCTTATTGCTCAGGGAGGTTTTAGCTACTCTGGATGATTGTGACCCTATTGTAGTTCCAGAGGAATTGTGTAAAATGGACAAATATTTAGAGGTTCCTGTTTACACTGATGTTTTTCCGGTCCCTAAGAGGATTTCGGACATTGTTACTAAGGAGTGGGATAGACCAGGTATTCCGTTCGCTCCCCCTCCTGTTTTTAAGAAAATGTTTCCCATATCTGACACCATAAAAGACTCATGGCAGACGATCCCTAAGGTGGAGGGAGCTATTTCTACTCTGGCTAAGCGTACAACTATACCTATTGAAGACAGTTGTGCTTTTATTGATCCTATGGATAAAAAATTAGAGGGTCTCCTAAAGAAATTTTTTGTTCATCAAGGTTTTCTTCTTCAACCTATAGCGTGCATTGTTCCTGTAACCGCTTCAGCTGCCTTTTGGTTTGAGGCTCTAGAAGAGTCTCTTCAGATGAAGACTCCACTAAATGATATTCTGGACAGAATTAAGGCTCTTAAGTTAGCTAATTCTTTTATTACAGACGATGCTTTTCATCTTGCTAAGTTAGCAGCAAAGAATTCAGGTTTTGCCATTTTAGCGCGTAGAGCGTTATGGCTTAAATCCTGGTCAGCTGATGTGTCATCTAAATCTAATCTTTTGTCCATCCCTTTCAAAGGTAAGACACTATTCGGGGCTGCACTGAAAGAGATCATTTCAGACATTACTGGAGGGAAGGGTCATGCCCTCCCTCAAGATAAGTCAAATAAGACAAGGACCAAAGAAAATAATTTTCGTTCCTTTCGAAACTTCGAGTGGTCCCACTGCCTCTTCCTCTGCTGCAAAGCAAGAGGGGAACTTTGCTCAATCCAAGCCAACCTGGAGACCTAATCAGGCTTGGAACAAGAGTAAACAGGCCAAAAAGACTGCTGCTGCCACTAAGTCAACATGAAGGGGTAGCCCCCGATCCGGGACCAGATCTAGTAGGGGGCAGACTCTCTCTCTTTGCTCAGGCCTGGGCAAGAGACGTTCAGGATTCCTGGGCAGCAGAAATTGTAACCGAGGGATACCTTCTAGATTTCAAGGATTCTCCTCCAAGGGGGAGGATCCATCTTTCTCAATTGTCTGTAAACCCGACAAAAAGAGAGGCGTTCTTACGCTGTGTAGAAGACCTTTTTACCATGGGAGGGATCTGTCCAGTTCCAAAAGCAGAGCAGGGGCAGGGGTTCTACTCCAATCTGTTTGTGGTTCCCAAGAAAGAGGGAACTTTCAGACCAATTCTAGATCTCAAGATCCTAAATCAATTCCTAAGAGTCCCATCTTTCAAGATGGAGACCATTCGGATTATCTTGCCATTGATCAAGGAGGATCAATATATGACCACTGTGCACTTAAAAGATGCGTGTCTACACATTCCTATCCACAAAGATCATCACCAGTTCCTCAGGTTCGCCTTTCTGGAAAAGCATTATCAGTTTGTGGCTCTTCCATTCGGGTTGGCCACGGCGCCACAAATCTTCACAAAGGTGCTAGGGTCCCTTCTGGCGGTTCTAAGGCCACGGGGCATAGCAGTGGCGCCTTATCTAGACGACATTCTAATTCAAGCGTCGACTTTCCAACTAGCCAAGTCTCACACGGACTTAGTGTTGGCCTTTCTAAGATCTCACGGGTGGAAGGTGAATGTAAAAAAAGAGTTCTCTTTCCCCCCTCACAAGTGTTTCATTTCTAGGGACTCTGATAGACTCAGTGGACATGAAAATATTTTTGACGGAGGTCAGGAAATCAAAGATTTTGTCCTCCTGCCAAGCTCTTCATTCCATTTCTTGGCCGTCAGTGGCTCAGTGTATGGAGGTGATCGGTCTAATGGTAGCGGCAATGGACATAGTTCCGTTTGCTCGTTTGAGCATGCATAGTTGCAGTGGTCTGAGATGCAATCAGTGGAATGGGGATTATGCGGATTTATCTCCTCAGATAAATCTGGATCAAGAGACCAGAGACTCTCTTCTTTGGTGGTTGTCACAGGATCATCTGTCCCAGGGAATGTGTTTCCGCAGGCCAGATTGGGTTATAGTGACTACAAACGCCAGCCTTCTGGGCTGGGGTGCAGTCTGGAATTCCCTGAAAGCAAAGGGTTTGTGGACTCGGGAGGAGGCTCTCCTACCGATAAGTATTCTGGAATTAAGAGTGATATTCAATGCTCTCCAGGCATGGCCTCAGCTGGCTTCGGCCAGATTCATCAGGTTTCAGTCGGACAACATCACGACTGTGGCTTATATCAATCATCAGGGCGGAACAAAGAGTTCCTTAGCGATGATAGAAGTCTCAAGGATAATCCGATGGGCAGAGGCTCACTCTTGCCATCTGTCAGCGATCTATATACCAGGAGTAGAGAACTGCGAGGCAGATTTTCTAAGTCGTCAGACTTTTCATCCGGGGGAGTGGGAACTCCATCCGGAGGTGTTTGCTCAAGTGGTTTGGCTATCAGGCTTTTTGTCAGGCTTTAGCTACAATTAAGCCTGTGTTTAAACCTGTTGCTCCGCCATGGAGTCTAAATTTAGTTCTTAAAGTTCTTCAGGGGGTTCCGTTTGAACCCATGCATTCCATAGATATTAAGCTTTTATCTTGGAAAGTTTTGTTCCTAGTTGCTATCTCTTCAGCTCGAAGAGTTTCTGAACTATCTGCATTACAATGTGATTCGCCTTATCTTGTTTTCCATGCTGATAAGGTGGTATTGCGTACCAAGCCTGGGTTCCTACCTAAGGCTGTTACTAACAGGAATATCAATCAGGAAATTGTTGTTCCTTCTTGTAAGAAGGAATGTCTGTTGCACAACTTGGACGTGGTTCGTGCTTTGAAATTTTATTTTCAGGCAACCAAAGATTTTCGTCAAACATCTTCTTTGTTGTCTGTTCTGGAAAGCGTAGGGGTCAAAAGGCTACGGCGAATTCTCTTTCCTTTTGGCTGAAAAGCATCATCCGTTTGGCTTATGAGACTGCGGGACAGCAGCCTCCTGAAAGGATTACAGCTCATTCTACTAGAGCGGTAGCTTCCACATGGGCTTTTAAAAATGATGCTTCTGTTGAACAGATTTGTAAGGCTGCGACTTGGTCTTCGCTCCATACTTTTTCAAAATTTTACAAATTTGATACTTTTGCTTCTTCAGAGGCTATTTTTGGGAGAGAGGTTTTGCAAGCAGTGGTGACTTCCGTTTAGGTTCCTGTCTTGTCCCTCCCTTCATCCGTGTCCTAAAGCTTTGGTATTGGTATCCCACAAGTAAGGATGAATCTGTGGACTCTGTACATCATGCAAAAGAAAACAAAATTTATGCTTACCTGATAAATTTCTTTCTTTTGCGATGTACAGAGTCCATGGCCCGCCCTGTCTATTCAAGAGAGATGGTATTTTTTTTATTAAAAACTTCAGTCACCTCTGCACCTTATAGTTTCTCCTTTTTCTTCCTTGGCCTTCGGTCGAATGACTGGGGGGTGGAGTTAAGGGGGGAGCTATATAGACAGCTCTGCTGTGGTGCTCTCTTTGCCACTTCCTGTTAGGAAGGATAATATCCCACAAGTAAGGATGAATCCGTGTACTCGGTACATCGCAAAAAGAAATTTATCAGGTAAGCATAAATCTTGTTTTTAATGTTATTGTTTAGTGAAACAATCCATGTTAAATACTGTTGCCCACAAACAAATAAATATGGTGTGCAATAAAAATGCAAGGGCCATCAAGCTCTATGGTCGGAAAGTCTGGAGGGGTTTGACATACGCCACATAACATGTGCCAAAGTGGCTTAAGAAGCGTTCTGATGACTGCTGCTTCTTAAATTTTGGGTACATGCAGCCGACAGCGCTACGACCACTTGATAAATGGGGCTCAATACATAGGGCTAGATTACGAGTAGCCTGCTAACAGTTGCACGCAAGCGATAAAGGGTTTATTATGGCTCTTTGTGCCTGTTGGAAGAAGCACACGTATTACAAGTTTAATAGTAAATGTGTTCGCTCAAACTCAATTGAATTTAAAGCGCGTTTGGATAGCGCAACTTCAGATCTCTGGTTAACTGTTGCACTCGAATAAAAAGTTGCACAAAACACATCAAAAATACATTTAAAGTACAGTTACACTTATAATACAATCTAATTTTTTATTTTTTTTTTAAAGATTTTGCAATAAAAAGTTACAACGGCTCAGATATGGGAAAAAAGGCATGCAAAGGGCTTTCACATAGATACATACACACATGTCTAAATATATTTGTGGTAATCAAGCTGAAACCTGTATATATACACACACACTTATATTAGGATGGTTCAATTTCCAGAGGAATCCTAAAGGCTGCATAAGCAGTTTTCTGACTATATCATACAGTTGAATTTATAGAAGTTTATTATTTTTACATACTGTTTTTTAATTTCTAGGGAGCTGCTTTCGTTGAATTTGACGTGCACCTTTCCAAAGACCATGTTCCTGTAATATATCATGATCTCACTTGCTGCATGTCCATGAAAAAGGTTTGTAGTACTAACATTCTGGCCCTTTTTCCTATCTTCATTATAAATGTACAAAATTACAAAAACCAAATTTAATAAAAAAATTAACTATCAATCTTAGAGGTATTAACAAAGCATTTTTAATGTATGAGTAAATGAAAGTGATCAACAAGAACCCCAAGTAATAAAAAGCGGATTGATGAGTTTCCCGATTTGGAGGTGAATGGACACCAGACTTCCTCTTCCACCGCAGCCCGCTGCTCCCACATGAGCAGGGCTTGTCTGTCACCCCAAACGAACACGTTAATGAACGCTGCGTCTTAACATTGTGAAACGCAGGCTTGCATGGGTTCAAAAGCAGCTTCTGCTGCTTAGTACATTAAACCCAAAGTATTTTTGTTGAGTATAACTTTTTGGATTATATAGAAACTCTTAGAAGGAATTTGTTTCTGTTATCATCTGTATTCACTAGTTGGATGATCCAATAGTGCCCCAGATTTAGTCCTTTGGCATAGTTCTGGCCCTTTTATCTAGTACCATTTGGGTGGAAGTGTTTGGTACAACTTTTTTTATGTTTTTTTTTTCTTCTCAGTTTTACAGAAAAAAAGTTTTGTTGTGCTTTAGGTGTGGTACTTACATTTATCCAAATGAATAATGTTGCATGTGTTTACTGCACATATAAAGTAAAGTCAATATACTGAGTTTCACACATCAACCATTTAATATTTTTTCGTTTTTCTGTCTCCACCTCCTTTTTTTTTTTGCTCATTGTCTAGCAATCTAGCCATCTGTTGGTAAATCCTTTGAGTATGTGGTTTAATTTTTTTTTGTCCTGACAGATGCTTCCGAAATACTGTTTATTATTTGAAGTTGTTCTGTTATCTTAAAGTGAGAATTAAAATAAGTCGGAGCTTTCAATTTTAAACAACTTTGTTATCAAATTGCTATGTGTTCTTGGTATCCTTAGTTGAAGAGTAGGTTCAGCAGCAGCTATTTAGTACTATGAGCTAACTGAGCAGATCAGGTGAACCAATGACAAGAGGCTTCTATGTGCAGCCATCAATCACCACTACCGCCCAACCCCGCATTGCTGCTCCTGAACTTACCTAGGCATGCTCTTCAACAAAGGATACCAAGAGAACAAAACAAATTTGATTATCACACTAAATTTAAGTTGTTTAGAATTTTATGCTCTGTCTGAATCAAAAAAGTTTAAGGTTGACTTTACTATTCCATTAATGGCTTGAGTATAGACACTACCTTTTTACATTATAGCTGCAAAGATTTACCAGTTCTGTGTTCTTTGATTTAAAAAAACAAACAAAGATCAGACTCATACCGTCGGATGAGTAGGTAGTATTCTACTGGTCCATTACATAGTCTCATAAGAGTGGGTAAGAAATAGTTTGTAATAAGACAAATCAGGCTCTTTGTGTTCTTTTTGATATAGACGGCTCTTTTTATGCGCAAGGCTTTCTTTTCTTTCATGTAATTAGCAAGAGTCCATGAGCTAGTGACGTATGGGATATACATTCCTACCAGGAGGGGCAAAGTTTCCCAAACCTCAAAATGCCTATAAATACACCCCTCACCACACCCACAATTCAGTTTTACAAACTTTGCCTCCGATGGAGGTGGTGAAGTAAGTTTGTGCTAGATTCTACGTTGATATGCGCTCCGCAGCAAGTTGGAGCCCGGTTTTCCTCTCAGCGTGCAGTGAATGTCAGAGGGATGTGAGGAGTATTGCCTATTTGAATGCAGTGATCTCCTTCTAAGGGGTCTATTTCATAGGTTCTCTGTTATCGGTCGTAGAGATTCATCTCTTACCTCCCTTTTCAGATCGACGATATACTCTTATATATACCATTACCTCTGCTGATTCTCGTTTCAGTACTGGTTTGGCTATCTACTATATGTAGATGAGTGTCCTGGGGTAAGTAAGTCTTATTTCTTCTGTTAAGTGTGATCAGTCCACGGGTCATCATTACTTCTGGGATATTACTCCTCCCCAACAGGAAGTGCAAGAGGATTCACCCAGCAGAGCTGCATATAGCTCCTCCCCTCTACGTCACTCCCAGTCATTCTCTTGCACCCAACGACTAGATAGGATGTGTGAGAGGACTATGGTGATTATACTTAGTTTTATATCTTCAATCAAAATTTTGTTATTTTAAAATAGCACCGGAGTGTGTTATTACCTCTCTGGCAGAGTTTGAAGAAGAATCTACCAGAGTTTTGCTATGATTTTAGCCGGAGTAGTTAAGATCATATTGCTGTTCTCGGCCATCTGAGGAGTGAGGTAAACTTCAGATCAGGGGACAGCGGGCAGATGAATCTGCATAGAGGTATGTAGCAGTTTTTATTTTCTGACAATGGAATTGATGAGAAAATCCTGCCATACCGATATAATGTCATGTATGTATACTTTACACTTCAGTATTCTGGGGAATGGTACTTCACTAGAATTACACTGTAAGAAATACATAAAGCTGTTTAATAACTAGAGATTATGTTTAACGTTTTTGCTGGAATGTAAAATCGTTTTCATTTGCTGAGGTACTGTGTGAATAAATGTTTGGGCACTATTTTTCCACTTGGCAGTTGCTTAATCTGTTTTTCTGACAGTTTCTGTTCTCCCTCACTGCTGTGTGTGAGGGGGAGGGGCCGCTTTTTGGCGCTTTTACTATGCATCAAATATTTCAGTCAGCAACTCATTGTATTCCCTGCATGATCCGGTTCATCTCTACAGAGCTCAGGGGTCTTCAAAACTTATTTTGAGGGAGGTAATTTCTCTCAGCAGAGCTGTGAGAATTATAGTTTGACTGAGATAAAAAACGTTTATTCTGTAATTTGTTTCCTGCTTTCAGAATTTGTTATCTTTGCTAATGGGATTAAACCTTTGCTAAAGTTGTGTTGTTTACAAGGATTGAGGCTATAACTGTTTCAATTTATTAATTTTCAACTGTCATAGATCTTCTGTGCTTCTTAAAGGCACAGTACGTTTTAATATTATTCTAATTGAATTGTATTTCCAAGTTGCAAGTTTATTTGCTAGTGTGTTAAACATGTCTGATTCAGAGGATGATACCTGTGTCATTTGTTGCAATGCCAAAGTGGAGCCCAATAGAAATTTATGTACTAACTGTATTGATGCTACTTTAAATAAAAGTCAATCTGTACAAATTGAACAAATTTCACCAAACAACGAGGGGAGAGTTATGCCGACTAACTCGCCTCACGTGTCAGTACCTACATCTCCCGCTCAGAGGGAGGTGCGTGATATTGTAGCGCCGAGTACATCTGGGCGGCCATTACAAATCACATTACAGGATATGGCTACTGTTATGACTGAGGTTTTTGGCTAAATTACCAGAACTAAGAGGTAAGCGTGATCACTCTGGTGTGAGAACAGAGTGCGCTGATAATATTAGGGCCATGTCAGACACTGCGTCACAGGTGGCAGAACATGAGGACGGAGAACTTCATTCTGTGGGTGACGGTTCTGATCCAAACAGACTGGATTCAGATATTTCAAATTTTAAATTTAAACTGGAAAACCTCCGTGTATTACTAGGGGAGGTGTTAGCGGCTCTGAATGATTGTAACACAGTTGCAATACCAGAGAAAATGTGTAGGTTGGATAAATATTTTGCGGTACCGACGAGTACTGAGGTTTTTCCTATACCTAAGAGACTTACTGAAATTGTTACTAAGGAGTGGGATAGACCCGGTGTGCCGTTCTCACCCCCTCCGATATTTAGAAAAATGTTTCCAATAGACGCCACCACAAGGGACTTATGGCAAACGGTCCCTAAGGTGGAGGGAGCAGTTTCTACCTTAGCTAAGCGTACCACTATCCCGGTGGAGGATAGCTGTGCTTTTTCAGATCCAATGGATAAAAAGTTAGAGGGTTACCTTAAGAAAATGTTTGTTCAACAAGGTTTTATATTGCAACCCCTTGCATGCATTGCGCCGATCACGGCTGCAGCGGCATTCTGGATTGAGTCTCTGGAAGAGAACATTGGTTCAGCTACTCTGGACGACATTACGGACAGGCTTAGAGTCCTTAAACTATCTAATTCATTCATTTCGGAGGCCGTAGTACATCTTACTAAACTTACGGCGAAGAATTCAGGATTCGCCATTCAGGCACGCAGGGCGCTGTGGCTAAAATCCTGGTCAGCTGATGTTACTTCTAAGTCTAAATTGCTTAATATACCTTTCAAAGGGCAGACCTTATTCGGGCCCGGGTTGAAAGAGATTATCGCTGACATTACAGGAGGTAAAGGCCATGCCCTGCCTCAGGACAAAGCCAAAGCCAAGACTAGACAGTCTAATTTTCGTTCCTTTCGTAATTTCAAAGCAGGAGCAGCATCAACTTCCTCTGCACCAAAACAGGAAGGAGCTGTTGCTCGCTACAGACAAGGCTGGAAACCTAACCAGTCCTGGAACAAGGGCAAGCAGACTAGGAAACCTGCTGCTGCCCCTAAAACAGCATGAATTGAGGGCCCCCGATCCGGGATCGGATCTAGTGGGGGGCAGACTTTCTCTCTTCGCCCAGGCTTGGGCAAGAGATGTTCAGGATCCCTGGGCGCTAGAGATAATATCTCAGGGATACCTTCTGGACTTCAAATACTCTCCTCCAAGAGAGAGATTTCATCTGTCAAGATTGTCAACAATCCAGACAAAGAAAGAGGCGTTTCTACGCTGCGTACAAGAGCTCTTGTTAATGGGAGTAATCCATCCAGTTCCACGATCGGAACAAGGACAGGGGTTTTACTCAAATCTGTTTGTGGTTCCCAAAAAAGAGGGAACTTTCAGACCAATCCTGGACTTAAAGATCCTAAACAAATTCCTAAGAGTTCCATCGTTCAAGATGGAGACTATTCGGACAATTTTACCTATGATCCAAGAGGGTCAATACATGACCACTGTAGATTTAAAAGATGCTTACCTTCACATACCGATTCACAAAGATCATTATCGGTACCTAAGGTTTGCCTTCCTAGACAGGCATTACCAGTTTGTGGCTCTTCCATTCGGATTGGCTGCAGCTCCAAGAATCTTCACAAAGGTTCTGGGTGCTCTTCTGGCGGTACTAAGACCGCGGGGAATCTCGGTAGCTCCATACCTAGACGACATTCTGATACAAGCTTCAAGCTTTCAAACTGCCAAGTCTCATACAGAGTTAGTGCTGGCATTTCTAAGGTCACATGGATGGAAGGTGAACGAAAAGAAAAGTTCACTCGTTCCACTCACAAGAGTTCCCTTCCTGGGGACTCTTATAGATTCTGTAGAAATGAAGATTTACCTGACAGAGGACAGGCTAACAAGACTTCAAAGTGCTTGCCGCACCCTTCATTCCATTCAACACCCGTCAGTGGCTCAATGCATGGAGGTAATCGGCTTAATGGTAGCGGCAATGGACATAGTACCCTTTGCACGCTTACACCTCAGACCACTGCAACTGTGCATGCTAAGTCAGTGGAATGGGGATTACTCAGACTTATCCCCTTCTCTGAATCTGGATCAAGAGACCAGAAATTCTCTTCTATGGTGGCTTTCTCGGCCACATCTGTCCAGGGGGATGCCATTCAGCAGACCAGACTGGACAATTGTAACAACAGACGCCAGCCTTCTAGGTTGGGGTGCCGTCTGGAATTCTCTGAAGGCTCAGGGACAATGGAGTCAGGAGGAGAGTCTCCTGCCAATAAACATTCTGGAATTGAGAGCAGTTCTCAATGCCCTCCTGGCTTGGCCCCAGTTGACAACTCGGGGGTTCATCAGGTTTCAGTCGGACAACATCACGACTGTAGCTTACATCAACCATCAGGGAGGGACAAGAAGCTCCCTAGCTATGATGGAAGTATCAAAGATAATTTGCTGGGCAGAGTCTCACTCTTGCCACCTGTCAGCAATCCACATCCCGGGAGTGGAGAACTGGGAGGCGGATTTCTTAAGTCGTCAGACTTTTCATCCGGGGGAGTGGGAACTTCATCCGGAGGTCTTTGCCCAAATACTTCGACGTTGGGGCAAACCAGAGATAGATCTCATGGCGTCTCGACAGAACGCCAAGCTTCCTCGTTACGGGTCCAGATCCAGGGATCCAGGAGCAGTCCTGATAGATGCTCTGACAGCACCTTGGGACTTCAGGATGGCTTACGTGTTTCCACCCTTCCCGTTGCTTCCTCGATTGATTGCCAGAATCAAACAAGAGAGAGCATCAGTGATTCTAATAGCACCTGCGTGGCCACGCAGGACTTGGTATGCAGACCTGGTGGACATGTCATCCTGTCCACCTTGGTCTCTACCTCTGAAACAGGACCTTCTGATACAGGGTCCCTTCAAACATCAAAATCTAACTTCTCTGAAGCTGACTGCTTGGAAATTGAACGCTTGATTTTATCAAGACGTGGATTTTCTGAGTCAGTTATTGATACCTTAATACAGGCTAGGAAACCTGTTACCAGAAAGATTTACCATAAGATATGGCGTAAATACCTATATTGGTGTGAATCCAAAGGTTACTCTTGGAGTAAGGTTAGGATTCCTAGGATATTGTCTTTTCTACAAGAAGGTTTAGAAAAGGGTTTATCTGCTAGTTCATTAAAGGGACAGATCTCAGCTCTGTCCATTCTGTTACACAAACGTCTGTCAGAAGTTCCTGACGTCCAGGCTTTTTGTCAGGCTTTGGCCAGAATTAAGCCTGTGTTTAAAACTGTTGCTCCACCATGGAGTTTAAACCTTGTTCTTAATGTTTTACAGGGCGTTCCGTTTGAACCCCTTCATTCCATTGATATAAAGTTGTTATCTTGGAAAGTTCTATTT
Organism: Bombina bombina; assembly: GCF_027579735.1. NCBI lineage: Eukaryota > Metazoa > Chordata > Amphibia > Anura > Bombinatoridae > Bombina > Bombina bombina. The sequence continues at coordinate 1,048,310,528 of NC_069502.1, forward strand.
TTAATGGCTATTTCCTCGGCTCGAAGAGTCTCTGAATTATCAGCCTTACATTGTGATTCTCCTTATTTGATTTTTCATTCGGATAAGGTAGTCCTGCGTACTAAACCTGGGTTCTTACCTAAGGTAGTTACTAACAGGAATATCAATCAAGAGATTGTTGTTCCTTCTTTATGCCCAAATCCTTCTTCAAAGAAGGAACGTCTACTGCACAACCTGGATGTAGTCCGTGCTCTAAAATTTTACTTACAGGCAACTAAGGAATTTCGACAAACGTCTTCTCTGTTTGTCATTTACTCTGGGCAGAGGAGAGGTCAAAAAGCTTCCGCTACCTCTCTTTCTTTTTGGCTTCGTAGCATAATTCGTTTAGCTTATGAGACTGCTGGACAGCAGCCTCCTGAAAGAATTACAGCTCATTCTACTAGAGCTGTGGCTTCCACTTGGGCCTTCAAGAATGAGGCCTCTGTTGAACAGATTTGCAAGGCTGCAACTTGGTCTTCGCTTCATACTTTTTCCAAATTTTACAAATTTGACACTTTTGCTTCATCGGAGGCTATTTTTGGGAGAAAGGTTCTTCAGGCAGTGGTTCCTTCTGTATAAAGAGCCTGCCTATCCCTCCCGTCATCCGTGTACTTTTGCTTTGGTATTGGTATCCCAGAAGTAATGATGACCCGTGGACTGATCACACTTAACAGAAGAAAACATAATTTATGCTTACCTGATAAATTCCTTTCTTCTGTAGTGTGATCAGTCCACGGCCCGCCCTGTTTTTAAGGCAGGTAAATATTTTTTAATTTATACTCCAGTCACCACTTCACCCTTGGCTTTTCCTTTCTCGTTGGTCCTTGGTCGAATGACTGGGAGTGACGTAGAGGGGAGGAGCTATATGCAGCTCTGCTGGGTGAATCCTCTTGCACTTCCTGTTGGGGAGGAGTAATATCCCAGAAGTAATGATGACCCGTGGACTGATCACACTACAGAAGAAAGGAATTTATCAGGTAAGCATAAATTATGTTTTTTTGTGACACTCCTAGCTATGGTTGGGCACTTTGTTTATAAAGTTCTAAATATATGTATTCAAACATTTATTTGCCTTGACTCAGAATGTTCAACTTTCCTTATTTTTCAGACAGTCAGTTTCATATTTGGGATAATGCATTTTAATTTAATACATTTTTCTTACCTTAAAATTTGACTTTTTCCCTGTGGGCTGTTAGGCTCGCGGGGGCTGAAAATGCTTCATTTTATTGCGTCATTCTTGGCGCGGACTTTTTTGGCGCAAAAATTCTATTTCCGTTTCCGGCGTCATACGTGTCGCCGGAAGTTGCGTCACTTTTTGACGTTATTTTGCGCCAAAAATGTCGGCGTTCCGGATGTGGCGTCATTTTTGGCGCCAAAAAGCATTTAGACGCCAAATAATGTGGGCGTCTTATTTGGCGCGAAAAAATATGGGCGTCACTCTTGTCTCCACATTATTTAAGTCTCATTTTTTATTGCTTCTGGTTGCTAGAAGCTTGTTCTTTGGCATTTTTTCCCATTCCTGAAACTGTCATTTAAGGAATTTGATAAATTTTGCTTTATATATATGTTGTTTTTTCTCTTACATATTGCAAGATGTCTCACGTTGCATCTGAGTCAGAAGATACTACAGGAAAATCGCTGTCAAGTGCTGAATCTACCAAAGCTAAGTGTATCTGCTGTAAACTTTTGGTAGCTATTCCTCCAGCTGTTGTTTGTATTGATTGTCATGACAAACTTGTTAAAGCAGATAATATTTCCTTTAGTAAAGTACCATTGCCTGTTGCAGTTCCTTCAACATCTAAGGTGCAGAATGTTCCTGATAATATAAGAGATTTTGTTTCTGAATCCATAAAGAAGGCTATGTCTGTTATTTCTCCTTCTAGTAAACATAAAAAATCTTTTAAAACTTCTCTCCCTACAGATGAATTTTTAACTGAACATCATCATTCTGATTCTGATGAATCCTCTGGTTCAGAGGATTCTGTCTCAGAGGTTGATGCTGATAAATCTTCATATTTATTTAAAATGGAATTTATTCGTTCTTTGCTTAAAGAAGTCCTAATTGCTTTGGAAATAGAGGATTCTGGTCCTCTTGATACTAAATCTAAACGTTTAAATAAGGTTTTTAAAACTCCTGTAGTTATTCCAGAAGTTTTTCCTGTCCCTGATGCTATTTCTGCAGTAATTTCCAAAGAATGGGATAATTTGGGTAATTCATTTACTCCTTCTAAACGTTTTAAGCAATTATATCCTGTGCCGCCTGACAGATTAGAATTTTGGGACAAGATCCCTAAAGTTGATGGGGCTATTTCTACCCTTGCTAAACGTACTACTATTCCTACGTCAGATGGTACTTCGTTTAAGGATCCTCTAGATAGGAAAATGGAGTCCTTTCTAAGAAAAGCTTATCTGTGTTCAGGTAATCTTCTTAGACCTGCTATATCTTTGGCTGATGTTGCTGCAGCTTCAACTTTTTGGTTGGAAACTTTAGCGCAACAAGTAACACATCGTGATTCTCATGATATTATTATTCTTCTTCAACATGCTAATAATTTTATCTGTGATGCCATTTTTGATATTATCAGAGTTGATATCAGGTTTATGTCTCTAGCTATTTTAGCTAGAAGAGCTTTATGGCTTAAAACTTGGAATGCTGATATGGCTTCTAAATCAACTTTACTTTCCATTTCTTTCCAGGGTAACAAATTATTTGGTTCTCAGTTGGATTCCATTATTTCAACTGTTACTGGTGGGAAAGGAACTTTTTTACCACAGGATAAAAAATCTAAAGGTAAAAACAGGGCTAATAATCGTTTTCGTTCCTTTCGTTTCAACAAAGAACAAAAGCCTGATCCTTCATCCTCAGGAGCAGTTTCAGTTTGGAGACCATCTCCAGTCTGGAATAAATCCAAGCCAGCTAGAAAGGCAAAGCCTGCTTCTAAGTCCACATGAAGGTGCGGCCCTCATTCCAGCTCAGCTGGTAGGGGGCAGGTTACGTTTTTTCAAGGAAATTTGGATCAATTCTGTTCACAATCTTTGGATTCAGAGCATTGTTTCAGAAGGGTACAGAATTTGTTTCAAGTTGAGACCTCCTGCAAAGAGATTTTTTCTTTCCCGTGTCCCAGTAAATCCAGTAAAAGCTCAAGCATTTCTGAAATGTGTTTCAGATCTAGAGTTGACTGGAGTAATTATGCCAGTTCCAGTTCCGGAACAGGGGATGGGGTTTTATTCAAATCTCTTCATTGTACCAAAGAAGGAGAATTCCTTCAGACCAGTTCTGGATCTAAAAATATTGAATCGTTATGTAAGGATACCAACGTTCAAGATGGTAACTGTAAGGACTATCTTACCTTTTGTTCAGCAAGGGAATTATATGTCCACAATAGATTTACAGGATGCATATCTGCATATTCCGATTCATCCAGATCACTATCAGTTTCTGAGATTCTCTTTCCTAGACAAGCATTACCAGTTTGTGGCTCTGCCGTTTGGCCTAGCTACAGCTCCAAGAATTTTTACAAAGGTTCTCGGTGCCCTGCTGTCTGTAATCAGAGAACAGGGTATTGTGGTATTTCCTTATTTGGACGATATCTTGGTACTTGCTCAGTCTTTACATTTAGCAGAATCTCATACGATTCGACTTGTGTTGTTTCTTCAAGATCATGGTTGGAGGATCAATTTACCAAAAAGTTCTTTGATTCCTCAGACAAAGGTAACCTTTCTGGGTTTCCAGATGGATTCAGTGTCCATGACTCTGTCTTTAACAGACAAGAGACGTTTGAAATTGATTACAGCTTGTCGAAACCTTCAGTCACAATCATTCCCTTCGGTAGCCTTATGCATGGAAATTCTAGGTCTTATGACTGCTGCATCGGACGCGATCCCCTTTGCTCGTTTTCACATGCGACCTCTTCAGCTCTGTATGCTGAAGCAATGGTGCAAGGATTACACGAAGATATCTCAATTAATATCTTTAAAACCGATTGTTCGACACTCTCTAACATGGTGGACAGATCACCATCGTTTAATTCAGGGGGCTTCTTTTGTGCTTCCGACCTGGACTGTAATTTCAACAGATGCAAGTCTCACAGGTTGGGGAGCTGTGTGGGGATCTCTGACGGCACAAGGAGTTTGGGAATCTCAGGAGGTGAGATTACCGATCAATATTTTGGAACTCCGTGCAATTTTCAGAGCTCTTCAGTTTTGGCCTCTTCTGAAGAGAGAATCGTTCATTTGTTTTCAGACAGACAATGTCACAACTGTGGCATACATCAATCATCAAGGAGGGACTCACAGTCCTCTGGCTATGAAAGAAGTATCTCGAATTTTGGTTTGGGCAGAATCCAGCTCCTGTCTAATCTCTGCGGTTCATATTCCAGGTGTAGACAATTGGGAAGCGGATTATCTCAGTCGCCAAACGTTGCATCCGGGCGAATGGTCTCTTCACCCAGAGGTATTTCTTCAGATTGTTCAAATGTGGGAACTTCCAGAAATAGATCTGATGGCGTCCCATCTAAACAAGAAACTTCCCAGGTATCTGTCCGGATCCCGGGATCCTCAGGCGGAGGCAGTGGATGCATTATCACTTCCTTGGAAGTATCATCCTGCCTATATCTTTCCGCCTCTAGTTCTTCTTCCAAGACTAATCTCCAAGATTCTGAAGGAATGCTCGTTTGTTCTGCTGGTAGCTCCGGCATGGCCTCACAGGTTTTGGTATGCAGATCTTGTCCGGATGGCCTCTTGCCAACCGTGGACTCTTCCGTTAAGACCAGACCTTCTGTCACAAGGTCCTTTTTTCCATCAGGATCTGAAATCCTTAAATTTAAAGGTATGGAGATTGAACGCTTGATTCTTGGTCAAAGAGGTTTCTCTGACTCTGTGATTAATACTATGTTACAGGCTCGTAAATCTGTATCTCGAGAGATATATTATAGAGTCTGGAAGACTTATATTTCTTGGTGTCTTTCTCATCATTTTTCCTGGCATTCTTTTAGAATACCGAGAATTTTACAGTTCCTTCAGGATGGTTTAGATAAGGGTTTGTCCGCAAGTTCTTTGAAAGGACAAATCTCTGCTCTTTCTGTTCTTTTTCACAGAAAGATTGCTATTCTTCCTGATATTCATTGTTTTGTACAAGCTTTGGTTCGTATTAAACCTGTCATTAAGTCAATTTCTCCTCCTTGGAGTTTGAATTTGGTTCTGGGAGCTCTTCAAGCTCCTCCGTTTGAACCTATGCATTCATTGGACATTAAATTACTTTCTTGGAAAGTTTTGTTCCTTTTGGCCATCTCTTCTGCCAGAAGAGTTTCTGAATTATCTGCTCTTTCTTGTGAGTCTCCTTTTCTGATTTTTCATCAGGATAAGGCGGTGTTGCGAACTTCTTTTGAATTTTTACCTAAAGTTGTGAATTCCAACAACATTAGTAGAGAAATTGTGGTTCCTTCATTATGTCCTAATCCTAAGAATTCTAAGGAGAAATCGTTGCATTCTTTAGATGTTGTTAGAGCTTTGAAATATTATGTTGAAGCTACGAAATCTTTTCGTAAGACTTCTAGTCTATTTGTTATCTTTTCCGGTTCTAGAAAAGGCCAGAAAGCTTCTGCCATTTCTTTGGCATCTTGGTTGAAATCTTTAATTCATCTTGCCTATGTTGAGTCGGGTAAAACTCCGCCTCAGAGAATTACAGCTCATTCTACTAGGTCAGTTTCTACTTCCTGGGCGTTTAGGAATGAAGCTTCGGTTGACCAGATCTGCAAAGCAGCTACTTGGTCCTCTTTGCATACTTTTACTAAATTCTACCATTTTGATGTATTTTCTTCTTCTGAAGCAGTTTTTGGTAGAAAAGTACTTCAGGCAGCGGTTTCAGTTTGAATCTTCTGCTTATGTTTTTCGTTAAACTTTATTTTGGGTGTGGATTATTTTCAGCAGGAATTGGCTGTCTTTATTTTATCCCTCCCTCTCTAGTGACTCTTGTGTGGAAAGATCCACTTCTTGGGTAGTCATTATCCCATACGTCACTAGCTCATGGACTCTTGCTAATTACATGAAAGAAAACATAATTTATGTAAGAACTTACCTGATAAATTCATTTCTTTCATATTAGCAAGAGTCCATGAGGCCCGCCCTTTTTTTGTGGTGGTTATGATTTTGTATAAAGCACAACTATTCCAATTCCTTATTTTATATGCTTTCGCACTTTTTTATCACCCCACTTCTTGGCTATTCGTTAAACTGAATTGTGGGTGTGGTGAGGGGTGTATTTATAGGCATTTTGAGGTTTGGGAAACTTTGCCCCTCCTGGTAGGAATGTATATCCCATACGTCACTAGCTCATGGACTCTTGCTAATATGAAAGAAATGAATTTATCAGGTAAGTTCTTACATAAATTATGTTTTCTCATTATGCAATACTAGTTCTAACTTGACTATGTTTGAGCTGATGATATTAGCAGCATATACTTGAAAGGAGACATCCAAATGTTTTTGAAAGTACTAAGGAGGCTTATTATAGGCCCGTTATTTCAGAATATGTCACTGTTCAGCATATTTATTCTGAAAACACAAGGGCTGAAATGTCTTAATTCTATTAACTTGTTACAGTGATAAGTTAAACAAAACAGTTGTTTGTATATTGCACATAACTGACTATAATGACCTGTTTCTCCTCTCTTTTAGAAGGGTAATTCTGACCACCTGGAACTGTTTGAGATACCTGTAAGGGAACTTACCTATGACCAACTGCAGCTGTTAAAAGTAATTACATTTTTTGTTCATGTTTGGTGTTTACTGTGCAATATATCAGATGTGTTTAGAGTTCATGTAGCTGTAATTATGCCATTTCATATACAAAAATAATGCAAAAGGAACAATTAGCCTGTATTAAAAATTTTAATTTTTTATTGCAAAAATTATCAATAAATTTGTTTTAAATTATGGGATTATTTTGCGCTTTGGATAGCTAGAAAATATTACTCTGCCCCCACCAGGCTACTTCAAAAAAATGCCACCGGCTTGCAAACTTTTCTGTGGAGATCACTGATGTATAATGTAGCAAGCTTAGGTATCTAAAATTTGCAGTATGCACTACAATTTCTAGCAAGAATTGGGGGAAAAACACAATTTTCACAGGTTTAAATTATAGGAAAATTAAAAAGAATGAGCAAATACCCCTATTGTCAGAAAATGAATATTTTACTATTTCTGCCTCTGTTTATCCATTTTCCTGTAGCAACTGTATACCTTTAAGCTTACGTGACAGTTGAGGGATCATCTAAGTCTATGCACTTTGCTAGAGGTAGCTCTTAACGGCTCAGTAGTTAAAAGTTCTAATTCAGTCTAAGGGTTCATGTTCCAGCATAATCACTAGTATTTAATGTACACGGTCTGTTGGGCATTAATTTTATTTAAAGGGCCATGAAAGTAAAACTTCCATGATTCAGACAATGCATGGAATGCAGTGCAAAAAAAAACATTGAAATATATTACAATTATTACAGTTATTACATTTTCTTAGTATCCTAGGTATGCTCAGGAGGATGCACATCTTGACCACTATATGGGAGCAGTATTTGCAACAAGTATAACATTGATGGTTTTGAAACATTTCTAACACACACACAGGGCTCAATTTATCATCCAGGGGCGTACATATTCAACCCTGTCTGCTGGCTTCTCCTCTGCATTTACCATTGTGCTTGTGTGTAACCTTGCCCCCTGCCCACGCACAGCCAATAACACACGAGCATGAGCCGTCAGTCTCCCCGGTCGGAAGAGACAGAGGAGATTGAAATTCTTAACCTAAGAGGGGGAGAACAGGGTAGAGAAGCAGCGGTCTGAAGACCATTGCTTGATAAATCCTGACTGCAGATTCTCTTGTGCGCATCTGCAGTCGAAGTTTAGAGAAGGGCTTGATAAATCGAGCCCCTAGTGCTCAACAATTTTAAAGGAACAGTCTACACTAAAATTGTTATTGCTTAAAAAGATAGATAATGCCTTTACTACCCATTCCCCAGCTTTGCACAACCAAGATTGTTATATTAATATACTTTATTACGTTTAAACCTCTAAATTTCTGCCTGTTTGTAAGCCACTAAAGACAGCCTCTTATCACATGCTTTTTTTATTAGCTTTTCACAGTAGACTGCTAGTTTATGTGGGTCATATAGATAACGTGTTCACATCCAGGGAGTTATTTAAGATTGAGCACAACACAGTACTAAATGCAAGTCACTAGATAATAAATAAAAAGTCATGTGATCAGGGGGCTGTCAGAAGATTCTTAAATGGTAATCACAGAGTTAAAATGTATATTATTATAACCGTGTTGGTTATGCAAAACTGGGGAATAGATAATAAAGGATCTATTGTAGACTGTCCCTATAAGTGCATTCTACAAGAAGGAGCAAGCCAGAACAGATTTTTTTTTTAAAAAAAGGACACAAAAATTAAAACCAGACCTGAACATATGTATATGGTGCAGAACAAAAATGCTCCTACAATTTTAGTGATCTAATTCCCAGGTAACCAATATGAATTACCTTGTTAAGCAATAGCCATAAGTTTACCGGATAATTCTTGTAATTTAATGCATGTATGATGACTTTCCATTAAATAAGAGTATAAAACCTATGCAAGTACATTTGTTGTGTTTAAGACCCTGTGATTGACTATCTCACTTTTGCTTTACTATAAAAACAGAGCAACAGTGTTTTTTATTTTAATTATTTGTATACCAATTTAAATGTATTTTTTGCGTATTTAATAAAGTGTATCATTTTGTAATCCTGTAATTTTTCTTTTTTTTTTTAAGCTTGCACACGTTACTGCACTAACGCTAAAAGATCATTATGGTATGTAATTGTCTAATGAGCCTTGTATGCTTTTGTTCTCTTAGTGTGAATTATGTTGTATGATTCTACAGTTTGTTCCTATTTTGTTTGAATTCCCATGCATGTTGAACCTATTATTGTTTTTTTAACTCCACTTTGAATGCAGCATGTTTAATAAAATATTTTTTTGCTTATAAAAATGTATTTGTAACATACATTTACAACACATGAAAATACTTTTACCATTTTTTTCAATAGGTTTTAAAGTCTCTGAAAAATGTTTGTGTAACATTTTATAAACAAATAAAATATATGTTCTCACTAATAAATTACTTTTTTTGTCCTGATCTGATTGTAAAGTAAAAATAGATTTCTGGAAAAAACAAGTTTGCATGTGTAGACAAATTATGAATTCTCTTTCCAGTGAAGTAAATTCTTTATTATGCTCAAGAGACTGCTGGGCTTAATCATAATAAGGGACTCTTTGCTCACATACTAAGAGGGATAGAGCTTTTTTTCAGTGTGTGTGTGTGTGTGTGTGTGTGTGTGTGTGCAATACTAGAACCTTCATTCGGTGTTGGTTGCTTCTCTTGATAAGATGATGATTACCTGTTTCAGGATTAGACTATATTTTGGCAGTAATTAACTACATTAAGTATGTGAACAGAAAACTGTACACCTTAAAGGAATAGTCTAATCAAAATTAAAATTTCATAATTCAGATAGATCCTGCAATTTAAAGAATCTTTCTAATTTACTCCTATTACCAATTTTTCTTAGTTATCTTGGTATCTTTATTTGAATATAAGCTTAGGAACCGGCCCATTTTTGGTTCAGCAAATGGGTAGAGCTTGATTGGTGGCTACATTTTGACACCAATCAGAAAGTACTAGCCAGGTGCTGAACCAACAATGGGCCGGCTCCTATGCTTACATTCTTGCTTTTTCAAATAAAGATACCAAGAGAACGAATAAAAATTGATAATAGGAGTACATTTGAAAGTTGCTTAAAATTGCATGCGCTATCTGAATCATGAAAGTTTAATTTTGACTACACTATTCCTTTAAGTGATACCATCCTATTTAAAAAAATATTTCCTCATATTCTGTGTTTCTTATTTATTTTTCTATTTTTATTTTCCTAACATATATACACTACTAGAGCCAAGTAATAAAATAAATTCCACTTGTGTGTCTTTTGTATTTCAGACTCTAACGATGAAGAGTCTTCCATTTCAGACAACCAACCATTTCCCTCCCTTCAAATGGTAAGTTGAAATGTTTAACAGAATTTATAGTACTGGTATCCATATTGATGCTGTGGAAGAGCACATTTTAAACGATTCCATGTTAGAAAACCTACAAAACACTTTTGTTCTAGATTTTATAGAACTTGCTGATAAGTAACAATGCTGGGTTTTTTGTTTCTCCATTTTTATCATTTGCAAAACGAATATATATGATATATAAATGTGACACCCCTTGACTGCAAATAAGCCTAACTGTGACCGCTAACAATAAAAGTTAATCCTAACCACCTCTCCACATACTGCAGTTTAACCCAAACTGTGACCACCCCAGTTTAGGATAACCCTAACCACAACTTTATTAACCCCCTAAAATGAATCACTTTAAAGTTAACTCGTAAGCATGGAAAAGAGCAGATAGTGTAACTGTATGCTAAGCCAATGAATTGGTTTAGAACTTTTTTTTTCTATTCATTAAATGCTGTTAATTTTCCTATATATGTAGGTAATAAGAAATCTTTTTCTTACTAGGCGCTGGAATCTGTTCCTGAGGAAGTTGGGTTTAACATTGAAATAAAATGGATTTGCCAAGAAAAGGTACACTTGTCGTTGTGTATGCTGTTAATGCTTTTGTGTTTCGTAGTATATTGTAAAGTGGGTGCACTCATATAATTTATAGGGACATGAAATAAGTGTCTTATTGTTTTTTCTACCCAGTGTGGCAAATGGGATGGCAACTTGTCTACTTATTTTGATATGAACATGTTCTTGGACATCATTTTAAAAACCATTTTGGAAAATGCCGGCAGCAGGAGAATTGTTTTTTCTTCATTTGATGCAGACATTTGTACAATGTAAGTTTAATCTTTAAAATTATATAAAAAAGGAAATTATGTAGTAATTTAGTACTTATTATTATTATTATTATTGCACTGTTGGTTATATATAAATTTGTGTTAAACCCCTGCTAACTGATTAAACAAACAGAGCAGCAGTGCACTACTGGTGAGCTTGCTGAACATATCTGATGAGCCAGACAAATGTGTGTAGTCAACCATCACCAGCTACTCACAGTAGTGTAGGATATATTATTTTCCTGCTAAAGATACCAAAAGAACAAATTAAAATTTAAAAAGATATTAAAATAACACGCCGATGAACTCTTGCACATGATATTGTTTTTTATGGTTATGTCCTACAGACGTTTGTTTTTCACTTTTTCATGATAGTATAAATTTCTTTCTTTCATGTAATTGGCAAGAGTCCATGAGCTAGTGACGTATGGGACATACAATCCTACCAGGAGGGGCAAAGTTTCCCAAACCTCAAAATGCCTATAAATACACCCCTCACCACACCCACAATTCAGTTTTACAAACTTTGCCTCCTATGGAGGTGGTGAAGTAAGTTTGTGCTAAGATTTCTACGTTGATATGCGCTTCTCAGCATTGTTGAAGCCCTATTCCTTTCAGAGTACTGCGAATGTTAGAGGGACGTGATGGGAGTATCACTTATGAATATGATGGTTTCCCTAACGGGGGTCTTTTTCATAGGTTCTCTGTTATCGGTCGTAGAGATTCATCTCCTACCTCCCTTTTCAGATCGACGATATACTCTCAATTTACCATTACCTCTACTGATAACTGTTTCAGTACTGGTTTGGCTATCTGCTATATGTGGATGGGTGTCTTTTGGTAAGTATGTTTTTTTTATTATTTAAGACACCTCAGCTTATGGTTTGGCACTTTATGCATTTATATAAAGTTCTAAATATATGTATTGTACTTATATTTGCCATGAGTCAGGTTCATGTATTTCCTTCTGCAGACTGTCAGTTTCATATTTGGGGAAAATGAAAATTTTTTAAGAAATTTTTTTCTTACCTGGGGTTTAGTCTTTTTTTCAATTGACTACTTCTTGCAAATTGCGGGCGGTATTAGGCCCGCGGGTGCGTCAAGTGCTAGACTTTATTGCGTAATTTTTGGCACGAGAATTTTTTAGCGCGAAAAATACGTCTATGACGCTACTTTGTCATTTCCGGCGTCATAGTTGAAGCCGGAGCCTTACACACGGTTGCGTCATTAGTGACGCGAGTGTGTCATTTCCAGTATTATTGGCGCCAAAAAAGTTTTCAGTTACGTTGTGCGTCAGACTTGGCGCCAAACTTTTTCATTATTTTAATACCCTATTGATGTTTGCCTCTTGCCTTTTTCTCTATCAGAGGGCTATGCTTTTTGCATTTTTCCCATTCATGAAACTGTCATATAAGGAAATTGATAATTTTGCTTTATATGTTGTTTTTTTTCTTTTACATTTTGCAAGATGTCTCAATCTGATCCTGCCTCAGAAGTTTCTGCTGGAACATTGCTGCCTGACATCGGGTCTACCAAAGCTAAGTGCATTTGTTTTAAGATTGTGGAAATTATTTTGCCGAATGTCATTTGTAATAGTTGTCATGATAAACTTTTACATGCAGATAGTGTGTCCATCAATAATAGTACATTGCCAGTTGCAGTTCCTTCAACTTCTAATGTACATGATATACCTATTTTAAAGAATTTGTTTCTGATTCTATCCAGAAGGCTTTGTCTGCATTTCCACCTTCTAATAAACGTAAAAGGTCTTTTAAAACTTCTCATTCAGTTGATGATATTTCAAATGACCAACAACATAATAATTTATCCTCCTCTGATGAGGATCTATCTGATTCAGAATATCCTTCCTCAGACATTGACACTGACAAATCTACTTATTTATTTAGAGTATATGCGTTCTTTATTAAAAGAAGTGTTAATTACTTTGGATATTGAGGTAACCAGTCCTCTTCACGTTCAGTCTAATAAACGTTTAAATTCTGTTTTTAAACCTCCTGTGGTTTCTCCAGGGGTTTTTCCTATTCATGAGGCTATTTCTTATATTATTTCTAAGGAATGGAATAAGCCAGGTACTTCTTTTATTCCTTCTTCAAGGTTTAAAAAATGGTATCCTTTACCAGCAAATTCTATAGAGTTTTGGGAAAAAATCCCCAAAGTTGATGGGGCTATTTCTACTTCCTTTTAGGATCCTTTTGATAGGAAGCTTGAATCTTATCTAAGGAAGGCCTATTTATATTCAGGTCATCATCTCAGACCTGCAATTTCTTTGGCTGATGTTGCGGCTGAATCAACTTTCTGGTTGGAGAATTTAGCGCAACAAGAATTGGATTCTGACATATCTAGCATTATTTTCTTACTGCAATATGCTAATCATTTTATTTGTGATGCCATTTTTGATATAATCAAAATTGATGGTATATCCATGTCTTTAGCTATATTAGCTAGAAGAGCTTTGTGGCTTAAATCTTAGAATGCTGATATGACATCTAAATCTCGATTACTATCTCTCTTTCCAATTCAATAATTTATTTGGTTCTCAGTTGGGTTCTATTATTTCAACTGTCACTTGGGGAAAGGGAGTTTTTCTGCCTCAGGATAAAAAACCTAAGGGCAAATCTAAGGCTTCTAACCGTTTTCGTTCCTTTCGTCAAAATAAGGAACAAAAACTCAATCTTTCTCCCAAGGAATCTGTTTCCAATTGGAAGCCTTCCTCAAATTGGAATAAATCCAAGCCAATTAAGAAACCAAAGTCAGCCCCTAAGTCCACATGAAGGTGCTGCTCTCATTCCAGCTCAGCTGGTAGGGGGCAGATTAAGGTTTTTCAAGGATATTTGGATAAATTCTGTCCAAAATCAATGGATTCAGAGCATTGTCTCGCAAGGGTATCGAATAGGATTCAGAGTAAGACGACCTGTCAGAAGATTTTTTCTCTTGCATATCCCAGCAAATCCAGTAAAAGCTCAGGCTTTCCTGAAGTGTTTTTCAGACCTGGAGTCTTCAGGGGTAATCATGCCAGTTCCTTTTCAGGAACAAGGTTTGGGGTTTTATTCAAATCTATTCATTGTCCCAAAGAAAGAAAATTCATTCAGACCAGTTCTGGATCTGAAAGTTTTGAATCGTTATGTAAGAATACCAACTTTCAAGATGGTGACTATAAGGACTATTCTGCCTTTTGTTCAGCAAGGACATTATATGTCTACAATAGACTTGCAGGATGCTTATCTTCATATTCCGATTCATCCAGAACATTATCAGTTCCTGAGATTCTCTTTTCTAGACGAGCATTACCAATTTGTTGCTCTTCCATTTGGCCTAGCAACAGCTCCAAGAATCTTTTCAAAGGTTCTCGGTGCCCTACTCTCTGTAATCAGAGAACGGGGGTTTCATTATTTGGACGATATCTTCGTACTAGCTCAGGCTTTACATTCTGCAGAATCTCACACAAATCAACTAGTGTTCTTTCTTCAAAGACATGGTTGGAGGATCAATTTACCAAAAAGTTCCTTGATTCCTCAGACAAGGGTCACCTTTTTCTCTGTCTCTAACAGGCAAGAGACAATTAAAATTGTTTTCAGCTTGTCGGAACCTTCAGTCTCAATCATTCCCTTCAGTAGCTATGTGCGTGGAAGTTTTAGGTCTCATGACTGCATCATCGGAACGCGATCACCCTATGCTCGTTTTCATATGAGACCTTTCGAGCTTTGTATGCTGAATGAATGGTGCAGGGATTATACAAGGATATCACAATCAATATCCTTAAATCCGAATGTTCGACTATCTCTGACTTGGTGGTTAGATCACCATTGTATAGTTCTAGGGGCTTCTTTGGTTTGTCCAACCTGGACTGTGATCAAAACATATGCAAGTCTTTCAGGTTGGGGAGCAGTTTGGGGATCTCTGACAGCACAAGGGGTTTGGAAATCTCAAGAGGCGAGATTACCAATCAATATTTTGCAATTTTCAGGGCTCTTCAGGCTTGTCTTTGTTGAAGAGAGAACCGTTCATTTGCTTTCAGACAGCTGTGGCATATGTCAATCATCAGGTTGGGACTCACAGTCCCCTAGCTATGAAAGAAGTATCTCGAATACTTTCTTGGGCGGAATCCAGCTCTTGTCTAATTTCTGCGGTACATATCCCAGGTGTAGACAATTGGGAAGCGGATTTTCTCGGCCGTCAGACTTTACATCCGAGGGAGTGGTCCCTCCATCCAGATGTGTTTTCTCAGATTGTTCAGATGTGGGGTCTTCCAGAAATAGATCTGATGGCTTCTCATTTAAACGAGAAGCTTCACAGATACCTGTCCAGGTCTAGGGATCTTCAGGCGGAAGCAGTGGATGCGTTGACACTTCCTTGGTGTTACCAACCTGCTTATATTTTCCCGTCTCTTGTTCTTCTTCCAAGAGTGATCTCCAAAATCATGATGGAACAGTCGTTTGTATTGCTGGTAGCTCCAGCATGGCCTTTCAGGTTTTGGTATGCGGATTTTGTTTGGGTGTCCAGTTGCCAACCTTGGCCTCTTCCATTAAGGCCGAACCTTCTGTCTCAAGGTCCGTTTTTTCCATCAGGATCTCAAATCGTTAAATTTGAAGTTATGGAAATTGAACGCCTAGTGCTTAGTCATAGGTTTCTCTGACTTAGTGATTAATACTATGTTAAAATGGGGAGAGAGTAAGCGCTAAAAAGCTTAAAAGGCTAGTAAAAAGTACATTTTAATACATATAAAAATTTACAAATGGCAATCAGACGCATGGATCCATGTCTGACTTAACAAAAAAATATATAATAAACAAATCTAAAAATATCCAATGGAGTAAAGCATGTGACGCTGACTTAGTGAGCCAGTGATGAGGAGTTAGGACATGTACATTCAATAATATAAACAACCTAAGTGAGTGATTGAGTGCACACAATAGCTGTCAACAAAGAAAAATAGCATTCACAAAAAATAGTGTTCACAAAAATTGGCGTACATAAAAAATGTTCAAATGTTCAACCGGTTATATGTAAGTGAATCCAGTAGTGTTTCCTCCAAAGTGACGTGTAGAAATATAACGTGAAGTCAATAATAGTAGAATGTAAACGTTGAGTGGGTCAAATTATTGTGGTTCAGCTTCTAAATTAAAAAATTGTAAATCCGTGAGGTGTATAAAAATAACTTGTGAAAAAATCCACGTGGAAAACTTGAATTCAAATGATAAACAAAGGTCAAAAATCAAAAGACAAAAATAAAAAGACAAAAATATCAAAAGACAAAAATAGAAAATCAGTGATAATATTAAAAAGCACTAAAGATCTAGTGAAAACAAATCCTTAATTCAGATGTTAAAAATCCTTGGTAAGATCCATAACAAACAAATACATCGATTAAATACCTAAAAGGGAACAAAAGAGAAACAAATAGTGCAACACTGTATATGATATATAATATAGGTAATTAAAACCAAGCTCACCAGTATGCCAACGCGTTTCGGCCTAGACTAGGCCTTTCTCAAGACTATACTGTATCAGAAAATCTGGGAGCTTTAAGTAGGGTCAGTGTTGAAATGATTGGTGCTGTTTTGGCGCCATTTTTAGAGGCACCTCCCTTTCCTGTTTCACCCATTGCATCTCTGGGATATTTCCTATGTTATGTTTCCTGTTTCACCCATTGCATCTCTGGGATATTTCCTATGTTATGTTTCCTGTTTCACCCATTGCATCTCTGGGATATTTCCTATGTTATGTTTGTTTTCCCATCTTAAAGGTTAATTGGTTCCTATTATTGCCACAAATTCTAATATAAATCTAGATTTTCCTATTCATTTGTTTTTTTATTTTAATTATTAGGTAATAGTAGCGTTTTGTCAATGTTGTTATTATATTCTGTGTTAACTCCGTTAGTTTTCTGGGCGGGTTTCCCCTTTCTTTGGGCTCAAATTGCTTATTTATTTACATGGACTGGTTCTCATTTATGAATTGCCCCTGTTGATGTCAAAAACTTAATTTGCAATGCGATCTTATTTTGAAAATTGCTATGACCGGAAGTGGCCTGGTATCGCGGCATCAACTTCCGTTTTAGCTTTTGGGAGACATAGTTTATTCGATTCTCCGGTCTCTATCATGTGACCGGAAGTTCTTTGGTCCACCGGTCTGCATCATATGACCGGAAGGTGCAGCATCATATTCCCCATTGACTTATGGGATATGTAGTTCCCTCACTTATTAGGACTACAGATCTTTCTCAGATGTTCGGTATTACCCGATCTTACTATGGCTCATTGTCTCTATGTGTCTATAACATATAATGTCAGAGTCAATGTGCCAATATGTAATAGAATCGGTTACTGGGAATAGTCAATTCTTTGAATAATGTATGTAATTTCTTACGATGCTGATCTGTCACTGCTTATAGTAAAACTGCTTCTAATAAAACTCGCTATGTTAATTCTAATCACATTCTTGAATCCTAATAAAACTCACTTTCTTAATTCTAGGCACATTCTTGGATCCTTATATTGAATAGCTTTACAATTTACTTTTATTTGTTCATACTTTCGTAATGGAGAGCCGTTTCACTGCTTCCTTCTAGTTCTTTTGAAAATAAAGCCTATGGGTATTCTCAAGGAGCCATTGAGTCATATATGACCTTGATAAAGTATAGACCTGCAATGTTTATCTAACTTAACATTGTGAGACGTTTATTGCATCCTAATGCTGTATCTCACCCCCAATGGTGGGACGACAAACTGTAATGTCTCAAGAGGGATCAAGGATCTTCCTATCTGTTCACAGTGAAGGTGTAAGCTCAAATCTAATTGGGAGGGTTTCATTACATTTGTATGTGTATATAAAGGACTTTAGGTGACCATTAACCAGAAATCAGCTGGTGTAAGATCAGACATAAATACACTCAAAGTGATGGCTTCTGTTTGACTTTGGGGCAGACGTGGGGTAGAGGATACAAGATACAAAATCTTCAAATTATGATATTTCATTTCACACAGTAAGTAGTCCTACATTGGATTGTTATGTATAGACCAGTGTATGAATACAGGGTTTTTTCTTTTCTATGATACTTTTTTAGTTCAATATGACAATTTTAAAGTTGTCATACTGAATGTGTTCAGTTTGACAAAGCTGGGTATATTCAATACGACATTGTCACAATGTTTAATGATTAATACTATGTTACAAGCTTGTAAATCTGTTTCTAGAAAGAATTATTATCGAGTTTGGAACTCTTATTTCATGGTGTTCTCATAAATTCGCTTGGCATTCTTTCAGAATTCCTAGAATTTTACAGTTTCTTCAGGATGATTTGGATAAGGGTTTGTCTGCAAGTTCCTTGAAGGGACAAATCTCTGCTCTCTTATTTCACAGAAAGATTACTAAGCTTCCTGATATTCACTGTTTTGTACAGGCTTTGGTTCGTATCAAGCCTGTCATTAAATCAATCTCTCCTCCTTGGAGTCTTAATTTGGTTTTGAAGGCTTTACAGGCTCCTCCATTTAAGCCTATGCATTCTTTGGATATTAAACTACTTACTTGGAAAGTGTTGTTCAATTTGGCCATCTCTTCTGCTAGAAGAGTTTCTGAATTATCTGCTCTTTCTTGTGAATCTCCTTTTCTGATTTTTCATCAGGATAAGGCGATTTTGCGGACTTCATTTAAATTCTTACCTAAGGTTGTGAATTCTAACAACATTAATAGAGAAATTGTTGTCCCTTCCTTGTGTCCTAATCCTAAGAATTCTTTGGAGAAATCCTTACATTCTTGTGGATGTGGTAAGAGCTTTGAAATATTATGTTGAAGCTACTAAAGATTTCAGGAAGACTTCTAGTCTATTTATCTATTCTGGTTCTAGGAAAGTTTAGAAGGATTCTGCCGTTTCCTTGGCATCGTTTTAAAAGCTTTTGATTCATCAAGCCTATTTGGAGTTGGGTCAAGCCCCGCCTCAGAGAATTACAGCTCATTCTACTAGATCAGTCTCCACTTTGTGGGCTTTTAAGAATGAAGCTTCAGTTGATCAGATTTGCAAAGCAGCAACCTGTTCTTCTTTGCATACATTTACTAAATTCTACAGTTTTGATGTATTCGCTTCTTCGAAAGCAGTTTTTAGTAGAAAAGTTCTTCAGGCAGCTGTTTGTTTGATTCTTCTGCTTATGTTTTAAGTTTTTTTTTCATTTCATGAGTATTAACTTATATTTTGGGTTGTGGCTTATTTCTTTCAGCGAAAAATGGCTGTTTTTATTCTTATCCCTCCCTCTCTAGTGACAATTGCGTGGAGTTCCACATCTTGGGTATTGCTATCCCATATGTCACTAGCTCATGGACTATTGCCAATTACATGAAACAAAAGATAATTTATGTAAGAATTTACCTGATAAATTAATTTCTATCATATTGCCAAGAGTCCATGAGGCCCACCCTTTTTATGGTGGTTATGATTTTTTTGTATAGAGCACAATTGTTCCAAATTCCATTGTTGATGCTTTTTACTCCTTTCTTTATCACCCCACTACTTGGCTATTCGTTAAACTGAATTGTGGGTGTGGTGAGGGGTGTATTTATAGGCATTTTGAGGTTTGGGAAACTTTGCCCCTCCTGGTAGGATTGTTTATCCCATACATCACTAGCTCATGGACTCTTGCCAATATGAAAGAAATGAATTTATCAGGTAAGTTCTTACATAAATTATGTTTTATGGGAAACAGTTCCCTAGGTGGTTTGGACCATTTCCACTGTCTTCCTTTGGAAGACATTACTTCATTTATGAACCCTTTAGAGAGAGGTAAAATCTTTTCATAGAAGGGCCTTTTTACATGCATGTGGTATTCTCAGGCCAGCTACTTTTGATGTAGCTGCTGCTTCTACATACTGGTTGTCTAGTCTTTCAGAGTAGTTTTCTGATGATTCTGCTAGTGTAAATCTGTTGGGTTTGTTTAAGCGTAGGTTAAAAAGTAGAAACAGGAGCACAGGTGGATGTTAAAGTAGCATTTATTAACAACAATATCGCTACAATGTAAAAAGCTTCAAACTTTTGCTGAATATAACATGTATCTGCGTGTACAATTTCACAATTCTCCTCTGTGTACTGAAAGCAGTCAGATGGCTGACAATGAGAGGAAGAACAGCTGACGCGTTTCGGCTTCCCAGCCGTAGTCCTAGCTGAATAAAACATTTAAAACAAACGCCCTTTTTCAAGGGCCTTCTTACCTCCCATTGGCCATCGGGTTTGTCAATATGGGTTCAAAAGATGTCTCAATGCACTTATGTATATTCTATATTCCACAGAAAAGTGGTTACCATTATACCATTCCACACATAGTGTGTAGAGTGGTAAAATGTATAAATATAAAATGACAGTTAGTTAATTATCGCCATAACATGAGCCCATCATGAGGAGTACAAATCTGACCACCATAAGTAATACACCTATAGTGTGTGACCTAAAGATATCTACTACCAATAATTTATTAGATCATAGGTCGAATTTAAACCTGAAGGTGTTATGGTCTTTGTTTAAGCGTGACAATTCTTTTATTTGTGATGCTGTTTTTGATATAATGTCAAAAGCATGTCTTTCTTGGTCTGCTAATATGGTGTCTAAATCTAGATTGTTTCTTACTAGTAGGATGTTCAACTCCTGGCCAGCAGGAGGAGGCAAAGAGCACCCCATGCAAACATTGGGTAAGGGACACTAAACCCAATTTTTTTCTTTCATGATTCAGATAGAGCATGCACTTTTAAGCAACTTTCTAATTTACTCCCATTATCAATTTTTCTTTGTTCTTTTGCTTTCTTTATTTAAAAACCAGGAATGTGATGCATAGGACCCGGCCCATTTTTGTTGAGAACCTGGGTTATGCTTGCTTATTAATGGGTAAATGTAATCCTACAATAAGCAAGCGCTATCCATGGTGCTGAACCTAAAATGGGCTGGCTGCTAAAATTTATATTTCTGCTTTTAAAATAAACAAAGCAAGAGAACAAAAAAAAATTAATAGGAGTGAATTAGAAAGTTGATTACTTTTCCCTGCAAGCAAGGATTGGGTCCTAGCAGAGTCCATGTCAATCTCTTTAGTAAGAGTAGTGGTAGCTTTTAGCAGTTAAAAAGCGGCAAGGTAGTCTTTGCTTTACTTTTAACACTTGCTACCCCTTTGCAGAAAGCCAGGATTGGTTACTCTGATCTTCCTTTTACTACAGGTCCCTGACAGGCAGTGAAGTTCCGATCACACCTTAGTAGCTGTCATTTGCCCTGCAGCTTGATCCATAGGTAAGTGCTTTTGCCTTCTAGGTACTGAAGGACAGCACTTTTGAGATTATCTCTTTAAGTGGACATAATTTGGGACTTAGCTATCCTTTTAAGTCTAGGATAAATTTGGGCAACTTTACTGACTCTAGGGGTGCTAGTGGCTTTTTATTCAGTATAATTTCAGGCACTGTAGAGTGAGACATTGAGAGACTTAAGGGAGCGTTTTCTTACTAACGCTTCCCTTAATACTTGGCAAGGGGTCCTTTTTTTATTTGTAAGAAGCAATGTGTGCTTACTTTTTAATTATTCATGTGCAAGTGTGTCATTAGTGCATATGTTATGCGGCCATTTAAGTTTAACTTTGCACTCTTTCTATCTGTGGTGCAGTTGATTTTCGGCCAGTCACGTGACTTCCAGTTTCTCCTGTATATGTAGCGGAGCGTCATGCTTTAATGTGCCGACATCAGTCTTGCTGATCAGAGTATTGTAGAAGTGCTAATCTCTACTGGAGAGGTTTCTCAGCTTTCTATATCCTATTACTAGTGGGATACTCATTCCAGTAACGATAGGTATCTCAGACAGACGCTTAGCTTCTTGTGTGAGGTGAGGTATTAAAGTTTTACCTTAAGTTCTAAACCAATTATTTTTGCTCATCTATTGAATTTAATTTTATTTGCATTCTCCTTATTTGTTTTTTAGTGGGAGTTAATTTCCATAGCTATGGACCCAGAACAGGATCAGCCCATGTCTATAGAAAAAAGGAAATTTATGCTTACCTGATAAATTTATTTATTTTACAATATGACATGTCCACGGATTTCATCCTTACTTATGGGATATCGCCTCCTGGTCAGGAGGAGGAGGCAAAGAGCTCCACAGCAGAGCTGCATAAATAGCTCCTCCCTTCCCCTCCCCAACCCAGTCATTCGACCGAAGTTAGGAAGAGAAAGGAAAAGCCAAGGAGCAGAGGTGACTGAAGTTTAACAAAAATAAAAACCTGTCTTTCGAAAAAAATGACAGGGTGGGCCGTGGACTCGTCATATCGTAAAAGAAATAAATTTATCAGATGAGCATAAATTTCCTTTTCTTTTACAAGGTATGATGAGGCCACGGATTTCATCCTTACTTATCGGATACAATACCAAAGCTATAGGACTCGGATCAAAGGGAGGGATAAGACAGGAACCTAAACGGAAGGCACCACTGCTTGAAGAACCTTTCTCCCAAAAACAGCCTCAGACGAGGCAAAAGTATCAAATTTGGAAAAAGTTTGAAGAGACGACCAAGTTGCAGACTTGCAAATCTGTTCAACAGAAGCATCATTTTTAAATGCCCATGAGGAAGCCACAGCCCTAGTAGAATGAGCCGTAATTCGTTCTGGAGGCTGCTGTCCAGCAGTCTCATATGTAACACAGATGATACTCTTCAGCCAAAAAGAAAGAGAGGTAGCTGTAGCTTTCTGACCCCTACGTTTCCCAGCAAAAACAACAAATAATGATGTTTGACGAAAATCCTTAGTCACCTGCAAGTAGAACTTCAAGGCACGGACTACGTCCAAATTATGTAACAGATGCTCCTTCTTAGAGGAGGGGTTAGGACACAAGGAAGGAACAACAATTTCCTGATTAATATTTTTGTTAGAAACAACCTTAGGAAGAAAACCAGGTTTGGTACGTAACACCACCTTATCAGAATGGAAAATAAGATAAGGAGAATCACATTGTAATGCCGAAAGCTCAGAAACTTTGCGAGCAGAAGAAATAGCAATAAAAAATAAAACTTTCCAAGATAATAACTTAATATCTATGGAATGCATGGGTTCAAACGGAACCCCTTGAAGAACATTAAGAACTAAATTCAAACTCCAGGGTGGAGCAATTGGTCTAAACACAGCCCTGAGCTTAGATAAAATCAAGCGTTCAATCTCCAAGCAGTCAGCTGCAGAGAAATTGGATTTGGATGATGGAAGGTCCCTGAATGAGAAGGTCCTGCCTCAATGGAAGTTTCCACGGCGGCAGAGAGGACATGTCCACCAGATCGGCATACCAAGTCCTACGAGGCCACACAGGAGCGCTTAGAATCACCGAAGTCCTCTCCTGTTTTGATCCGTGCAATCACCCGTGGAAACACATAAGCTAGGTTGAACGACCAAGGCATCTATCAGTTTGGCCTGAGGATCCCTGGACCTGGATCCGTATCTTGGGAGCTTGGCATTCTGACGAGACACCATCAGATCCAATTTTGGTCTGCCCCAACTGAGAATCAGGGTGGCAAAGACCTCCGGGTGGAGTTCCCATTCCCCCGGATGAAACGTCTGTCTGCTCAAAAAATCCGCCTCCCACTTGTCCACTCCTGGGATATAGATTGCTGACAGATAACAAGTGTGAGCCTCCACCCAACAAATTATCTTGGATACTTCTGTCATCGCTAAGGAACTCCTTGTTCCTCCCTGATGATTGATGTAAGCCACAGTCGTGATATTGTCTGACTGAAATCTGATGAATTTGGCCGAAGCCAACTGAGGCCATGCCTGAAGCGCATTGAATATTGCTCTCAATTCCAGAATATTGATTGGAAGTAGAGACTCCGATCGAGTCCACACACCCGAGCCTTCAGGGAATTCCAGACTGCACCCTATCCTAGTAGACTGGCGCCCATTGTCAGTCACCTATGAGGGTCTGCGGAAGCACATCCCTTGAGACAGATGATCCTGTGACAACCACCAAAGAAGAGAGTCTCTTGTCTCCTGATCCAAATCTGCATAATCTCCATTCCACTGCCTGAGCATGCTCAGTTGTAGAGGTCTGAGATGAAAACGAGCAAACGGAATGATGTCCATTGCCGCCACCATCAATCCAATTACCTCCATGCACTGAGCCACTGATGGCCGAGGATTGGACTGAAGGGGTCGGCATGTATTCATAATCTTTAACTTTCTGACTTCCGTCAAGAAGATTTTCATGGATATAGAGTCTATCAGAGTTCCTAGGAAAGGAACCCTTGTATGTGGATCAGAACAGAACCATGTCGATATGAGACTTTGCCAGTTGATAAGACGACACCTGTATTAGAATATCGTCTAGATAAGGCGCAACTGCAATGCCCCGCGGTCAGAGAACCTCTAGCAGAGACCCTAGAACCTTTGTGAAGATCCTGGGTGCTGTGGCCAGCCCGAAAGGAAGAGCCACGAACTGAAAATGTTTGTCCAGAAAGGCAAACCTTAGGAACTGGTGATGATCTTTGTGGATAGGAATATGAGAACTGCCGTTCTCACATATTCTGAGGAGTGAGGTAACTTCAGAGGGGGAATGGCGTGCAGGTTTTCCTGCAATAAGGTATGTGCAGTTAACATTTTTCTAGGGATGGAATTTTCTAGAAAATGCTGCTGATACCGGATTAATGTAAGTTAAGCCTAAATGCAGTGATTTAATAGCGACTGGTATCAGGCTTATTAACAGAGATACATACTCTTATAAAAGTGAAATATAAAACGTTTGCTGGCATGTTAATCGTTTTTATATATGTTTGGTGATAAACTTATTGGGGCCTAGTTTTTTTTTCCAAATGGCTGGCTTGATTTTTGCCTAGAAACAGTTTCCTGAGGCTTTCCACTGTTGTAATATGAGTGGGAGGGGCCTATTTTAGCGCTTTTCTGCACAGCTAAAATTACAGACAGAGACACTCAGCTTCCTTCTGCATGATACAGGACATCTCTGAAGGGCTCAAAAGGCTTCAAAAGTCGTGTTTGAGGAGGGTAACAACCACAGTAGACCTGTGGCATTTGTTGTGACTGGTTTTAAAAACGTTTTTGTCATTTATTATTCCGTTTTTGGTATTAAGGGGTTAATCATCCATTTGTAATTGGGTGCAATGCTCTGCTAACTTGTTACATACACTGTAAAAATTTCGTTAGTGTAACTGCCTTTTTTCACTGTTATTTCAAATTTTGTCAATTTGTTTTTCTTAAAGGCGCAGTAACGTTTTTTATATTGCTTGTTGGTTTAAAGTGTTTTCCAAGCTTGCTAGTCTCATTGCTAGTCTGTACAAACATGTCTGACACAGAGGAAACTACTTGTTCATTATGTTTAAAAGCCATGGTGGAGCCCCATAGGAGAATGTGTACTAAATGTATTGATTTCACCTTTATCTATAAAAGAATTGTCACCAGAGGGGTCTGTCGAGGGTGAAGTTATGCCGACTAACTCTCCCCACGTGTCGGACCCTTCGCCTCCCGCTCAAGGGACGCACGCTAATATGGCGCCAAGTACATCAGGGACGCCCATAGCGATTACTTTGCAGGACATGGCTGCAATCATGAATAATACCCTGTCAGAGGTATTAGCCAGATTGCCTGAATTAAGAGGCAAATGCGATAGCTCTGGGGTTAGACGAGATACAGAGCACGTAGATGCTGTAAGAGCCATGTCTGATACTGCGTCACAATATGCAGAACCTGAGGACGGAGAGCTTCAGTCTGTGGGTGACATCTCTGACTCGGGGAGACCTGATTCAGAGATTTCTAATTTTAAATTTAAGCTTGAGAACCTCCGTGTATTGCTTGGGGAGGTATTAGCTGCTCTGAATGACTGTGACACAATTGCAGTGCCAGAGAAATTGTGTAGACTGGATAAATACTATGCAGTGCCGATGAGTACTGATGTAAAAGGCTTACAGAAATTATTAGTAAGGAGTGGGATAGACCCGGTCTGCCTTTTTCCCCACCTCCTATATTTAGAAAAATGTTTCCAATAGATGCCACTACACGGGACTTATGGCAGACAGTCCCTAAGGTGGAGGGAGCAGTTTCTATTTTAGCAAAGCGTACCACTATCCCGGTTGAGGACAGTTGTGCTTTTTCAGATCCAATGGATAAAAAATTAGAGGGTTACCTTAAGAAAATGTTTATTCAACAAGGTTTTATTTTACAGCCCCTTGCATGCATTGCGCCTGTCACTGCTGCGGCGGTGTTCTGGCTTGAGGCCCTGGAAGAGGCCATCCATACAGCTCCATTGACTGAAATTATTGACAAGCTTAGAACACTTAAGCTAGCTAACTCATTTGTTTCTGATGCCATTATTCATTTGACTAAACTAACGGCTAAGAATTCCGGATTCGCCATCCAGGCGCGTAGGGCGCTATGGCTTAAATCCTGGTCAGCTGATGTGACTTCAAAGTCTAAATTACTCAACATTCCTTTCAAGGGGCAGACCTTATTCGGGCCTGGTTTGAAAGAAATTATTGCTGACATTACTGGAGGTAAGGGTCATACCCTTCCTCAGGACAGGGCCAAATCAAGGGCCAAACAGTCTAATTTTTGTGCCTTTCGAAATTTCAAGGCAGGTGCAGCATCAACTTCCTCTGCTTCAAAACAAGAGGGAACTTTTGCTCAATCCAAGCAGGCCTGGAAACCTAACCAGTCCTGGAACAAGGGCAAGCAGGCCAGAAAGCCTGCTGCTGCCTCCAAGACAGCATGAAGGAACGGCCCCCTATCCGGCAACGGATCTAGTAGGGGGCAGACTCTCTCTCTTCGCCCAGGCGTGGGCAAGAGATGTTCAGGATCCCTGGGCGTTGGAGATCATATCTCAGGGATATCTTCTGGACTTCAAAGCTTCTCCTCCACAAGGGAGATTTCACCTTTCAAGATTATCTGCAAACCAGATAAAGAAAGAGGCATTCCTACGCTGCGTGCAAGACCTTCTTGTAATGGGAGTGATCCATCCAGTTCCGCGGACGGAACAAGGACAGGGTTTTTATTCAAATCTGTTTGTGGTTCCCAAAAAAGAGGGAACCTTCAGACCAATTTTGGATCTAAAGATCTTAAACAAATTCCTCAGAGTTCCATCATTCAAGATGGAAACTATTCGAACCATTTTACCCATTATCCAAGAGGGTCAGTACATGACCACAGTAGACTTAAAGGATGCCTACCTCACATTCCGATTCACAAGAATCATCATCGGTTCCTGAGGTTTGCCTTTCTAGACAGGCATTACCAATTTGTAGCTCTTCCATTCGGGTTGGCTACAGCCCCAAGAATTTTTACAAAGGTTCTGGGCTCACTTCTGGCGGTTCTAAGACCGCGAGGCATAGCGGTGGCTCCTTATCTAGACGACATCCTGATACAGGCGTCAAGCTTTCAAATTGCCAAGTCTCATACAGAGATAGTTCTGGCATTTCTGAGGTCGCATGGGTGGAAAGTGAACGAAGAAAAGAGGTCTCTATCTCCTCTCACAAGGGTTTCCTTCCTAGGGACTCTAATAGATTCTATAGAAATAAAAATTTACCTGACTGAGTCCAGGTTATCAAAACTTCTAAATGCTTGCCGTGTTCTTCACTCCATTCCGCGCCCCACGGTGGCTCAGTGCATGGAAGTAATCGGCTTAATGGTAGCGGCGATGGACATAGTGCCATTTGCGCGCCTGCATCTCAGACCGCTGCAATTATGCATGCTCAGTCAGTGGAATGGGGATTACACAGATTTGTCCCCTCTACTAAATCTGGATCAGGAAACCAGAGATTCTCTTCTCTGGTGGTTATCTCGGGTCCATCTGTCCAAAGGTATGACCTTTCGCAGACCAGATTGGACAATTGTAACAACAGATGCCAGCCTTCTAGGTTGGGGTGCAGTCTGGAACTCCCTTAAAGCTCAGGGTTCATTGACTCAGGAGGAGAAACTCCTCCCAATACACATTCTGTAGTTAAGAGCAATATTCAATGCTCTTCTAGCTTGGCCTCAGTTAGCAACACTGAGGTTCATCAGATTTCAGTCGGACAACATCACGACTGTGGCTTACATCAACCATCAAGGGGGAACCAGGAGTTCCCTAGCGATGTCGGAAGTCTCCAAGATAATTCGCTGGGCAGAGACTCACTCTTGCCACCTATCAGCGATCCATATCCCGGGCGTAGAGAACTGGAAGGCGGATTTTCTAAGTCGTCAGACTTTTCATCCGGGGGAGTGGGAACTCCATCCGGAGGTGTTTGCTCAACTGGTCCGTCGTTGGGACAAACCAGAACTGGATCTCATGGCGTCTCGCCAAAACGCCAAGCTTCCTTGTTACGGATCCAGGTCCAGGGACCCAGAAGCGACGCTGATAGATGCTCTAGCAGCTCCTTGGTTCTTCAACCTGGCTTATGTGTTTCCACCGTTTCCTCTGCTCCCTCGACTGATTGCCAAAATCAGACAGGAGAGCGCATCTGTGATTCTGATAGCGCCTTCGTGGCCACGCAGGACCTGGTATGCAGATCTGGTGGACATGTCATCCTTTCCACCGTGGACTCTGCCTCTGAGACAAGACCTTCTAATACAAGGTCCTTTCAATCATCCGAATCTAGTTTCTCTGAGACTGACTGCATGGAGATTGAACGCTTGATCCTATCAAAGCATGGCTTCTCTGAGTCAGTCATTGATACCTTAATACAGGCACGAAAGCCTGTCACCAGGAAAATCTACCACAAGATATGGCGTAAATATCTTCATTGGTGTGAATCCAAGAATTACTCATGGCGTAGGATTAGGATTCCTAGGATATTGTCCTTCCTCCAAGAGGGTTTGGACAAAGGATTATCAGCTAGTTCTTTAAAGTGACAGATTTCGGCTCTGTCTATTCTTTTACACAAGCGTCTGGCAGAAGTTCCAGACGTCCAGGCGTTTTGTCAGGCTTTAGTTAGAATTAAGCCTGTGTTTAAACCTGTTGCTCCTCCATGGAGCTTAAACTTGGTTCTTAAAGTTCTTCAAGGGGTTCCGTTTGAACCCCTTCATTCTATTGATATCAAACTTCTATCATGGAAAGTTCTGTTTCTGATGGCTATTTCCTCGGCTCGAAGAGTCTCTGAGTTATCTGCCTTACATTGTGATTCTCCTTATCTGATCTTTCATTCAGATAAAGTAGTTCTGCGTACAAAACCTGGGTTTTTACCCAAGGTGGTTTCTAACAAGAATATCAATCAAGAGATTGTTGTTCCATCATTGTGTCCTAATCCTTCTTCGAAGAAGGAACGTCTTTTATATAATATAGATGTAGTGCGTGCCTTGAAGTTTTACTTACAAGCTACTAAGTATTTTCGTCAAACATCTAGCCTGTTTGTTGTTTACTCTGGGCAGAGGAGAGGTCAAAAGGCCTCGGAAACCTCCATTTCTTTTTGGCTTCGGAGTATAATCCGTTTAGCCTATGAGACTGCTGGACAGCAGCCCCCTGAAAGAATTACAGCTCATTCTACTAGAGCTGTGGCTTCCACCTGGGCCTTTAAAAATGAGGCTTCTGTTGAACAGATTTGCAAGGCTGCGACTTGGTCTTCACTTCATACCTTTTCAAAATTTTACAAATTTGATACTCTTGCTTCTTCGGAGGCTGTTTTTGGGAGAAAGGTTCTACAGGCAGTGGTTCCTTCCTTTTAAGTTCCTGCCTTGTCCCTCCCATCATCCGTGTACTTTAGCTTTGGTATTGGTATCCCACAAGTAATGGATGATCCGTGGACTGGATACACTTAACAAGAGAAAACATAATTTATGCTTACCTGATAAATTTATTTCTCTTGTAGTGTATCCAGTCCACGGCCCGCCCTGTCCTTTTTAAGGCAGGTCTAAATTTTAATTAAACTACAGTCACCACTGCACCCTATGATTTCTCCTTTCTCGGCTTGTTTCGGTCGAATGACTGGATATGGCAGTGAGGGGAGGAGCTATATAGCAGCTCTGCTGTGGGTGATCCTCTTGCAACTTCCTGTTGGGAAGGAGAATATACCACAAGTAATGGATGATCCGTGGACTGGATACACTACAAGAGAAATAAATTTATCAGGTAAGCATAAATTATGTTTTTATAGTGTAGAGCAGTGTTTCTCAACCGTGGTCCTCAAGTACCCCTAACAGGTCAGGGTTTTCTTAAAGCTGAACTAGAGCACAGGTGAAATAATCAGCTGATGGATGAGAGCAGGTTAGTTACAATGTTACTGTTTAACTGATTATTTCACCTGTGCTCAGCTATAATGAAAACCTGGTCTGTTGGAAGTACTTGAAGACTGCAGTTGAGAAACACTGGCGTAGAGAGCTCTCTACCATGTTTTCTCTGTACTGTTAGTTATATCAGGTGCCATTGTATACTGTTATACAAGTACAAACATGAAACAAAATATCTGTCCCAACTGATATTTCCAGAGTCAGTTACAGATATTCCTCTATATACATATGTTTATTTTGCAAAGATGTTCCATTATAACAGGTCACACAAATATGTAAGAATTTTATACCTCATATTTTGTATACTTAACAGATGCAACAGTCTACTACTGTTCAGAGGCAATTAATCCCTGTACTTGACACTTAAAGGGACAGTCAAGTCCAAAATAAACTTTCATTTTTCAAATAGGGCATGTAATTTTAAACAACTTTCCACTTTACTTTTATCAACAATTTTGCTTTGTTCTCTTGGTATTCTAGTTGAAAGCAAACCTAGGGAGGAACATATAATAATTTCTCTTGTTAAGTGTGTTCAGTCCACGGGTCATCCATTACTTATGGGATATATTCTCCTTCCCAACAGGAAGTTGCAAGAGGATCACCCAAGCAGAGCTGCTATATAGCTCCTCCCCTCACATGTCATATCCAGTCATTCTCTTGCAACCCTCAACAAAGAAGGAGGTCGCGAGAGGAGCTGGAGTTTTTACTTAACTATTCTTCAATCAAAAGTTTGTTATTTTAAATGGCACCGGAGTGTGCTGTTTTTCTATCTCAGGCAGTATTTGGAAGAAGAAACTGCCTGTGTTTTTTTCTATGATCTTAGCAGGCGTAACTAAGATCCACTGGCTGTTCTCGACATTCTGAGGAGTGGGGTAACTTCAGAAACTGGGAATAGCATGCGGGGTCCTCCGCAAATGAGGTATGTGCAGTACATTATTTTCTGGGAATGGAATTGACTAAGAAAATACTGCTGTTACCGTATGATGTAAGTACAGCCTTAAATGCAGTAGTGGTAACTGGTATCAGGCTGATAAATGTATGCGCAGTCGAGTTATTTTCTAGGGACTAGAATTTGACTGAGAAAATACTGTTAAAACTGAAATAATACTTAAGCCTTATCTGCAGTGGTAGCGACTGGTAGGAGGCTTAGTGATAACTTTGCATGACATTGGAAAATGTTTTTTAATAAAACGTTTACTGGCATGTTATTCGTTTTTGTGAGGTACTTTGGTGATAAATCTCTTTGGGCATGATTTTTTTCCACATGGCTAACATATATTTTCTGCATGGAAACCGTTATATCAGGGCTCCCACTGTTGTAATAGGAGTGGGAGGGACCTTGTTTTAGCGCCTTGTTGCGCAGTTAAAATTCTAACACAGTCTTCCTGCTTCTTCCTCCTTGATCCAGGACGTCTCTAGAGAGCTCAGGGGTCTGCAAAATTCATTTTTGAGGGAGGTAATCAGTCACAGCAGATCTGTGACAGTGTGCTTGACTGTGATTAAAAATCTTAATTGATATCCGTTTTGGGTATTGAGGGGTTAATCATCCTTTTGCTAATGGGTGCAATCCTCTGCTAATAATAATACACTTCTTGTTAAGAATTGTTTAATTATATCTGTATTTTGAAGCGCTGCAGCGTTTTTTATATTGCTTGTAAACTTATTGAAAGTGATTTCCAAGCTTGCTAGTTTCATTGCTAAGTCTGTTTAAACATGTCTGATTCAGAGGAAACTGTTTGTTCATCATGTTCAAAAGCCAATGTGGAGCCCAATAGAACGATGTGTACCAATTGTATTGATATTGCTTTGAATAAAAGTCAATCTGTACCGATAGAGAAACTATCACCAGACAACGAGGGGGAAGTTATGCCGCCTAACTCTCCTCACGTGTCAGTACCTGCGTCTCCCGCTCGGGAGATTTGTAGGATTGAGACGCCAAGTACATCTAGGCCCTTACAAATCACTTTACATGATATGGCTAATGTTATGAAAGAAGTATTATATAATATGCCCGAATTAAGGGGCAAGCGCGATAGCTCTGGGTTAAGGACAGAGCGCGCTGATGACACAAGAGCCATGCCTGATACTGCGTCACAATTTGCAGAACATGAAGACGGTGAGCTTCATTCTGTCGGTGACGGTTCTGATCCGGGGAGACCGGATTCAGACATTTCAAATTTTGAATTTAAGCTTGAGAACCTCCGTGTGTTACTAGGGGAGGTATTAGCGGCTCTGAATGATTGCGACACGGTGGCAATTCCAGAGAAAATGTGTAGGTTGGATAGATACTATGCGGTACCGGTGTGTACTGACGTCTTTCCTATACCAAAAAGACTTACAGAAATTATTAGTAAGGAGTGGGATAGACCCGGTGTGCCTTTTTCCCCTCCCCCGATATTTAGAAAAAGGTTTCCTATAGACGCCACCACACGAGACTTATGGCAGACGGTCCCTAAGGTGGAGGGAGCAGTTTCTACTTTAGCCAAGCGTACCACTATCCCGGTGGAGGATAGCTGTGCTTTCTCAGATCCAATGGATAAAAAATTAGAGGGTTATCTTAAGAAAATGTTTGTTCAACAGGGTTTTATATTGCAGCCTCTTGCATGCATTGCGCCTGTCACGGCTGCAGCGGCATTCTGGTTTGAGTCTCTGGAAGAGGCGATTCGCACAGCGCCATAGGATGAGGCTTTGAGCAAAGTTAGAACCCTTAAGCAAGCTAATGCGTTTGTTTCAGATGCCGTAGTACATCTAACCAAACTTACGGCTAAAAATTCCGGATTCGCCATACAGGCACGCAGAGCGCTCTGGCTTAAATCCTGGTCAGCGGATGTAACTTCCAAGTCTAAGCTACTTAACATTCCTTTCAAAGGGCAGACCTTATTCGGGCCCGGCTTGAAGGAAATTATTGCTGATATTACGGGAGGTAAGGGCCACGCCCTTCCTCAGGATAGGGCCAAACCAAAGGCCAAACAGTCTAATTTTCGTGCCTTTCGTAACTTCAAGGCAGGAGCAGCATCAACTTCCTCCGCTCCAAAACAGGAAGGAACTACTGCTCGTTACAGACAGGGTTGGAAAGGCAACCAGTCATGGAACAAGGGCAAGCAGGCCAGAAAGCCTACTCCCGCCCCTAAGACAGCATGAAGACAGGGCCCCCTATCCGGAGACGGATTTAGTGGGGGGCAGACTTTCTCTCTTCGCCCAGGCTTGGGCAAGAGATGTGCAGGATCCCTGGACGTTGAAGATTATATCTCAGGGATACCTTCTGGATTTCAAAACCTCTCCTCCACAAGGGAGGTTCCATCTATCGAGGTTATCAACAAACCTAGTAAAGAGAGAGGCATTTCTACAATGTGTACAAGACCTCTTAATCATGGGAGTGATCCACTCAGTTCCGCGATCGGAACAGGGACAAGGATTTTACTCAAATCTATTCGTG
This sequence comes from Bombina bombina, assembly GCF_027579735.1. Taxonomy (NCBI): domain Eukaryota; kingdom Metazoa; phylum Chordata; class Amphibia; order Anura; family Bombinatoridae; genus Bombina; species Bombina bombina. Next base: position 1,048,344,124 of record NC_069502.1, read on the forward strand.
GTTCCCAAAAAAGAGGGAACCTTCAGACCAATCTTGGACTTAAAGATCTTAAACAAATTCCTATGGGTACCATCGTTCAAGATGGAAACCATTCGAACCATCCTACCCATGATCCAAGAGGGTCAATATATGACCACAGTGGACTTAAAGGATGCTTAACTTCACATACTGATTCACAAAGATCATTATCGGTACCTAAGGTTTGCCTTTCTAGACAGGCATTACCAGTTTGTGGCTCTTCCCTTCGGGTTAGCCACGGCCCGAGAATTTTTACGAAGGTTCTGGGCTCACTTCTGGCGGTACTAAGACCACGAGGCATAGCGGTGGCTCCGTACCTAGACGACATTCTGATACAAGCGTCAAGTTTTCAGAATGCAAAGTCTCATACAGAGATAGTTCTAGCATTTCTGAGGTCGCTTGGGTGGAAAGTGAACGTGGAAAAGAGTTCTCTGTTACCACTCACAAGGGTTCCTTTTCTAGGGACTCTTATAGATTCTGTAGAGATGAAGATTTACCTGACGGAGTCCAGGTTATCAAAGATTCTCAATGCTTGCCGTGTCCTTCATTCCGTTCCAAGCCCATCAGTAGCTCAGTGCATGGAGGTAATCGGCTTAATGGTCGCGGCAATGGACATAGTGCCATTTGCGCGCCTGCATCTCAGACCGCTGCAACTATGCATGCTCAGTCAATGGAACGGGGATTACTCAGATCTGTCCCCTTTGCTAAATCTGGACCAGGAGACCAGAGATTCTCTTCTCTGGTGGTTGTCACCGGTTCATCTGTCCAAAGGAATGACCTTTCGCAGACCAGATTGGACGATTGTAACAACGGATGCCAGCCTTCTAGGCTGGGGAGCAGTCTGGAATTCCCTCAAGGCTCAGGGATCGTGGACTCAGGAGGAGAAACTCCTTCCAATAAACATTCTAGAATTAAGAGCAATATTCAATGCTCTTCTAGCTTGGCCTCAGTTAGCAAAACTGAGGTTCATCAGATTTCAGTCGGACAATATCACGACTGTGGCTTACATCAATCATCAAGGGGGAACCAGGAGTTCCCTAGCGATGTTGGAAGTCTCGAAGATAATTCGCTGGGCAGAGTCTCACTCTTGCCACCTGTCAGCGATTTACATCCCAGGCGTAGAGAACTGGGAGGCGGATTTCCTAAGTCGCCAGACTTTTCATCCGGGAGAGTGGGAACTTCACCCGGAGGTATTTGCTCAACTGATTCGTCGTTGGGGCAAACCGGATCTGGATCTCATGGCATCTCGCCAGAACGCGAAGCTTCCTTGTTACGGATCCAGGTCCAGGGACCCGGGAGCGGTGCTGGTAGATGCATTAGCAGCCCCTTGGGTTTTCAACATAGCTTATGTGTTTCCACCATTTCCGTTGCTACCTCGACTGATTGCCAGGATCAAACAGGAGAGGGCATCGGTAATTCTGATAGCGCCTGCGTGGCCACGCAGGACCTGGTATGCAGACCTAGTGGACATGTCGTCCTGTCCACCATGGTCTCTTCCTCTGAGGCAGGACCTTCTAATTCAGGGTTTTTTCAACCATCCAAACCTAATTTCTCTGAGGCTGACTGCCTGGAAATTGAACGCTTGATTCTATCAAAGCGTGGGTTTTCGGATTCGGTTATTGATACATTAATACAGGCTCGGAAACCTGTGACCAGAAAAATTTACCATAAGATATGGCGTAAATATTTATATTGGTGCGAATCCAAGAGTTACTCATGGAGTAAGGTTAGGATTCCTAGGATATTGGCTTTTCTACAAGAGGGTTTAGAAAAGGGTTTATCCGCTAGTTCGCTAAAGGGACAGATTTCAGCTCTGTCTATTCTTTTACACAAACGTCTGGCAGAGAATCCAGACGTCCAGGCCTTTTGTCAGGCTTTGGCTAGAATTAAGCCTGTGTTTAAAGCTGTTGCTCCTCCGTGGAGCTTAAACTTGGTTCTTAAAGTTCTTCAGGGTGTCCCGTTTGAACCCCTTCATTCCATTGATATTAAGCTTTTATCTTGGAAAGTTTTGTTTTTGATGGCTATTTCCTCGGCTCGAAGAGTCTCTGAGTTATCTGCCTTACATTGTGATTCTCCTTATATGATCTTTCATTCAGACAAGGTAGTTCTGCGTACTAAACCTGGGTTTTTACCTAAGGTTGTTTCTAACAGGAATATCAATCAAGAGATTTTTGTTCCATCATTATGTCCTAATCCTTCTTCAAAGAAGGAACGTCTTTTGCATAATCTAGACGTGGTCCGTGCTCTGAAGTTCTACTTACAGGCAACTAAAGATTTTAGACAAACTTCTTCTCTGTTTGTCGTTTACTCTGGACAGAGGAGAGGTCAAAAGGCTTCGGCTACCTCTCTCTCTTTTTGGCTTCGTAGCATAATACGTTTAGCCTATGAGACTGCTGGACAGCAGCCTCCTGAAAGAATTACAGCTCATTCCACTAGAGCTGTGGCTTCTACCTGGGCCTTTAAGAATGAGGCCTCTGTTGAACAGATTTGCAAGGCTGCAACTTTGTCTTCACTTCATACTTTTTCCAAATTTTACAAATTTGACACTTTCGCTTCTTCGGAGGCTGGTTTTGGGAGAAAGGTTCTACAGGCAGTGGTTCCTTCTGTTTAATGTTCCTGCCTTGTCCCTCCCATCATCCGTGTACTTAGCTTTGGTATTGGTATCCCATAAGTAATGGATGACCCGTGGACTGAACACACTTAACAATAGAAAACATAATTTATGCTTACCTGATAAATTTATTTCTCTTGTAGTGTGTTCAGTCCACGGCCCGCCCTGTCTTTTTAAGGCAGGTTCTAAATTTTAAAATTATAACTCCAGTCACCACTGCACCTTATAGTTTCTCCTTTCTCGTCTTGTTTCGGTCGAATGACTGGATATGACATGTGAGGGGAGGAGCTATTTAGCAGCTCTGCTTGGGTGATCCTCTTGCAACTTCCTGTTGGGAAGGAGAATGTATCCCATAAGTAATGGATGACCCGTGGACTGAACACACTACAAGAGAAATAAATTTATCAGGTAAGCATAAATTATGTTTTCTAAGCCCTTGAAGGCCTCCTCTATTTTATTTACTTTTCACAGCAGGGGAGAGCAAGCTCATGTAGGCCATATAGATAGCATTGTGATCACGCCCGTGGCTAGTGGCAGACACTGCACTAATTGGCTAAAATGCAACTATATGCAAAATAACTAAAAGTCATGTGATTAGGGGCGGTCAGAAGATGCTTAGATACAAGTTAGTCACAGAAGTAAAAAGTGCATTAATATAACAGTGTTGGTTTTGCAAAACTGGGGAATGGATAATAAAGGGATTATCTATCTTTTTAAACAACAAAAATTCTGGTGTTGACTGTTTTTGTTTTTTTGTTTTTTTGTTTTTTTTTTTACTCCTGAACCTAAAAATAAAATATACAAAATAGTCAATGTTTGTTTAATGGCCGTCCTCAAACTAAGTAAGCATCAGTGTAAATCTGGGGTTTTAACTCCGTTACCTGAGGTAAATGTGCAAAATATTTCTTCTGCTGATAACATAAGGTTCAGAATTCATAACATCCTCTCTGAAGTCTTTTTTTTTTTTTTTTATTATTTATTTATATATATATATATATATATATATATATATATATATATATATATATATATATATATATATATATATAAAGACCTTAGGCAGCTGTACGCCATAGCCATTTGCAGTCTACTCAATTTATTATTATATGTGCAATTATATATTGTACTAATAAGTAATTTCAAGCATTGTACTCCTATCATTACCAGGGAATGTTAAGTTTTTTTTTTGTTTTTTATATGTTAGTCTGCATTTTATATACTGTTGTAATCATGCAGATTATGTACACGATTCTGTTTAACAAATATTAACTTTTACGTAGGCAGAACTCCTATCTCTGTGGATGCGATACATTACATGTCCTATGCAATTAGTGTACACAATTATATAGAATATACCTTTCATTCATTGTTCTCTGCATGTATGTTTACTATTGCAGTTTGCAGGATTTTTCTGTATTTTAATACATCAGAGATCCTTTAGAGATACGATCTATTTGTATCTCTAGTATACCTGTTATGTGTAATTTATCTGCACATAAGTTCTTTCGTGCAGATACTAACATTGATCATTAATATTTTAACTATGTAGAAATCCTATAGAGAAAAGATCTATTGGTATATCTCTTTTTCCATAGTATGAGTGATTTATATGTATGCACAAACATTCATCATGCAGACACTGAGCATTAATTATGAATATTTTTATTAATCATGCCCTTTGTATAAGTCTCTGCTTACTCTGGACATGGATTTATAAGTATCTGTGTACCTGTTCTATATGTACTGCTCCTTTAGTCAGGAAATCCACATAATTCTTAACTATGTGCAAATACTTAAGTAGGTACATGTATACTACATCTGATGCTTATGTTATGTACAGATTTTTAAACTTTGTATACATTTATGTATAAGCTTCTATATTTCAGGTTCTACCCTGAAATAGTTATGATATCCGGACTGATTCTCTTTATCCTAAAAGAGATCAAGTGTTTTTGTTCTCTTTGAAGCAGAATCCCTCTGATTGACCAGCGGTTCTATCTAAATGTTGTCTATGATCTTTAAGAGCAGCAACATTTACAAAAGGATTTGGAGGATAGGGGTATATTTAATCCTAGTAACTGTGTAATCTCAGGGTCAAGAGATTTTACCCCAATCTGTTTATTATCCAAAGGAATTTATAGTCCTATCCTGGATTTTATATCCCTAAACCTATTGGTCTTGATTCCCTTTTGTATAATGGAAACATCACTCACAGCCTTTTCCCTTAATAAAGGGTCACTTTATGACTACTATAGACCTCCAGGATTCTTATCTGCACATCCCTATACATATGGATTATTTACAGTTTCTGAGGTTTTGTATATCTGCAAAACTGACAGTTTACCATTCTCTGTGGGATACAATCTTGCCAGTATTCAAAATTAGGACATTTCAGTTGCTCCTTATCTGGCTGATATCTAGTGCAAGCTTATTTTCTGTCAACAGCTGTTGCTCTTACACTCAAACCTCTGTCTTTCAAGACAATAGTTGGAATATCAATGTACCTAGAGCTCCTTATATCCTGCTATGAGGGTAGAATTTACAGGAGTCATAATAGACTCAATCCTTATGCATTTTTCTCCTGTCGGGACTTCGCTTTATGAAGATTCAGAGGGTGTGCCTCTTCTACAATGAGCTGCATCCATTGGTAGCTCAGTGCATGGAAGTGGTGGGTCTTTTGGTTGCCGCTTCAGTCGCAGCTTCTTTAGCCCCCTTTTCACTCAAGACCCCTATAATGGCTGCTACATCAGTAGTTAATGAATTATCTACATTTGGCACACGGATTGCTTTGGATTTCTCCACCAGTCAAACTTTTTTCTTAAAAACACAGTCTGTTTTTGTCCCTTGGGAAATCCTTCCTTCGTTAGTCTTGGTCTATTGTACTGACTAACTCCAGTCTCTCAGGCTGGGGGGGAGCTCTGGGTTTTCTCAAAGATTGTAATTAGTTTGGTATCACCTTGAGGCAAGGTTACCATTACCAATCAACATTCCGGAACTTCAAGCGATCTTCTCGCTAGTCAGCCCTGGCCTCTATTGAAGGAGGAAAAGTTTATTTATTTCCAGTCTGATAATTTATGCAGGTCACTGCCATGTTGTTATCACAGGATTTAACCGAAGTCCACTTTTACTTTCCATAGATTTTTTCCTCTGAGACAGAATCTGTTGTCTCAAGGTTCATTTTTCTATCAAGATCTTAAATCTCTATTTTAATAGCGTTGAGTTTTAACGCCTAGTTTTGGAACATATATATTTATTTGATTCAGTCATTGAGTCTTTGATGCAGGCCAGAAAGCCTGTAACACGAGAGATTTAACACAAGATAGGAAGACATATTTTAAATGGTATACTTCCAGGGGGTTTTCTTGGTATCTTTTAAAATTCATAAAATCCTTCAGTTTCCAAGATGCCCTTGTCAAGGGTTTGTCCACTATTTTCTGCCTTATCTCTTTTTTCATAGGAAGTTGGCTAAATTTCCTGAGGTTCAGACTTTTTTTTTAAGCGTTAGTTAGAATTAGGCCACTGATGAAACCCATTTCTCCACCCTGGAATCTGAACATACTTTTCGCTTTATTACAAGGTTCTTCTCTTGAACCTTTGTATTACATTGCTTTTGTCTGCTAAAAGAAAGAGTACTTTCCCAGTTAATAATTTCCTAAGCATACCTTGGTAGGTACCATCTAAATTGTTAACCTTGTCTTGTGATTTCTCACTATTCACAAGGTGAAGGCTATACTTTGCACTAAATGTGAATTTCTTCCTAAGGAAAATACCAATCAAGAGATGGTTGTTCCTTCGTTGTGTTCAGTACTGCTAACTCTAGGTAGCGGATGTTACATAATCTGACTATATAGTAAACGCTTTGAAGTTCTATCGCCAAGCAACTATAGATTTTAGTCAAACTTCTAGTTTTTTGTTTTTTTCCCCCACTACTAAATCTTCCAAAGGGCAGAAAGCTACTAATGAAGCGTTTTGCCTTTTCAAGACATTCTTGATGGTGGGAAGGTCACGTTTCAGAGAGCATTACTGCTCTTTCTTCAAGAGTAATTCCAACACTGTGTGGGTTTTTGAAAGATTATATATCTTTGGAAAATTGTCTTGTGTACTTTTTTTTCAGAGTTTATCGCTTTGAGGTTTTGCATTTTAGCAAGCAGCTTTTAGCAGGAAAGTCCTAAAGTTGCAGTGTCGGCTAAATTAGAACTGCCAGATAAATTGTCCCACCCTTTCCGTAACATAGACCATCGTTTTGGGTATTAATCCCATATATTATGGAGGACTGTGTACCATCATTTTACGAAAGAAAACAAAATTTATGCTTACCTGATAAATTGCTTTCAGAATGTTGATGGTCCACATGCCTCGTCTGTTTCAATTTTTAGGCGACAGTTCTAATGACATCTCTCTAGAACCATCTTTGCCTTTCCTACCTTTCCTTTCCTATTCTCTACTTGGCTATACGTAAAACTGAGAGAGGTAAGAGGGTTTTGCTCTTGTATGGGTTCTTGGCCGCCTCCTATTGGCATGAAACAAGTCCCATATGTTTTAGTTTTTTTTTTTTTTGTTCTATATTTTATGTTGAGGACATTACAAAGTAAATATAAAAGCAGTGGAAATATAGAATACAATTGTACATATATTTAATGTCATATTTGGTAGATGGACTTGTATTCACAGAAGTTTAGTCCTTTTTTTTTTTTTTTATCCCCTAGATAGAGTTGGACACTTTTGGTCCTTCAATGATTACAGAAGTAAAAATAGGGATGGACATTAAACAAAAAAATAAAAATAAAAATATTAAAAAGTTTTGCATCATAAAGAAAAATGTTACTAAGGCTTAACAAGATAAACCTTAATGGAAAAATAAATGAAAATTTGCTATAAATATTACCGCACCTTCCCTATCATATGCACTTGAGGCTTTCCAATAATGACACCACATAAATATTTTATAACTTCAAAAATTCAACACTATACCTCACAAGTTATATATATCAGGTCTAAGTAATCGTACGTCCCATATGTTATTTAGGTTTGTGGACCATCATTATTCTGAAAGAAAATTAATCAGGTATGCATACATTTTGTTTATCATTTTAATTTATTTTTCTTTCCATAATTTTAGGGTTCGCCTGAAACAAAATACTTACCCCATACTTTTTTTGACACAAGGACAGTCGGAAATCTATCCGGAACTTATGGATCTTAGATCACGCTCAACTCCTATTGCAATTAGTTTTGCTCAGTTTGAAGATATTCTAGTAAGTATAATTGTTATAAAGGCAGAATACTATGTTCAAATAAGTAAATGTGTCAAATAATTGGAAATATTTGAACAGGGCTCGCTAACCTTTGACCAAGCCAACATTGCATCCCTCTATACTTTTATGTAATGCTTCTTATAGCCAATATATATAATGATTGTATCCGTACAATAACTGTATTTACCAGATAAAAATATTGTATGCTTACTTTGTCTGTAAATTGCTTCCCAAATGGTTATGAGTGCAACCCTTTGTTAACATAACATCAAAACACAGTGAATGTACAAATTTAGAGATAAATAAAAAATATACATATTGCTGCATACTATAAATGACACACATACTATAGCCGTAAGAGGTTAAAAATTATATTTCTATATAGTGTGTGTGAAAAGACTCTCTAAATAATGAATGAACCACTTGCATTACTGTAACAGGGACCTACTTCAACCACTAAAAGTATTGATTGAATACCTGTATACAGCAAACACAATGGAACGAGCGATATGGTCATCAATCTGTATCTGAGTGGCGGAAACATGCCCTCCCCTGAAAATGTTTATGCTAATTTTGTTCTGGTGTAATATCTGCTCAGTGGCTTCTCTGAGGGGCCGGGTTTTTATAAATAATTATATCTACCATTAACCCCATGTTCATAAGGATTTCACAATAATAATGTCAATCTGTTCTGGTTATTAATATCCACACCTGTAATGTTGTAAACGCTCTATCTGTAATGAAAACTTTTACAATCATTTGGAACAGACTGATAACATGCAATGAGTTAATCGTTTTTTGTTGTTGTTTTTTTTTTATAGACTAGCCAAACTCAAGTGTGATGCTAACTCACTTCTGTATTAAATAGGGGATAAGTGTGCACACTGAAGATCTGCTGAGAAATCCTGACTATGTTCAACAAGCAAAATCAAAAGGCTTAGTTGTATTTTGTTGGGGAGATGACACTAATGATCCTGAGAACCGAAAACTGATGAGAGACTATGGCATTGATGGGTTAATCTACGACAGGTACTTCTATGAAAATTACATTTTTTAATTGATTTAATTTAAAAATGTTATATAGTGCTAAAGCATTTTTTGTTATATTAATCTCTGCATCATTTTCTTTCCTTCTGGATTTAAAGGGAGATGAAACGCAAAATATTTTTCTTTCCTAAGATATGGTGAGTCCACGGCTTGTTGGGAATATCACTCCTGGCCAGCAGGAGGAGGCAAAGAGCACCTCAGTTAAACTGCTATGTATCACTCCCTTACCCACAACCCCCAGTCATTCTCTTTGCCTTCGGTGCATGGAGGTGGTGAAGTTTAGGTGTCTGAATAAAATTTTTTATTTAATCTACAAGCAAGTTTTGGGGTATAGCCATATTCCACGTCATTCCTTGCAGTCTGATAGTGGTGGCTTTAAAGCAGTTAGGAACTTGTAAAGAGGTATTTACTGTGTTTTCCTAACAATTGCTGCCCTAGTTTAGAAAGCCAGAGATGGCTACTCTGTTCTTTCTTTTTCAAAGGTCTCGTGAAGAACTGTGTCCTCTCATACCTTGTAACTGTCTACATGCTGGACAGCGGAGCAGGTAAGTGCTTTTTCTTCCAGTTAGGGACACCATGCACTTAACAAATTAAGACACTGCTTTTTTATTGGAACATAGATAATCCTGTTGTATGGGTTACACTGGGGCATGAAGCAGGCACTGTAGCATGTGTGAAAAACATTTAAACGCTCTTAAAAAGAAACAGTAAAATGTTTTTATAAGGCTTTGTTTTCTTCTTAAATGCAAAGAGTCCACAGCTGCATTCATTACTTTTGGGAAATAAGAACCTGGCCACCAGGAGGAGGCAAAGACAACCCAGCCAAAGGTTTAAATACTCCTCCCACTCCCTTCATCCCCCAGTCATTCTTTGCCTTTCGTCCCATGAGGTTGGCAGAGACGTGTCAGAATTTTTAAATTTTGTTTTTGTCTCTTATGGAGGGTAGTACTATTCGGCATGGGACAGGAGTTTTAAGTAGTCCTGTCAGTCTCTCAGTGAGGGCTTGGGCGAAAGAGTCCGGAGATGCAAGGAGAGTCTCTCTGCAAAACCATCCCGACTCATAATAACAGCTCCTCAAGCAATCAGCGTTTTCTAACTTCGCTCCGCTGCCTGCTTTCTTCTCTCAAGTCCATGGCAGAGGCGATGCTACTATTTATCACACTTGAAAGGCTGTGTTCCTGTTCCACAACGTAGATTCCGGTAAGATCGTTTCATTTCACTTTATCGTCTATGTATTGTAATGTGAATGTTTTCCCGAGAGGCTACACACCGTTGCGGGTCTAACTATATGACATAAGGGTCTCAGTGAGTCTCTGTTAGTATCTTGGAATTGAGGGTTAATATCTCCTGAGGAGGGTTATTGAACAGGGGGGGTTTATAATCATGTTTATGTGATTCAACCTGCTTATGTGTGATGTTTATGGGCTCGTGGTTGGAACTTTGAGGCTTTTTGAAGTGACGCGGCCTTTTGGTTGGGCACGCTTTTTTGGACTGTATGGTTCACCTTGTGTTCGGGCGTGGTTACGCTCCGTTCCCCATTTCTGCATTCCTGACCGAGTGGCGAAGGAGATATTCTAGTCCGCAGGGGTCTGGTCATAGGATGTGGTGATTGCCCCAGCCATTGTGGGTGTCAGGTGCTGTTTTTGTTTTAATACTTAAGTCCATATTGCTATTTCCTCTATCCAGTTATGGTGGATTCTGATGCTGAGACTGTGCTCATTTCAGATTCAGCTACGGAGGATTCTGATACAGAGACTATTTTAATTTCAGATTCAGTGTCCGGTGATGGCTCTGGTTTGGCCTCGTTGACACATGTCGACCAGTTTTGTTCTGTATGCCATATGAGAGCGCCTGGTTCCTCGGGCTCGGGGAATCAGGGGACTGCTTAGCCATCTGTCTCTGGGTGACCCGTCCTCCAAGAGGCGAGTTCCCTACCAATTCATACTTCTACGCATGTGGGTAACCCAATTTTTTGGTTCCTCCATGCGGGGTGGCGTGTCCCCCCCCCCCCCCGAGGTTGCAGCACGTTTTCGCTTCCAGATATTGTTAGCGATGGTCCATCTGCAGAGTCCAGACGTTCATTTGAGATTGTGCTCGTGCCCTTTTGTCCCGGGTCTTCTGCCTTGGGGTGGACCTCTACAGTTCCCTGCGGGTGTAGCTGTTCCGGAGTGTTGTGCCTTTCGTTACAGGATTGCGCGCCTTAGCGTGTTGCTTAGACATCCTTTTTCAGTTATTGAATGACCCTATCGTTAACAGATATGGGGACTTTCAGTCTGATAATGCGAATGGTGCACCTCATTAGACATGTGGGGTTATCTCCTGTTGTTATTTGTTGAGATCTTTCCCAGTTTTTTTGTAAGATAGGGCTCTGTTTGGCTGGTCCTGCGGGCAGGCCTGTGTCTTTTGGGCGTTAATCTTCGGGTTGCCTTATTTTATTTTGTATCCGATGGGATGTCTTTTATTTGTGTTTGCTTCCTTCAGGAACCATCTGGGATTTATACTCCTTGTTACTTCTTCGGAAGTTTTTTGGACATGTTAGTCCTTTGTTTGATAATGTCTGTTTTCCTTTTTTCCCCTATGTGGGAGAATTTATGCAGCTTGCCGGTTAGGACCCTGAGTACAGGCTGGTCCTGTCGAATTTGTTTGGTTTTGTGGCTGTTCAGACACATGGCGCAGTTTCTACTGGATCAGTAGTAGCGCTGAGTGCTCAAGTTATCATTGTTTTTTATGTTCAGCTAAGCATTCAAGAGGACCTGTGGGTTCACGAGGCGAGTAAGGATTGTTGTGGCCCTTATAGCCTTCAGTCATGGATATCCGGGCAGGGGAGTGTTTCGCTGCGTCTCTTTATCTGCCATCTGATTTCATCTGAACCTAGAGTTCCTCCTCAATGTGGGGGGCTGGCGGGCGTAGTGCCCCGTTGCCACTGCTTGAGTGGTTAGTCCTTCACTTTTTAGGCTCCTGGATGGTCTTATGGGGCTTGATCCAACTGCTTGGATAGCTGTCCAGCTTACGGAAGGTTTTGTATTTTGAAACCTATTGCAGCTTTAGGCACCTTTTAAAGGGGTAGTGTCAGCTGTTTCTAGTATTTCTAGATATGGCTCTTACTCTAGGCCATGTAAGGTCTGTCTGAATTATGAGACCTTGGGTCTTCCATTGTCCTAGGTGGGTTAGATCTCCTTTTGGGGATCTGTGTTCCGGACGTTGGTTGATCCGGGCGGGGACTTGTTTAGCACATTTTCTCTACCCTGTGTCCTCTGCCTGTGTGGAGGTGATGGGGAGATTAGCCCTACTAGTAGGGTTTTGGGAAATTCGAGGTATCCCCTCTGTTGTCCTGTGGCCTGTGAAGTTTCTTCATTATACTTTGCTTCTTGGAGAGTTGGACTTTATCTAGGGGTGGTTCCTTCATTTGGTCAGAGCTTTCAAGTTCTCTGCACTGTCCGGATTTTCTGGATATGTTCCATCCCTTTTGTTTGGCTTTTGGGCCAGTCGGTGTGTTTGGTTACAGGGTATAGTTGCCTGAACTATTAGGTACCTGGACCTGGTTTTTCTTCCTGAGTCTTCCTCTTTCGGGGGCTTCGCTCCTGTCCCAGTTTTGGATTGTTTGGATCTCAGGACTGGTTGGGATGTTCCACTGTGGTGGAGGAACTGGGGCTATGTCCTTGCTCTATCAACCTGACCGGGTCAGAGTTGACCCAGTCTATTGGAGTATTTATTACTCCTTGCCACAGAGTAACCCATGTCATCTGGGGTTCGCTGGGTGGCTTGCGCCTCAAGTATGGTGGGTTCCTACCCCACTGCTGGCACTGGATTCCGGTCTTCTGGTGCGCCTTAGGGTTGCATTCCCCTGTTAGTTTGCCAGGGTACCTGTGGATTCTCTGCTCTGCTGGCGAATGGGTTGGCTGTGCCTCTGTTGGGCGAACTATTTGTGTAGGGGTCCTTTCTAGAATGTTTGGATTTTTTCTTCCCGTTTAGCCGGTGGCTTCGGGCCTTTAGGACAGGTGTTGCCCTTCTAGCCTCTTCCCTTTTTCTTTAAAGTGAAGGTAAACTTTGATGAATGAATGAAGCCCGTTTTTAAAAAAATACTATTAAAAACAGGGGCATTTTCATTCATCAAAGTTTAAACCTTCTAAACTTTGAAAGTGCCCCTGTTTTTAATAGTATTTGAAAAAAACAGGCTTTCATTCATCAAAGTTTACATTCACTTTAAGGGATATTCGCTTCTGGGGAGACAGTCCTTACTACGGGCTTCTCCTTGTCGGGAAGTGGAAGGTGGACATAGTTCCACCTGGAATCTTGCTGGTTCTATGTCAGACTGTGGGGTCTTGTTTTGATAGATCCTTGGGTTTGTTTTGGTCTTCGTGTCTGGTATTTTCCCGGGTTTCGCCTGGTATAGGCATGGTCTCCTTCCCTGTTTGGGTTCATTGGGCCTGTGATCTGTGCCCACTCTTGGAGGTACTATTTCTTCTACAAGATACGACGAGTCCACGGATTTCATCCTTACTTGTGGGATATTAACCTCCTGCTTACAGGAAGTGGCAAAGAGCACCACAGCATAGCTGTATATATAGCTCCTCCCTTCCCTCCACCTCCAGTTATTCTCTTTGCCTGTGTTAGTGATAGGAAGAGGTAAAGTGAGGTGTTAGTTTAGATTCTTCAATCAAGTGTTTATTATTTTAAATGGTGCCTGTGTGTACTATTTTTATTCTGGGCAACTTCTGAAGGACCAATTGTGAGGAACTGGTGGAGTTTTACTTCACTATGCCTCCCCTTTTGGTGTCGTCTGGAGATGGACTTAGTTATTTTGCCTAAGACCTTGTTTTCTCATCCACAGGACCTCTGGAGGAGATGGTGGACCTCTGGACACTGTGAGTATCATCATTCTGTTACTCAGCATGAAGGTAGGTGCAGTTAATTTCAGGGGTTTTTCAGCAGGAACTCTGATTTAACTTGCTCTATCATTATATTTATTTATTCACAGACAGTTAGGCAGATTTTGGCCTAGGGCACTTGGACTTTAATACTCTGACATTTTTTTTTTTTTTTTTTTTAAAGGTGTTTGTTTTTAAAAAAAGACGTTTATACAGCAATTGGGTATATCATGTGTTTTTTATTCTTATGATGGCTGACGCTAGGGATTCATTTTGGGCAGTCTTGTGTGGGTTACGTTGGTTGTAGACGCCCACGATGGGCGGGGCCTCATTCGCATCCTTCTGTAGCGCCATTGCGTAGTTGTATTAGGCCGGTGACGGATATCATCTCTGGTGCAGCTTTTCACTTCAGTATAGAGTGCTGGGGTCAAGTCCGGTTCTCATCCGGAGCCAGGTAGGAGCCGCAGCAGAGCTGTGGCAGGGTGACTGGAGTTCTAACTCCTGTTTTTTCTATCAGCATATTTGAAAGCTAGTGCAGGGCTTCTGTGAGGCTTTTTCTTCTCATCGTTCTGTGGGCTACAAACTGAAGCAGAAATATAAACAATTTTTATTCCTTAAAGGGACAGTATAATTAATAACGGTCAAATTTATTTGGTATAAAAATAACAATACATTTAAATTACACGTTTTTGTAATTTAAAGATTTTTTTCATTTAAAGAGACAGTACACTTGTTTAATAAAAGGAATCTGACTAAGTTGTTAACTTGCATTTGTTGTTATGGAAGACATGGGTCAGGATACATGTTGCATGTGTTTAGATGCCACTGTGGAACCACCTATCACTCTTTGTGACAATTGTGTGGAGAAAGCAGTACAGGGTAAAGAGAAATTATTATTTTTGAAGGATAATTCTCTATCCACTGAGAGTCAATATTTGCCGCAATCTCCTCCCCAAGCATCACAGCCTTTAACACCAGCTCAAGCTGCGCCATCGGTGTCTGCTTCTTTTACTTTGCAAGATATGGCTACAGTTATGTCTTCTACCCTTACAGAGGTTTTGTCTGTTACCAGGGTTACAAGGCAAACGTAGCAGAACAGAATCACAAGGTCTCCCTGTAGCTTCTGATGCTTTGATGGCTATCTCTGATTTACCCTCCCAGACCTCTGAAGTGGAAAGTAAGTTGACTTTGTCTGAAGGGGAGCTGTCTGACTCAGGTAGTGCTTTACCCCAATCAGATTTGGACGTCATGTCCTTTAGACTTAAATTGGAACACCACCGCTTGTTGCTACGGGAGGTTTTATTGACTCTAGATGATTGTGACTCTATTGTGGTCCCTCCAGAAATATTGTGTAAAATGGACAGATATCTGGAAGTCCCTACTTACTCAGATACCTTTCCGGTTCCTACGAGAATTTCGGAGATTGTCACCAAGGAGTGGGAAAGACCGGGTATCCCGTTCTCCCCTTCCTCTATGTTCAAGAAGATGTACCCTATACATGACACTGTGCGGGATTCTTGGCAGACAGTCCCTAAGGTGGAGGGTACCATTTCTACTCTAGCTAAGCGTACAACTATACCGATTGAGGACAGTTGTGCTTTCAAAGATCCTATGGATAAAAAATTGCAGGGTCTGCTAAAGAAACTTTTTGTTCATCAGGGTTTCCTTTTACAACCGACGGCCTGCATTGTACCAATTACTACTGGGGCTGCCTTTTGGTTTGATGCCCTGGAAGAATCTCTGAAGACTGAGACTTCCTTAGAGGAAATAATGGATAGGATTAAGGTCCTAAAATTGGCTAATTCCTTTGTAACTGACGCCGCTTTTCAGATCGCTAAGTTAGCGGCTAAGAATTCAGGTTTTGCCATTCTAGCGCGCAGAGCCTTGTGGTTGAAGTCTTGGTCTGAGGATGTGTCATCTAAAACAGAGCTTTTGCCTATTCCTTTCAAGGGGAAGACTCTATTTGATCCTGACTTGAAAGAGATTATTTCAGACTTGAAAGAGATTATTTCAGACATTACGGGAGGTAAGGGACATCTCTTACCTCAGGATAAAACACCTAAACAGAAAGGTAGACAGAGCAATTTTCGTTTCTTTCGAAACTTTAAGGGAATTCCTTCCTCATCCTCCACAAAACAGGAAGGGAATTTTGCTCAGGCCAAGTCCGTCTGGAGACCTAACCAGGCTTGACACAAGGGTAAACAACCCAAGAAGCCTGCTGCTACTACCAAGACAGCATGAAGGGGCGGCCCCCGATCCGGGACCGTATCTAGTAGGGGGCAGACTTTCTCTCTTTGCCCAGGCTTGGGCAAGAGATGTTCAGGACCCCTGGACACTAGAAATTGTGACCCACGGGTATCAACTGGAATTCAAAAGTTCCTCCCCAAGGGGAAGGTTCCTTCTTTCACGATTGTCTGTAGACCAGATAAAGAGAGGCGTTCTTATGTTGTGTAAAAGACCTCTCTACTATGGGAGTAATCTGTCTCTTTCCCATACAGGAACTGGGGCAGGGGTTTTACTGCAATCTTTTCGTGGTTCCCAAAAAAGAGGGAACGTTCAGACCCATTTTAGATCTCAACAGGCCCATTTATCAAGCTCCGTATGGAGCTTGAAGGGCCGTGTTTCTGGCGAGTCTTCAGACTCGCCAGAAACACAACTTATGAAGCAGCGGTCAAAAGACCGCTGCTCCATAACCCTGTCCGCCTGCTCTGAACAGGCGGACAGGAATCGCCAGACATCAACCCGATCGAATACCATCGGGTTGATTGACAGCTCCCTGCTGGCGGCCGATTGGCCGCGAGTTAGCAGGGGGCGGCGTTGCACCAGCAGCTCTTGTGAGCTGCTGGTGCAATGTTAAATGCGGAGAGCGTATTGCTCTCCGCATTTAGCGAGGTCTTGCGGACCTGATCCGCAGTGTCGGATCAGGTCCGCAAGACCTTTGATAAATGGGCCTGCAAGAGTCTAAACAAGTTTCTCAGAGTCCCTTCTTTCAAAATGGAGACTATTTGAACAATCTTGCCAATGATCCAGGAGAGTCAATTTATGACTACCGTGGACTTAAAGGATGCATACCTTCATATCCCTATCCACAAGGATCATCATCAGTACCTAAGGTTTGCCTTCCTGGACAAACATTTTCAGTTTGTTGCTCTGCCCTTAGGTTTGGCCACTGCACCCAGGATCTTCACGAAGGTTCTAGGTTCCCTTTTGGCGGTTCTCAGGCCGCAGGGGAATTGCAGTAGCGCCTTATCTGGACGATATTCTGATCCAGGCGTTGACTTATCATCTGACAAAGTCTCATACAGACACGGTGTTGTTTTTTCTGAGAACTCACGGATGGAAGGTGAATCTAGAAAAAAGTTCACTAATTCCGCAGACAAAGGTTCCCTTCTTGGGAACTCTAATAGATTCTATATCCATGAAGATTTTTCTGACGGAGGTCAGAAAATCAAAGATTCTAAATACATGCCGAGCCCTTCAGTCCAATCCTCTGCCTTCAGTGGCTCAGTGCATGGAGGTAATCGGATTGATGGTGGCGGCAATGGATATCATTCCGTTTGCTCAATTTCATCTCAGACCACTGCAACTGTGCATGCTCGGACAGTGGAATGGGGATTATGCAAATTTATCTCCTCAGATTAATCTGGACCAGGAGACCAGAGACTCTCTTCTTTGGTGGTTGTCGCTGGATCATCTGTCCGCAGACCCTCGTGGGTGATAGTGACAACGGACGCCAGTCTATTAGGCTGGGGTGCAGTCTGGAATTCCCTGAAGGCTCAGGGTGTATGGACTCAGGTGGAGTCTCTACTTCCAATCAATATTCTGTTGAGAGCAATATTCAATGCGCTTCAGGCGTGGCCTCAGTTGACTTTGGAATCTGATAAATTTGGCCAGTCGGACAACATCACGACTGTGGCTTACATCAATCATCAGGGAAGAACGAGGAGTTCCTTAGCGATGAAAGAAGAATCCAAGATAATTTGATGGGCGGAGGCCCACTCTTGTTATCTGTCAGCAATCTACATCCCAGGAGTGGACAACTGGGAAGCTGACTTTTTAAGCCGACAGGCTTTTCATCCGGGGGAGTGGGAACTCCATCCGGAGGTCTTTGCCTCACTGATCCTCCGCTGGGGCAGACCGGAATTGGATCTGATGGCGTCTCGACAGAATGCCAAGCTCCCAAGATATGGATCCAAGTCAAGGGATCCTCAGGCAGAACTAATAGATACCTTGGCAGTTCCTTGGTCGTTCAACCTAGCTTATGTGTTTCCACCATTTCCTCTCCTTCCCCGGGTGATTGCTCGGATCAAGCAGGAGAGGGCTTCATTAATTCTGATCGCGCCTGCGTGGCCACGCAGGACTTGGTATGCAGATAGTGGACATGTCCTCTCTGCCTCTGTGGAAACTCCCTATGAGACAGGACCTTCTCATTCAAGGTCATTTCCAACATCCAAATCTATTTTCTCTGCAGCTGACTGCTTGGAGATTGAACGCTTGATCTTATCTAAGCGGGGATGTCCTGATGCGGTCATTGATACTTTGATTCAGGCACGTAAGCCTGTTATTAGAAAGATCTATCATAAGATATGGCGTAAATATCTTTTTTGGTGTGAATCCAAGGGCTACTCATGGAGTAAGGTTAGGATTCCCAGAATTCTGTCTTTTCTCCAGGAAGGATTGGAGAAAGGGCTGTCAGCGAGTTCCTTAAAGGGCCAAATCTCTGCTTTGTCAATTTTGCTATATAAACGTTTGGCAGATGTTCCAGACGTTCAGTCTTTTTGTCAGGCTTTAACCAGAATTAAGCCTGTGTTTAGACCAATTGCTCCACCCTGGAGTTTGAATTTAGTTCTTAATGTTCTTCAAGGGGTTCCGTTTGAACCCATGCATTCCCTAGATATCAAGTTGTTATCTTGGAAACTTTTGTTTTTGGTTGCTATTTCTTCTGCTCGTAGAGTTTCTGGGCTTTCAGCATTACAATGTGATTCGCCTTATCTTATCTTCCATTCTGATAAGGTGGTTTTGCGTACCAAACCTGGTTTCCTCCTTAAGGTTGTTTCTAATAAGAATATTAATCATAAAATTGTGGTTCCTTCATTATGTCCTAACCCTTCTTTTAAGAAGGAGCACATGTTGCATAACCTGGATGTGGTCCGTGCCCTGAAGTTTTACTTGCAGGCGACTAAGGATTTCCGTCAATCATCTTCATTATTCATTGTTTTTTCAGGAAAGCGTAAGGGTCAGAAAGCTACGGCTACCTCTCTTTCTTTTTGGCTGAAGAGTATCATCCGTCTAGCGTATGAGACTGCTGGACAGCAGCCTCCTGAAAGAATTACGGCTCATTCCACCAGGGCTGTGGCTTCCTCATAGGCATTTAAGACTGATGCTTCGGTTGAACAGATTTGCAAGGCTGCAACTTGGTAGTCTCTTCATACTTTTTCCAAATTTTACAAATTTGATACTTTTGCTTCTTCTGAGGCTGGTTTTGGGAGAAAGGTTCTTCAAGCAGTGGTGCCTTCCGTTTAGGTCCCTGTCTTGTCCCTCCCTTTCATCCGTGTCCTGTAGCTTTAGTATTGTATCCCACAAGTAAGGATGAAATCCGTGGACTCGTCGTATCTTGTAGAAGAAAAGGAAATTTATGCTTACCTGATAAATTGATTTCTTCTACGATACGAGTAGTCCACGGCCCACCCTGTTATTTTTTAAGACGTGTATATTTTTTATTTTAGTTAAACTTCAGTCACCTCTGCACCTTTGGCTTTTCCTTTCTCTTCCTAACTTCGGTCAAATGACTGGAGGTGGAGGGAAGGGAGGAGCTATATATACAGCTTTGCTGTGGTGCTCTTTGCCACTTCCTGTCAGCAGGAGGTTAATATCCCACAAGTAAGGATGAAATCCGTGGACTCGTCATATCGTAGTAGAAATTAATTTATCAGGTAAGCATAAATTTACTTTTCGGTTACTCAGTGTACCAGGAAGCTATTTTTAGTGCCTCTCTGTGTCGCAACAGTAATTTGAGCTCTGCAGTTGCGGTAACATGACCGGCTTTACTTCATAACATTTCTGAGGAAAAAGTTTTTTTTATCCATTTCTGGGTGATCCGGTCTTAATTGGTAGCGGTAAGGCACCTCAGTAATTGAGGTGTGGGGTGCCTGACAGATATTTTAGAAGTTTATTTGATGTTTATTAAATGTTTTTTCTTAACTTTTCTCACATAATTTTAGCTGGGGATCGATAATAATTTGGAATAAAATTTAAAGTGTATTTTTTCCTTGGCTTATTTTGATTGAATATTAAAATCTTTGAAACTTATCTGTACAAGTTTATTTACTGTTTCACAACCTGTCTGATAATGGAGCAAGAGCCTGCTCTCATGAATTCATGCTTATTATGTTTAGATCCACAAATTGCAGCTCCTATGCAATTTTGTTCTTCATGTGTCAAGAAAACCTTGGAAAATAAAGCTATAATTTTTGAGCCTAATGTGTCTCAGGATGATGCTGTTAAAATAATAACTCGGCTTTCTCCTGCTACGTCCCAAGCCTCAACGGCGTCACATGCAGTGCCCTGCGATTCCTCTATAACTCCTTGTAGAGTTTATTTAAAAGCAAAAATTGCTGCCTAGGTATCTTCAGCGGTATCTGCGGAATTAGCTGACATTCTCAGATTACAGGGAAAACGCAAGAGGAAATCTAGAAATTCAGAAAGTGAGGTGCCTGTCCTCAGTTCTACTTCACAAGTTGTCCTTTCTCATAAGTCTGATGAGGAAGATACATTGGGACTTTCTGAAAGTGAAATCTCAGATTCGGACAGTATAATACCTTCTTCTGAAACTGAGGTGGTATCCTTCAGATTTAATCTTGAACACCTTTGTGTATTGTTAAAGGAGGTTTTAGCTACTTTAGATGACTCGGATACCCCTGTCTTTGTCACTCCTAAGAAATCTAGTAAACTTAATAGTTTCTTTGATGGACCTTCCACTTCAGAGGTTTTTCCTGTGCCAGACTGTGCTAGGGAGATTATCTCACAGGAATGGGAGAAACCAGGGGTGTATTTTTCCCAGTCTTCCTGTTGAGGACTCCATTAAAGACCCTTGGTATACTGTACCCAAAGTTGAAGGGGCCATTTCCACTCTGGCTTACAGAACCACTATTCCTATTGAGAATAGCTGCTGGAGGCTTATTTTGAAAGCTGGAGGCTTGTTTGAAAAGGATTTAATGTTCATCAAGGTCTCAAGTGGTATGTATTGCCACCGTGACTAGTGCGGCATCTTATTGGTTCAACGCCTTGTCTGATTCTCTTAAAGTAGAGACTTCCTTGGATGAAATTCAAGATAGGATTAAAGCTCTTAAGTTGGCCAATTCCTTTAGTGCAGATGCCATTTTTCAGGTTTAGACTAGAAGCTAAAACTTCTTGGAAACTCAATCAGTCTTGGAACAAGAGGAAACAATTAAAGAAACCCATAGCTGATTCCAAATCGGCATGAAAGGTTTGCCCCCGGACTGGGATCGGATCAGGTGGGGGGCAGACTTTCTCAGTTCTCTCAAGCCTGGATACGAGATGTCCCAGATCCCTGGACTGTGGACATTGTATCCCAGGATTACAAATTGGAATTCAAGACTTTTCCTCCCAGATGCAGATTCCTTCTCTCAAGATTATCTGCAGACCAGATAAATAGAGAGGTGTCCTTTTAAATGTGTACAACATCTTTCATCCCTGGGATTGATGGTTCCAGTGCAGGAACAGGGTCTCGGGTTCTACTCCAACCTATTTGTGGTTCCCAAAAGAGGGAACTTTCCGTCCCATTCTAGACTTGAAGTGTCTAAACAAGTTTCTCAAAGTTCCATCCTTAAAGATGGAGACTATATGCTCCATTCTTCCTTTAGTACAAGAGGGTCAGTTCATGACAACCATAGACCTAAAGGATGCATATCTTCATGTTCCTATTCACAGGGACCATCACAGATTCCGGAGATTTGCCTTTCTGAACAATCATTTCCAGTTTGTGGCCCTTACATTTGGTCTAACCACGGCTCTCAGTGGTTCTGGGGGCTCTTTTGACAGTGATCCGTTCTCGTGGAATTGCTATGGTAACCTTCCTGGACGACATATTGGTTCAGGCGCTATCTTTTAAACAAGCAAAATCTCACACAGAGATATTGTTGTCTTTTCTTTGTCCCCATGGATGGAATGTTAATCTGGAGAAAAGCTCCCTTGCCCCTGCTACAAGAGTAGTGTTCTTAGGGACCATAATAGATTCTCTGTTGATGAAGATTTTTCTGACAGAGGTCAGGAAAAACAAAATAGTTTCCTCTTGCCTCTCTTCAGGCTGCTGCTCATCCTTCAGTGGCTCAATGTATGGAGGTAATCTGTCTGATGGTGGCTTCCATGGACATTATTCCTTTTGCTCGATTCCATTTGAGAGCTCTCCAGTTGTGCATGCTCAGGCAATGGAATGGCGATCATGTGGATCTATCTCAGGGAATAGTTAGATCAGTCATCAAGGGATTCTGTCCCGTGGTGGATTTCTCAGGAACATCTGTCATAGGGCACATGCTTTTGGAGACCTTCCTGGGTGATCGTGACCACGAACGCCAGCCTGCTGGGCTGGGGAGCAGTCTGGAACTCGTTAAAAGCTCAGGGCCCTGTGGACTCGGGAGGAGTCTGCTCTTCCATCAGCATCTTGGAGTTGAGGGCGATTTACAATGCTCTATTGTGAGAACTCCGGAGGTGTTTTCCAGCTTAGTCCTCAAATGAGGGGTGCCGGAGTTAGATCTGATGGCGTCCCGTCAGAACGCCAAGCTTCCAAGGTACAGTTCAAGGTCAAGAGATCCGCAGGCCGTTCTGATAGATGCTCTGGCGGTTCCTTGGGTTTTCAGGTTGGTATACCCGATTCCTCTGTTTGCTCTCCTTCCACGAGTCATTGCTCAAACAGGAGAGGGCATTGGTGATTCTAATAGTCCTTGCGTGGCCTCGCAGGATCTGGTTTGCAGACCTAGTGGAGATGTCATCTCTCCCACCTTGGAGACTACCTCTCTGAAGAAGGACCTCCTGTTTCAGGGTCCTTCCTTCATCCAAATCTCGTTTCTCGGAAGCTGACTGCTTGGAACACTTAATTCTGTCTAAGCGTGGTTTTTCTGAGTCGGTCATTGAGACCATGATTCAGGCTCACAAGCCTGTTACTAGAAAGATTTACCATAAGATGTGGCGTAAATATCTTTATTGGTGTAATTTCATGCGCTACTTTTGGAGTAGAATTAGAATTCCTAGAATTTTATCTTTTCTCCAGGAAGGCTTGGAGAAGGGAATGTCAGTCATTACCCTGAAGGGCCAGATTTCTGCTTTATCAGTTTTACTACATAAATGTTTGGCGGATGTGCAATCTTTTTGTCAAGCCTTGGACAAAATCAGGCCTGTCTTTAAGTCTGTTGCTCCTCCTTGGAGCCTTAACCTTGTTCTTAAAGTTTTACAGCTGGCTCTGTTTGATCCGTTGCATTCCATAGATATTAAGTTGTTATCTTGGAGGGTTTTATTTCTTGTTGCTATCTCTTCTGCTCGAAGAGTCTCGGAACTCTCAGCTCCGCAGTGTGATTCCCCTTATCTCATTTTTTATGCCGATAAGGCGGTTCTTCGTACTAAGTTAGGTTTCCTTCCTAAGGTTGTTTCTAATAGAGAGGGAACAACAATTTCCTGATTGATATTTCTGTGTCATAATCCTCCTCCTTCCAAAGAACGTTTGTTACACAGTTTGAATGTTGTACGTGCTATTAACCTCTACTTACAGGCGACTAAGGATTTTCGCCAGTCCTCTGCCCTCTTTGTCTGTTTCACTGGGAAACATAAAGGTCAGAAAGCTACTGCTACTACTCTTTCTTTTTGGTTATGAAGTATAATTTGTTAGGCTTATGAGACTGCTGGACAGCAGCCTTCTGAGAGAATTATGACTCATTCCACAAGAGCTGTTTCCTCTTCCTGGGCTTTTAAAAATGAAGCTTCTTTGGAATTTATTTGCAAGACTGCAACTTGGTCTTCTCTACGTACTTTTTCCAAATTTGATACATTTGCCTCGGCTGAGGCTTCTTTTGGGAGAAAGTTTCTTCAAGTGGTGATGCCTTCTGTTTAGGACTGCCTGTCTTGTCCCTCCCTATTTATACATGTCCTTTAGCTTGCGTATTGGTTCCCAACAGTAATTACTCAAGCCATGGACTCACCATATCTTAAGAAAGAAAAACAAAATGTATGCTTACCTGATAAATTTATTTATTTCCGGATATGGAGTCCACGCCCCAACCCTTTATTTTAAGACCTTTTGACTATAACCTCAGGCACCTCTACACATTATGTTACTCCTTTTTCTACAGTTTCCTTCGGTCGAATGACTGGGGGTTGTGGGTAAGGGAGTGATACTTAGCAGTTTAACTGTGGTGCTCTTTGCCTCCTCCTGCTGGCCAGGAGTGATATTTTCAACAGTAATTACTCAAGCCGTGGACTCACCATATCTGTAAAGAAAGAAATTTATCAGGTAAGCACACATTTTGTTTATTTCATTCTTCAGCTTTCCATTTTATTTTTATTATCTAATTTGATTTGTTATCTTAATATTCTTTGTTGAAAATCATACCGAGGTAGGCCCAAGAGGAGCAGCAAAGCACTACTGGGAGCTAGCTGCAGATTGGTGTCTGCACATGTATCTCCTGATGTGTGCAGCTAGTCTATTGTACTGCATTGCTTCTCCTTCAACAAAGAATACTAAGAGAAGTTACTGAAATTGGATAATATAAATATATTGGAAAGTTGTTTTAAATTGTATATCTGAATTATGAAAGCAAAATTATGTGTTTAATGTCCCTTTTTAACTTTTAATGCATGTTAGTACTTTTGGGGCAACTTGACTATTATGGAGGAAGCATGAAGAGTTTATAAAATACAACAGCACTTGTTGGAACTTAAACACTTTTATTAGTTACCAAAAAATTTTAATTTTGTTTTGGGAAACAAAGTGTGTAAACTACAACTGAAGTTCTGTATTTTATGGACTCGTTGTTGTGTAGTCCTGGTGCACATGACACATTCCTTATTTCAGTCACTAGTGCTTTGGCCTTGCAACAAACAAAGCAAGTATGGCAGCTAAATGTAACACCTATAATAATACCTATATGTTGTTCATACCCTTTACTGACCCATGTTTTCATTCTAAATGTTGGCTCTAGCTTAAAAGGGCCATTGATACCCAAATGTTGAAACACTTGAAAGTGTTGCAGCATAACTGTAAAAAGCTGACTAGAAAATATCATCTGAACATCTCTATATGTAAAAAAGAAAGATATTTTACCTCAAATTGTGCTAAGTATTCAAACCTTATTCAGTTTAAGGAAGATTACAATTAAATGTCATGTCTCATGTCATGAGATCATAGTAAGAGTTCATGACCTCGGCTCTATTGATGCTGAGTGGCTGCAGTTCATTTCTTCATTTTTTTTACCTGCAGCTGGACAGCAGCTGAATTATACCTTTTTACACAGCACTTACTCTGGTGAGCTGAGGAAATTGTGAGGTAAAATATCTTCCTTTTTTGCATAGAGATGCTCCGGTGATATTTTCCTTTCAGCTTTTAACAGTTATACTGCATTAGTTTCAAGTGATTTAGCATATGAGTATTGTGTCCCTTTAATCTATCTATGACCTTAAAGGAATGTTATGTTTGATTCTTGAAGTCAAAAGTGGAAAGGTTTCAACATGTTTGTTAACAGAAAAAGTGGAAAGGCCATTGCTCAGATACATGATACTGGGAAAGTTGGATTGCGGTTCCTTATGAAATGTGCTTATCGTTTATTTAAAGTTTACCTAAGCACATTGTTTGTGGATGGAAATGCTGATTTAAGAATAGTCTGTGTGATAATCTGGTCTTATGAATTAAGCCCAAGTGAAATATGCTTATTGTAGATAGTTCGTACTAGTACATCAAAATTGAGGTATGTGCTTATTGTAGAGATATACTGTATGTATTTATTTCACACAATCATAGTTTCTTGTTTGGGTACATGCTTAGTATAGGTAGATGTTCACATAAGTCTTCAGCAGTTCTTCCATACAACCTAAACTATCCTGCTAGTGTTTGTTCTAATTATTTTTTTAATTTAGTGATGTTTTTGTGAGAATGTTTTGAGGTTGTTCTATCCTTCCATTTTAAAACTCAGAGTAGTAAGGACTCTAAGCCTTACAGGTTTCATGTAGTTGGAGCTCTGTTTCTTTCATACAGTGGTGATAGTCCACAAGCTTTAACGTTTGGGATTTAGTTCCCAACACTAGGAGGAGGCTTAGAACCCCAAACGCAAAAGCTTTTAGTCCCTCCCACCTCACTGTACACCTCCATTTTGTTCTTTGCCTCCCAGGCAGAAGTTGAAGATTAGAGGTGTTCCAGTTTTCTTTCATGTAATTAGCAAGAGTCCATGAGCTAGTGACGTATGGGATATACATTCCTACCAGGAAGAGCAAAGTTTCCCAAACCTCAAAATGCCTATAAATACACCCCTCACCACACCCACAATTCAGTTTTACAAACTTTGCCTCCTATGGAGGTGGTGAAGTAAGTTTGTGCTAGATTCTACGTTGATATGCGCTCCGCAGCAAGTTGGAGCCCGGTTTTCCTCTCAGCGTGCAGTGAATGTCAGAGGGATGTGAGGAGAGTATTGCCTATTTGAATGCAGTGATCTCCTTCTACGGGGTCTATTTCATAGGTTCTCTGTTATCGGTCGTAGAGATTCATCTCTTACCTCCCTTTTCAGATCGACGATATACTCTTATTTATATACCATTACCTCTGCTGATTCTCGTTTCAGTACTGGTTTGGCTTTCTACAAACATGTAGATGAGTGTCCTGGGGTAAGTAAATCTTATTTTCTGTGACACTCTAAGCTATGGTTGGGCACTTTGTTTATAAAGTTCTAAATATATGTATTCAAACATTTATTTGCCTTGACTCAGAATGTTCAACATTCCTTATTTTCAGACAGTCAGTTTCATATTTGGGATAATGCATTTGAATCAAACATTTTTTCTTACCTTAAAAATTTGACTCTTTTTTCCCTGTGGGCTGTTAGGCTCGCGGGGGCTGAAAATGCTTCATTTTATTGCGTCATTCTTGGCGCAGACTTTTTTTGGCGCAAAAAATCTTTTCCGTTTCCGGCGTCATACGTGTCGCCGGAAGTTGCGTCATTTTTTGACGTTCTTTTGCGCCAAAAATGTCGGCGTTCCGGATGTGGCGTCATTTTTGGCGCCAAAAGCATTTAGGCGCCAAATAATGTGGGCGTCTTATTTGGCGCTAAAAAATATGGGCGTCGCTTTTGTCTCCACATTATTTAAGTCTCATTTTTCATTGCTTCTGGTTGCTAGAAGCTTGTTCTATGGCATTTTTTCCCATTCCTGAAACTGTCATTTAAGGAATTTGATCAATTTTGCTTTATATGTTGTTTTTTCTCTTACATATTGCAAGATGTCTCACGTTGCATCTGAGTCAGAAGATACTTCAGGAAAATCGCTGTCTAGTGCTGGAACTACCAAAGCTAAGTGTATCTGCTGTAAACTTTTGGTAGCTATTCCTCCGGCTGTTGTTTGTATTAATTGTCATGATAAACTTGTTAATGCAGATAATATTTCCTTTAGTAATGTACCATTGCCTGTTGCAGTTCCTTCAACATCTAAGGTGCAGAATGTTCCTGATAACATAAGAAATTTTGTTTCTGAATCCATCAAGAAGGCTATGTCTGTTATTTCTCCTTCTAGAAAACATAAAAAATCTTTTAAAACTTCTCTCCCTACAGATGAATTTTTAAATAAACATCATCATTCTGATTCTGATGACTCTTCTGGTTCAGAGGATTCTGTCTCAGAGATTGATGCTGATAAATCTTCATATTTATTTAAAATGGAATTTATTCGTTCTTTACTTAAAGAAGTACTAATTGCTTTAGAAATAGAGGATTCTGGTCCTCTTAATACTAATTCTAAACGTTTAGATAAGGTATTTAAATCTCCTGTGGTTATTCCAGAAGTTTTTCCTGTTCCTAATGCTATTTCTGAAGTAATTTCTAAAGAATGGGATAAATTGGGTAATTCATTTACTCCTTCTAAACGTTTTAAGCAATTATATCCTGTGCCGTCTGACAGATTAGAATTTTGGGACAAAATCCCTAGAGTTGATGGGGCTATTTCTACCCTTGCTAAACGTACTACTATTCCTACGTCAGATGGTACTTCGTTTAAGGATCCTTTAGATAGGAAAATTGAATCCTTTCTAAGAAAAGCTTATCTGTGTTCAGGTAATCTTCTTAGACCTGCTATATCATTGGCTGGTGTTGCTGCAGCTTCAACTTTTTGGTTGGAAACTTTAGCGCAACAAGTAACGGATCATGATTCTCATAATATTATTATTCTTCTTCAGCATGCTAATAATTTTATCTGTGATGCAATTTTTGATATTATCAGAGTTGATGTCAGGTTTATGTCTCTAGCTATTTTAGCTAGAAGAGCTTTATGGCTTAAGACTTGGAATGCTGATATGGCTTCTAAATCAACTCTACTTTCCATTTCTTTCCAGGGTAACAAATTATTTGGTTCTCAGTTGGATTCTATTATCTCAACTGTTACTGGTGGGAAAGGAACTTTTTTACCACAGGATAAAAAATCTAAGGGTAAAAACAGGGCTAATAATCGTTTTCGTTCCTTTCGTTTCAACAAAGAACAAAAGCCTGATCCTTCATCCTCAGGAGCAGTTTCAGTTTGGAAACCATCTCCAGTCTGGAATAAATCCAAGCCTTCTAGAAAGGCAAAGCCTGCTTCTAAGTCCACATGAAGGTGCGGCCCTCATTCCAGCTCAGCTGGTAGGGGGCAGGTTACGTTTTTTCAAAGAAATTTGGATCAATTCTGTTCACAATCTTTGGATTCAGAACATTGTTTCAGAAGGGTACAGAATTGGTTTCAAGATGAGACCTCCTGCAAAGAGATTTTTTCTTTCCCGTGTCCCAGTAAATCCAGTGAAAGCTCAAGCATTTCTGAATTGTGTTTCAGATCTAGAGTTGGCTAGAGTAATTATGCCAGTTCCGGTTTCGGAACAGGGGATGGGGTTTTATTCAAATCTCTTCATTGTACCAAAGAAGGAGAATTCCTTCAGACCAGTTCTGGATCTAAAAATATTGAATCGTTATGTAAGGATACCAACGTTCAAAATGGTAACTGTAAGGACTATCTTGCCTTTTGTTCAGCAAGGGCATTATATGTCCACAATAGATTTACAGGATGCATATCTGCATATTCGGATTCATCCAGATCATTATCAGTTCCTGAGATTCTCTTTTCTGGACAAGCATTACCAGTTTGTGGCTCTGCCGTTTGGCCTAGCTACAGCTCCAAGAATTTTTACAAAGGTTCTCGGTGCCCTTCTGTCTGTAATCAGAGAACAGGGTATTGTGGTATTTCCTTATTTGGACGATATCTTGGTACTTGCTCAGTCTTTACATTTAGCAGAATCTCATACGAATCGACTTGTGTTGTTTCTTCAAAATCATGGTTGGAGGATCAATTTACCAAAAAGTTCATTGATTCCTCAGACAAGGGTAACCTTTCTGGGTTTCCAGATAGATTCAGTGTCCATGACTCTGTCTTTGACAGACAAGAGACGTCTAAAATTGATTTCAGCTTGTCGAAATCTTCAGTCACAATCATTCCCTTCGGTAGCCTTATGCATGGAAATTCTAGGTCTTATGACTGCTGCATCGGACGCGATCCCCTTTGCTCGTTTTCACATGCGACCTCTTCAGCTCTGTATGCTGAATCAATGGTGCAAGGATTACACAAAGATATCTCAATTAATATCTTTAAAACCGATTGTACGACACTCTCTAACGTGGTGGACAGATCACCATCGTTTAATTCAGGGGGCTTCTTTTGTGCTTCCGACCTGGACTGTAATTTCAACAGATGCAAGTCTCACAGGTTGGGGAGCAGTGTGGGGATCTCTGATAGCACAAGGAGTTTGGGAATCTCAGGAGGTGAGATTACCGATCAATATTTTGGAACTCCGTGCAATTTTCAGAGCTCTTCAGTTTTGGCCTCTTCTGAAGAGAGAATCGTTCATTTGTTTTCAGACAGACAATGTCACAACTGTGGCATACATCAATCATCAAGGAGGGACTCACAGTCCTCTGGCTATGAAAGAAGTATCTCGAATTCTGGTTTGGGCGGAATCCAGCTCCTGTCTAATCTCTGCGGTTCATATCCCAGGTATAGGCAATTGGGAAGCGGATTATCTCAGTCGCCAAACGTTGCATCCGGGCGAATGGTCTCTTCACCCAGAGGTATTTCTTCAGATTGTTCAAATGTGGGAACTTCCAGAAATAGATCTGATGGCATCTCATCTAAACAAGAAACTTCCCAGGTATCTGTCCAGATCCCGGGATCCTCAGGCGGAGGCAGTGGATGCATTATCACTTCCTTGGAAGTATCATCCTGCCTATATCTTTCCGCCTCTAGTTCTTCTTCCAAGAGTAATCTCCAAGATTCTGAAGGAATGCTCGTTTGTTCTGCTGGTAGCTCCGGCATGGCCTCACAGGTTTTGGTATGCGGATCTTGTCCGGATGGCCTCTTGCCAACCGTGGACTCTTCCGTTAAGACCAGACCTTCTGTCGCAAGGTCCTTTTTTCCATCAGGATCTGAAATCCTTAAATTTAAAGGTATGGAGATTGAACGCTTGATTCTTGGTCAAAGAGGTTTCTCTGACTCTGTGATTAATACTATGTTACAGGCGCGTAAATCTGTATCTAGAGAGATATATTATAGAGTTTGGAAGACCTATATTTCTTGGTGTCTTTCTCATCATTTTTCTTGGCATTCTTTTAGAATACCGAGAATTTTACAGTTTCTTCAGGATGGTTTAGATAAGGGTTTGTCCGCAAGTTCCTTGAAAGGTCAAATCTCTGCTCTTTCTGTTCTTTTTCACAGAAAGATTGCTATTCTTCCTGATATTCATTGTTTTGTACAAGCTTTGGTTCGTATAAAACCTGTCATTAAGTCAATTTCTCCTCCTTGGAGTTTGAATTTGGTTCTGGGGGCTCTTCAAGCTCCTCCGTTTGAACCTATGCATTCATTGGACATTAAATTACTTTCTTGGAAAGTTTTGTTCCTTTTGGCAATCTCTTCTGCCAGAAGAGTTTCTGAATTATCTGCTCTTTCTTGTGAGTCTCCTTTTCTGATTTTTCATCAGGATAAGGCGGTGTTGCGAACTTCTTTTGAATTTTTACCTAAAGTTGTGAATTCCAACAACATTAATAGAGAAATTGTGGTTCCTTCATTATGTCCTAATCCTAAGAATTCTAAGGAGAAATCGTTGCATTCTTTGGATGTTGTTAGAGCTTTGAAATATTATGTTGAAGCTACTAAGTCTTTCCAAAAGACTTCTAGTTTATTTGTTATCTTTTCCGGTTCTAGAAAAGGCCAGAAAGCTTCTGCCATTTCTTTGGCATCTTGGTTGAAATCTTTAATTCATCTTGCCTATGTTGAGTCGGGTAAAACTCCGCCTCAGAGGATCACAGCTCATTCTACTAGGTCAGTTTCTACTTCCTGGGCGTTTAGGAATGAAGCTTCGATTGATCAGATTTGCAAAGCAGCAACTTGGTCCTCTTTGCATACTTTTACTAAATTCTACCATTTTGATGTATTTTCTTCTTCTGAAGCAGTTTTTGGTAGAAAAGTACTTCAGGCAGCGGTTTCAGTTTGAATCTTCTGCTTATGTTTTTCATTAAACTTTATTTTGGGTGTGGATTATGTTCAGCAGGAATTGGCTGTCTTTATTTTATCCCTCCCTCTCTAGTGACTCTTGTGTGGAAAGATCCACATCTTGGGTATTTATTATCCCATACGTCACTAGCTCATGGACTCTTGCTAATTACATGAAAGAAAACATAATTTATGTAAGAACTTACCTGATAAATTCATTTCTTTCATATTAGCAAGAGTCCATGAGACCCGCCCTTTTTGTGTGGTGGTTATGATTTTTGTATAAAGCACAATTATTCCAATTCCTTATTTTATATGCTTTCGCACTTTTTTATCACCCCACTTCTTGGCTATTCGTTAAACTGAATTGTGGGTGTGGTGAGGGGTGTATTTATAGGCATTTTGAGGTTTGGGAAACTTTGCCCCTCCTGGTAGGAATGTATATCCCATACGTCACTAGCTCATGGACTCTTGCTAATATGAAAGAAATGAATTTATCAGGTAAGTTCTTACATAAATTATGTTTTCTCTTGTTAAGTGTGTTCAGTCCACGGGTCATCCATTACTTATGGGATATATTCTCCTTCCCAACAGGAAGTTGCAAGAGGATCACCCAAGCAGAGCTGCTATATAGCTCCTCCCCTCACATGTCATACCCAGTCATTCTCTTGCAAGTCTCAACAAAGGAGGTTGTGAGAGGAGATAGGAGTTTTTTACTTAATTATTCTTCAATCAAAAGTTTATTATTTTAAAATGGCACCGGAGTGTGCTGTTTTTTCTCTCAGGCAGTATTTAGAAGAAGAAAATCTGCCTGCGTTTTCTATGATCTTAGCAGACGTAACTAAGATCCACTGGCTGTTCTCGCACATTCTGAGGAGTGGGGTAACTTCAGAAAAGGGAATAGCATGCGGGCTCCCCCGCAAATGAGGTATGTGCAGTATAATATTTTCTAGGAATGGAATTGACTAAGAAAACACTGCTGTTACCCATATGATGTAAGTACAGCCTTTAATGCAGTAGTAGCGACTGGTATCAGGCTGATAAATGTATGCGCAGTTGAGTTATTTTCTAGGGACTAGAATTTGACTGAGAAAATACTGTTAATACTGAAATAAATGTATGAGCCTTAACTGCAGTAGAAGCGACTGGTAGCAGGCTTAGTGATAACTTTGCATAACACTGGAAAAGTTGTTTTTAAAACGTTTACTGGCATGTTATTCGTTTTGTGAGGTACTTTGGTGATAAATCTTTTTGGGCATGATTTCTTTCCATATGGCTAACGTTTATTTCTGCATAGAAACCGTTGTAACAGGTCTCCCACTGTTGTAATATGAGTGGGAGGGGCCTTTTTTTAGCGCCTTGTTGCGCAGTTAAAATTCTAGCACAGTCTTCCTGCTTCTTCCTCCTTGATCCAGGACGTCTCCAGAGAGCTCAGGGGTCTTCAAAATTCATTTTTGAGGGAGGTAATCAGTCACAGCAGATCTGTGACAGTGTGTTTGACTGTGATAAAAGCGTTAAATCTGAAATTGATTATCCGTTTTTTTGGGTATTGAGGGGTTAATCATCCGTTTGCTAGTGGGTGCAATCCTCTGCTAAATTCATACATTTACTGTTAAATTTGTTGGCTATAACTGAATTAGTTCATTGTTATTTCAACTGTGACAGTTTTTTTGTGTTTTTAAAAGCGCTGAAGCGTTTTTTTCTATTGCTTGTAAATTTATTGAAAGATTTTTTCCAAGCTTGCTAACCTTCATTGCTAGTCTGTTTAAACATGTCTGATACAGATGAATCTACTTGTTCATTATGTTTAAAAGCCAATGTGGAGCTCAATAGAAATATGTGTACCAATTGTATTGATGTTACTTTAAATAAAAGTCAGTCTTTCCCGGTAAAGAAATTATCACCAGACAACGGGGGGGAAGTTATGCCGCCTAACTCTC
This sequence comes from Bombina bombina, assembly GCF_027579735.1. NCBI lineage: Eukaryota > Metazoa > Chordata > Amphibia > Anura > Bombinatoridae > Bombina > Bombina bombina. The sequence continues at coordinate 1,048,377,629 of NC_069502.1, forward strand.
CTCACGTGTCAGTACCTTCGCCTCCCGCTCAGGAGGTGCGTGAGATTGTGGCGCCAAGTACATCAACGCTCTTACAAATCACTTTGCATGATATGGCTAATGTTATGAAAGAAGTATTATCTAATTTGCCTGAGTTAAGAGGCAAGCGCGATAGCTCTGGGTTAAGGACAGAGCGCGCCGATGATACAAGAGCCATGTCCGATACTGCGTCACAATTTGCAGAAGATGAGGACGGAGAGCTTCATTCTGTGGGTGACGGATCTGATCCGGGGAGACCGGATTCAGAAATTTCAAATTTAAGCTTGAGAACCTCCGTGTATTGCTAGGGGAGGTGTTAGCGGCTCTGAATGATTGGGACATGGTTGCAATCCCAGAGAAATTATGTAGGCTGGATAAATACTATGCGGTGCCGGTGTTTACTGACGTTTTTCCTATACCTAAAAGGCTTACAGAGATTATTAGCAAGGAGTGGGATAGACCCGGTGTGCCCTTTTCCCCTCCTCCGATATTTAGAAAAATGTTTCCAATAGACGCCACCACACGAGACTTATGGCAGACGGTCACTAAGGTGGAGGGATCAGTTTCTACTTTAGCCAAGCGTACCACTATCCCGGTGGAGGATAGCTGTGCTTTCTCAGATCCAATGGATAAAAAATTAGAAGGTTACCTTAAGAAAGTGTTTGTTCAACAAGGTTTTATATTACAGCCCCTTGCATGCATTGCGCCCGTCACTGCTGCAGCGGCATTCTGGTTTGAGTCTCTGGAAGAGGCTATTCGCACAGCACCATTGGATGAGATTATGAGCAAGCTTAGAGCCCTTAAGCTAGCTAATGCATTTATTTCGGATGCCGTTGTGCATTTAACCAAACTAACGGCTAAGAACTCCGGATTCGCCATCCAGGCGCGCAGAGCGCTATGGCTTAAATCCTGGTCAGCAGATGTAACTTCTAAATCTAAATTGCTTAATATTCCTTTCAAAGGGCAAACCTTATTCGGGCCCGGCTTGAAATAAATTATTGCTGACATTACTGGAGGTAAGGGTCACACCCTTCCTCAGGACAGGGCCAAATCAAAGGCCAAACAGTCTAATTTTCGTGCCTTTCGTAATTTCAAGGCAGGAGCAGCATCAACTTCCTCCGCTCCAAAACAGGAAGGGACTGCTAATCGTTACAGACAGGGTTGGAAAGGCAACCAGTCCTGGAACAAGGGCAAGCAGGCCAGAAAACCTACTTCTGCCCCCAAGACAGCATGAAGAAAGGGCCCCCTATCCGGAAACGGATCTAGTGGGGGGCAGACTTTCTCTCTTCGCCAAGGCTTGGGCAAGAGATGTCCAGGATCCCTGGGCGTTGGAGATCATATCTCAGGGATACCTTCTGGACTTCAAGACTTCTCCTCCACAAGGGAGATTTCATCTGTCAAGGTTATCAACAAACCTAATAAAGAGAGAGGCATTTCTACGATGTGTACAAGACCTCTTAGTAATGGGAGTGATCCACCCAGTTCCGCAGACGGAACAAGGGCAAGGTTTTTACTCAAATCTGTTTGTGGTTCCCAAAAAAGAGGGAACGTTCAGACCAATCTTAGACCTAAAGATCTTAAACAAGTTCCTAAGGGTTCCATCGTTCAAAATGGAAACTATTCGAACCATCCTACCCATGATCCAAGAGGGTCAGTATATGACCACAGTGGACTTAAAGGATGCCTACCTTCACATACCGATTCACAAAGATCATTATCGGTACCTAAGGTTTGCTTTTCTAGACAGGCATTACCAGTTTGTAGCTCTTCCCTTTGGGTTAGCTACGGCCCCGAGAATTTTTACAAAGGTTCTGGGCTCGCTTCTGGCGGTACTAAGACCGCGAGGCATAGCGGTGGCTCCGTACCTAGACGACATTCTGATACAAGCGTCAAGTTTTCAGAATGCAAAGTCTCATACAGAGATAGTTCTAGCATTTCTGAGGTCGCATGGGTGGAAAGTAAACATGGAAAAGAGTTCTCTGTTACCACTCACAAGGGTTCCCTTCCTAGGGACTCTTATAGATTCTGTAGAGATGAAGATTTACCTGACGGAGTCCAGGTTATCAAAAATCCTAAATGCTTGCCGTGTCCTTCATTCCATTCCAAGCCCATCAGTAGCTCAGTGCATGGAAGTAATCGGCTTAATGGTCGCGGCAATGGACATAGTGCCATTTGCGCGCCTGCATCTCAGACCGCTGCAACTATGCATGCTAAGTCAGTGGAATGGGGATTACTCAGATCTGTCCCCTTTACTAAATCTGGACCAGGAGGCCAGAGACTCTCTTCTCTGGTGGTTGTCAAGGGTTCATCAGACCAAAATTGAGCTTTTTGGCCACAACCATAAACGCAACATTTGGAGAGGAGTCAACAAGGCCTATGATGAAAGGTACACCATTCCTAGTGTGAAACACGGAGGTGTATCGCTGATGTTTTGGGGATGTGTGAGCTACAAAGGCACAGGAAATTTGGTCAGAATTGATGGCAAGATGAATGCAGTATGTTATAAAAAAATACTGGAGGAAAATTTGCATTCATCAGCCCGGAAGCTGCGCATGGGACTTACTTGGACATTCCAACATGACAATGATCCTAAACACAAGGCCAAGTCGACCTGTCATTGGCTACAGCAGAATAAAGTGAAGGTTCTGGATTGGCTATCTCAGTCTCCTGACCTCAATATCATTGAGCCACTCTGGGGAGATCTCAAACGTGTAGTTCATGCAAGACAGCATTTACAGGAACTGGGTGCGTTTTGCCAGGAAGAATGGGCAGCTTTACCATCTGAGAAGATAAAGAGCCTCATCCACAAATACCACAGAAGACTTCAAGCTGTCATTGATGTTAAAGGGAGTAATACACAGTATTAAGAACTGGGGTATGTAAACTTTTGATCATGGTAATTTGGGTAGTTTCTGTTGTCATTATGATTTAAAAAGAGTAAAAACAGTTGATTGATAATAAATGGCTTCAGCCAAACACTAACCATGAGTGAATGAAAAGTTTTTGGGTTATCATTCATGGTCTCTGAAAAATGGCCAATAAATCATAAATTCTACCAGGGTATGTAAACTTATGAGCACAACTGTGTATATATATATATATATATGTGTGTGTGTGTGTGTGTATATGTGTGTGTGTGTGTGTGTGTGTGTATGTGTATATATATATATATATGTATATATATATATATATATGCACGAGAATGCCTAAACATTTGTAATTGCAACAATTTTCTGGGTGAAGTGGTGCATTATCTGACAGAAATGCAGGGGTGCCAATATTTTTCGCCATGACTATATATCTGATGTTTTTTTTTAACAATATATATCTATGCGTATATATATATATATATATATATATATATATATATATATATATATATATATATATATATATATATATATATACATACACACACACACACACACACACACAGTATATATATATGTTTTATGTGTGATTTGGTTGTGTGTTGCATAGCTGCCATATTATTATGTGAGCTTTTCCTTTATTGTTTGTATCGGTTTAAGGTTAATGAATTCAAATACTAGCTATAATTTTGTATTTACCCTGCTTTTGATTAGATTCCAACCTTCAATGTCTGCAACAGAAACCATAACAAGACATGCAAACTTTCTGCAGGTAATGTGTTTGTATGAGCCATGCCCACCCTCCATATAGCATAGTTTTTTGGAAAATTCTCTGCAGCAGAATACTGGGTGTGGCTGTAGACATAGCCCTTTTATATGCCTCACATGGAGTTGGTTTTGATTTCAGTTCCTGGAAGGTTTGCATGGAAGTCATGTCTGCCCTGTACTGAGATGTCTGAACATTAAGAATAGTTCAGGTTACCTTGGAAAAAACCCCAGGCAGTATGAATTTTAAATTAATTATTTTTGAACATTAATCATCAATAAAAGTACCCAATCATGAAAAAGGATCCCTCACACATCTACAATGTCTTGGACTGGAGTTGCCAGCTGTTTAAAAAAAATAAATTATGGTTAAAGGGACTTTTCACCCAAAAATGTTCTCCCATTTAAATTGTTCCCAATGATCCATTTTAAATGCTGGAGTGTATTTAATTGTTTACAAGTAGCTCATTTACCCCTATTTTGGCCTTTGAAATAGCCAATTTAGCTTGTGATTTCCCAAACTATACTAAAAGTTTTGATACTGGAGTCTCGGCTATTGAATAGCCTAAGTAAACACAGCCAGCAGAAGAAATTAAACTCACAGTGGGGTGCAGGATAGGTAAGTAATAAAATATTGATTTTCCATTGCTCTCTATGTATTGAGCTTTAGTTTTCCAGACAAATATAAGATAATGAAGCAATTGTGTGTACACAAAGTGATAACATAGTGCAATATATTACCTGAAGCTCAACCCATTGTAATAGGTTGTGGTTTAAAAGCACAAAACCAGCTACTTCATATACACAAACCTAAAAATGCTATTTCTCATACATTTTATACTCTGCAGTCATTGAAAATACATTAATATAAAAACAATTTCACAGTGTACTGTCCCTTTTAAAGGGAACTCCAACTTTAATGTAGGAAGTCAACAAATTACACAGTAGTTACTGAAAACCACTTTTTTTCTTTTTAAACGGGAGGAGTCCACAGCTGCATTCATTACTTTTGGGAATTCAGAACCTGACCACCAGGAGGATGCAAAGGCACCCTAGCCAAAGGCTTAAAGTCATTCTTTGCATTTCGTCACAGGAAGTTGGCAGAGAAGTGTCAGAAGATTGAAGATAGTCTCTTATGGAGGGTCGTACTCTTCGGAATGGGACTGGAGTTTTAAGTAATCCTGTCAGCCTCTCAGTGAGAGCATGGATGAAGGTTAGAGTCCGGAGATGCAGGGAAAGTCTTTCTGCGAAACCAACCCGACTCTTAACAGCTCCTAGGCAATCAGCGTTAGTGAGTTTTGCTGCCTGCCTTTATTCACTCAAGTCCATGTCAGAAACAAGGCTACTATCTGTCACATTTAAAGGGCCGTGTTCCTGTTCCACAGCGTAGATTCCTATAAGATAGTTTCATTTTATTTTTGGATATGTGAATGTAATGTTAACAAAATAAGTCGGGGTCCCAGTGGGATCTTATGAAATAAAGGGTTAATATCTCCTGAGGGGGGTATTGAACAGGGGGGACAATAATCATGTTTTTTTTATGGGATTCTGTCTGCTAATGTGTAGTGATGCGCGGCCTTATCAGTTTGCGTGGTCCTATTAGAATAGCGCACCTTTTTTGGCTTACACGGTGCACCTCGTGACCGGGTGTGGTCACACATTTCCATTTCATGCTCTGACCGAGTGGCGATGGAGAGAGTCTGTTCGTTAGCTGTCTGGTTCCAAGGAGGTGGTGAGTGCCCCAGGCACTCAGAATCGGATATCTCTGATTCAGAGTATACGTCTTGCGAAGAGTATGAAATGGCCCGGGTTATCCATGCCCATCAGTTATGTTCCAATTGCCGTTTTAGAGTATTCTCTTCTCCCGAATCAGGGAGCTTAGAGTGTGTTAAGCCATCCGCCCCCGAGGATTCCATGTCCTGTGAAGCATGTGCCCCAGAACCTTCTTTTGCTACTCAAGCAGGTGTCCCTATGGCTGTTACTCCTTCTCCGGAAGGCGACTTGTTTCCTCCAGAGGTTACAGCATGGTTCCGCATGGCCATATCTATGGCGCTGGCACATTTATATCTCCCAAGAGAAGTGTTTTTAAGATACACGCCCATCGAGCATGAGATCGCCTGATTTAGTTTGGCCTTCTGGGGAAGCGATGGCCTCCTGAGGCTTCAGGGACCCCACCCTCAGGGTGGGGGGATCATTTTGCCTTCCGTTATAGACTGGCACGTCTTCGTGTCCTTCTAAGGCATGTTTTGGCGGTGCTGGAGGATTCCAGTCCTTGTGGGCAGAGGGATCCTCGGTCTTCTGTGCCGGATGACAAACTAGGTTAGACGTATGGGGATGAATCCAATCTCCTTGACATCTCAGTTTTTCTTTTCTTTTAAGTATCTGTTCCAGTTGTGAGCTTGGGAGAATGGAGCCTCTGATCAGCTGGTCCTGTTAGCGTGCCCATTCTCTTTGGGGCGTTCACCCACAGGTGCTGCCTTCATTTTATTTGATCCGGTTAGGATGTTTGATTTGTTTTAAGAAGCTCATGTCTGTTTTATAATTTTCCGTTTTGGGAGCGTTTCTTCTCGCAATTTTTTGGTAGCGTGGGCACTTCCTCAGAAGTTGCGCATTACTATATAAGGACATATTTATGTTTGTTATGTAATCAATCCCTGTCGGGGCTTCGATTTTTCTTGGACAGTTCCGGAGTGTTCTTGTACCAGGCGGGTACTGGACGCTAGCTGCTGTTCCTTAGGGTTCATGTCACCCACGTGGTGCCGGTGTGCTGGCTATTCCGTCGGCTGCTGGATGTTCACTTTTTCCAAATGTTGAGGGTTCCGGGCTTGGATCCTGCTAAGGCTTCATCGTGGGTTCTGGAGGTCCTTTGGACTCGGAGCCGAAGTTCTCCATTCCCTTATGGTTTGGATGACCTCCGGACGTCTGGGTACCAGATTGGATGGCGATTTTCGTTTTCACTTTTGGTATCTTCTGGATGTCTCTTCTTGTGGCCTAATTGCAGTATCTCTCGTAGGTTGCTGGGGCTACTTTTTTCCTTTCTTGGGGGGTCGGGTCATCTGTGTCTGGAAGTTCGGACATGTCCTCCTTTTTTAGTATCCCGCTCGCTCTCATATTTGGGAGCGCAGGGGTTTGAGTTACTCCCCGTTTTTCCCCCAGCATTCCCCTATTCAGCTTGTCGGCCAGGAGTTGAGGCTCCTGTCGTTATTCCTTGAACGGTACAGGGATCTCCGGGAGGCTGATCCTGTAGGGATCTTTGGAGATTGTCTTCTCAACCTGAGGGCTTGTTTGGGGCCTGTCCCTTGTAATCCCTGTGGTCTTTCGACTCTGGGGTGTTGCCCTTTGAACCTCTAGGAGATCTAGCTCTTTGGGCTTACAAGCAGATCTTGGGTTCAGATCCACCTCCGGGTGCTGGTTGCCATCTTCTTAGGCCTGTTAAGATGTCTTTCTAGGCTCTTTGGTCTGAGTTTATTACGAGTGCCCAATGTCCATGGACATTGGAATGTGGGATGCTCTACCCAGGGTGCGCCCCTCCGTCTAAGGCAGCTTGATGGCTCCTCAGGGGGTTAGAACATTCGGCCGGTTTCTGGGAATCTGACTTATGGCCATGTCTCTTTCCTGAGATTTATGGGTCAGGCGGGATCCTACAATTGTCGTCAGTAGCAGCTATGCACCTTGATGTGGGCTTGTGGTTGCTTGTATCAACTGAGCTGGCAGTAATGGCAGAATGGTCTCTTCTCAATTGGTATGGTGTTTACCGTTTCTCTACATCCTCTTCCCCATGCCTATGGCTGGGAATGCGGTTCCTTTGCGTTTGCCCTCCTTTGAGGAGGTTTTGGAAGTATCACAGTATCAGTTGAGGCCCAGAGAGGGTCCTTATCTGCTTGTTTCCAAGTGGTTCTTCCCTTCCTTGCGTGCACAAGGTGATGGGGCTGGATCTGGTACTAGGACGCTGTAGTGCAGTGCCCTATCTTCCTTTTTGGCAGTGTTCCTTCGTTAGGGAAGGGAGCTGTGTAGGGTTTCTGGACGTAGTTTTTCTGTCATGGCTTCATGGTAGTATGCCAGATTAAAGCAACGGTCAGAGTTGTTCTCCCATGGGGTTTGTTTCCTCTTAGGCCCCTCCTTTCTCTTCCTGAGGTCTGGTTCAGAGAATTTTGTATTCTTTGTCTTCGGTCGTTGCCAGCCTTCTGGGCTGGGTCCGTTACCTCGGAGTGGGGGTCGGGGATCTGTGCTCTGTTGAGTCTTGACCGTGTACTTTCAGTTGATCCTGTTCTTCTTCCTTCGGTGGGGGGTTCTTGGTGTCCATCCCTCCACTGGTTGCATTTGCTGCTGATGTTGGACGCTCTTCTAGGGATTCTTCCTGGACATGAGTTATTGCCGATATTTTTCGGCATTTTTTTTGTGGGATGGAGTACCACGATGGCTTAGGGTCGGGAGTTCTTGTCAATGTGGCTCTGTGTTCTCTCAGAGAACCTTTTTTAACTGCTAGGACAGCTAGTCTACCTCTGTTTGACTAGTTTAGCAGTTGTCGGCTAGACAATGGTACAGTGGGGAGCTTGCGGCTTCCTGGGAGCAACGTAAGTTATATGGTGCTGTGTCATGGATCTGAGGGTGGGCCTTTGTTCTTCCTCGTGATCGCTCTTTCTTGTGTGTGGAGTTACTCTCTGGTCCTTGTACTTCTACGGAGTTAATTTCCCTGGGCGGTGGTCTTGTAGCAACCTTGGGTTCGCTTTAGTCTTTTTGAGGTTTCTTCTTACCCTTGTTGGCGGTCCTTTGGATCTCTTATTGGGTCCTCTGTTCTCCCCCTCTGGGTTAGAGGGAGGTTCTCTTCCTTCGGGTCGGGAGTACGTTTAGTGGGAGCCGCGGGTCTTGGCTCCTCGGAAGCCTTTGTGCTCAGTGGACTCTAGGGATTGAGTGGTCTCTAGCACGGCTTTGCAGGTTGTTTAACTGATGGGCAGTTACTTGTTCCTTCCGTTTTTTTTACCCCTTGTTTTCTAGTAATAGTTTTTATCGGGTGTTGGGTAATTTCAGGCTGTGGTGCCCTTCGAAGGGCCGCCTTCTTTACCCGCCCTTTGTTTGCATTCAGTGTCCTCTATAGCTTGGGTATTGTTTCCCAAAAGTATTAAATGCAGCTGTGGACTCTTCCTGTTTAAGAAGAAAACTTTAATTATGCTTAGCTGATATATTTTTTTTTTCTTTTCTAACGGGAAGAGTCCACAGCTCCCCGCCCGTGTTTTATCTATGGGGCGGCCATATTTGTTCTTCTGGCACCTTTTTCACCCTGATATTTCTTTTACTGTTCCTTGTTCCCTTGGCAGAATGACTTGGGGATGAGGGAAGTGGAGGAGTTATTTAAGCCTTTGGATGGGGGTGTCTTTGCCTCCTCTTGGTGGCCAAGTTCTGAATTTCCAAAAGTAATGAATGCAGCTGTGGACTCTTCTGGTCAGAAGAAAAGAAAATTATCAGGTAAGCATAATTTAAGTTTTTTCACTAAGGTGGTGAGAGCCCACGTGCCATTACTCTTTGGATTTATGCTCCATTTATGCAACAATTCTCAAAACTTTCAGAGCCCTTAAAACCCCTCTCACCTCAGTGGTAAACCAGTCTTATTTTCTTTCCATAAGGCAGGGAGAGTCCACAACTTAATTTCTTACTGTTTGGAAATACAACACCTGGCCACTAGGAGGAGCAAAAGACACCCCAGCAAAAGGCTTAAACATCCCTCCCACTTCCCCTATCCCCCCAGTCATTCTTTGTCTTTCATCGCTAGAGCAGGATGACAGAGAAGTGTCAGAAGATTTGGATAGTCCTTAACGGTATGTTCCCTTCAAGAGGGGATTGAAGTTTTAAGTAATCATATAAACCACTCATTGAGAGTAAGGGAGAGTTTTTCTGAGAAGCCATCCAGACTTTCTAACAACTCCTGAGCAATCAGTGTTAACAAGTTTCTCTGCTTGCTTTTCCACTGTCAGGTCCCTGTCGGAGCACACTTGAGAGGCTGTATCTGTTCCACAGCACGGATCCTGGAGGGTAAGTCTGTGTTATTTTAATATAGCAGAGACGCTTTATATAGGGTTGTCATGGATACCGGGCAGCAAGGGTTAAACCCCTACCCCCTACAACCTTACCCCTGTTGTTTCTCCGGGGTTTGGGCTCCTCAGAGCAACCACAATTTTTGGAAGCTTTTGTTTGCATGGTTTTGTGTTCCAAACTTGTTTAGAGAAGAGCTGGTGTATGACCAGGAAAACCCTCCTAGGCTGGCTGGGCTCCTGGAACTCCCGGTCGGCCTCCTCACAACGAACACCCTCCTAACCCCTCTCAGGTTGGCCGGGCTCCTGGAACTCCCGGTCGGCCACAGGACAGCAGGACACCCGCTAACTTTACCCCTGGTCGCTCCAGCAGCCCTTTGCCCCTGGTCGCTCCAGCAGTCCTTTGCTCCGCTCTTTTGGGGATTGGTAGCCCATAGGGAGGACAAGAGCTGGGGGAATTATTGGAGGGGAGCTCCTTTGGGAACAGCGTGTTTTGGACACCCCTAACCCAATAAGTTCAACGGATTGTAACTCCGGTCCCCAGTAACGAATTATGCTGATTTTTGGACTGTGGCATCTGGGGACCAAGAGCTCCACCGGCATCACCCCGAAACTGCCACCCCTGTGTTCTGGGACTGTGGCTGCTATGGTGGGGCTGGCCCATCTGGAGGGGCGGGAAAATTGTGGGATTGTCCTTTGTCTTATCAAGATGAGCTTTGTGTATAAAAGGAGTGTGTGTTTTCAATAAAATCACTTCTTGTTCCACCTTAATGCTAGTCTGTCTAGTTATTTGGGTGGGCTCCAGCTAAAATCACTTTCCTGGGCTACATAGCAGCCTGTTCCAGGCAGAGGAAGGACCCTCTGGCAGAGCTACCTAGTATGGGTAGCTGGAGTCTGCCACAGGGTGGGACCCTGAGTACTGGTGCTGTTGGGCATCAGAGGTGGCTACAGGCTGTGGTCACTTGCCAGCTACATAGCTGCAGTCGGCAGGGAGGAAGCAGGACCCGTTTGGCGGAGCTACCCAGTCAGGGTATCCGTCACAAGGGTCACATTGTGACTCCTCTATACATCAGTAGGATCAAGGGTTAATATCTCCTCAGTGGGAGTTTGGGGAGTTTATATATCTGCTTTAACGTTTTCAGCAGCTCCTAATAGCTTTGCACACTTTTTCATAGCAGGGGAGGTACTGCCTTGTGCACCATTTGACCGGGTGCAGCTTCATTCACTTCCTTATGATCCTGCTGCAGACAGCACTATAGAGGAGCGTTTCTTAATAACTTGTCTGGGTCTAGGAGGTGGTGAGTGCCCCAGCCATTGGTTTTCTAAGGGTGCCTTTCTATATTTAAAACGTTTATTTTTGTATTGTTTTTCTTTCTACTGTGGGATTACATACCTACAATAGAGGACTCTGATAATACGTTAGAAGGTTCCACTCCTTCTGTAGTGATTAATAATACCATGCTTATATTGTGAGGAGGCCGTGGTTTACCCACCTGCTGAATTTTGTTCCATTTGCCTGGGTACTGTTTTAAAGTCTAAGAAGGGAGCTAAGTCTTCTATTAACCCTAGCGCAATTAGTCCCTCTGAGCCATCAACCTCTCAGGATTCTGTGACCCGAGAGATTACTACCCTTTCTACCCTAACCGCTTCACATGCAGTTTTCTGCGGCACATCTATTTCTCCGTCTGGAGGGGGCCTTTTTCCTGCAGACTTTACCGCGCAGTTACAATCGGCGGTGTCCGCGGCCCTGAGTTCCCTATCTATCTCTGGGAAACGTAAAAGAAAGGTTAAACACAGTTCTCCTTTTTTAGATTTATCTAATTTCCAATCGGATCTAGCGAGTATGTCCCAGCTATCCGAGGCTGAGTTTACCTCTGTGGCGTCAGAGGGTGAACTTTCGGAGTCGGAGACTTCTATTACTTAATCTCCTCCGGGGGAGGACCCTCCTTTAGATTTAAAATTGAACATCTGCGTTTTTCACTGAAGGAGGTCCTGTCTAATCTAGAGGTTCCAGAGGCTAAGCTACCTGAGGAACCTAATATCCCTAAATTGGATAGGATTTATAAAGACAGGAAGGTCCCACAAACCTTTCCGGTACCAGTTTGTATGGCGAACATTATTGGTAACGAATGGGAAAGAATTGGAACATCCTTTTCTCCCTCGGCTACTTTTAAAAAAAATTGTTCCCGGTCCCTGATTCTCAATTAGAGCTGTGGGGCTCCATCACTAAGGTGGATGGTGCCATTTTGACGCTAGCTAAGCATAATATACTATCCCTCTTGAGGATAGCTTTTCCTTTAGAGAACCTATGGATAAGAAGTTGAAAACTTTTTTCTAAGGAGAATGTTCCAGCATGCAGGATTTTTATTTTAACTGGTGCGACTTCATGTCAGAAATTGAGGTGGAGTCTCCCCTCGAGGATATTAAGGAGAAAATTAAAGCTCTAAGAGTAGCTAATTCTTTAATCTGTGATGTGAATATGCAGATTATTCACCTTAATGCTAAGGCTTCAGGTTTTGCGGTCCTAGCCCACAGGGCTCTCTGGTTGAAGTCTTGGTCTGCGGATATGACTTCTAAATCCAGACTCCTTTCTTTTCCTTTCAAGGGGAAGATCTTATTCGGACCCGGTCTGGACTCTATCATCTCTACGGTTGTTCTTATCCTGATGTAGGTGCCTTCCTACCTCAGGATAAGAGCAACAGACCTATGGGACGGTAGTCCTCTAATTTTCGCTCTTTTCGTTCGGACAAATCCCAACAATCTCAATCTTCATCCAAACCCGAGCAACCCAAGAGCCCTTGGACACCTGCTCAGTCCTAGAACAAGTCCAAACAGCCCACTGATAACAAATTGGCATGAAGGGGTGGCCCCTGATCCGGGATTGGATCGAGTAGGGGACAGATTGTCTCTTTTCTCAGACGCTTGGTTTCAGGATGTTCAGGATCCTTGGGTTCTGGAAGTTGTTTCTCAGGGATACCGGATAGGATTCAAATCTCATCCGCCTAGGGGCAGATTCCTACTCTCTACAAGGCCAGAGAAGAGAACAGCCTTTTTAGATTGTATACAGATCTAGTCTCCTTAGGAGTAATTATCCCAGTACCTGCATCAGAATGAGGTCTGGGTTTCTATTCAAACCTCTTTGTGGTTCCCAAAAAGGAGGGAACTTTTCATACAATTCTGTATTTGAAGTGTCTAAACACATTTCTAAATATCCCCTCCTTCAAGATGGAGACTAAGTTCTGGGGGCTCTTCTAGCGGTGGCCAGAACCCAAGGTATAGGAGTAGCTCCTTACCTGGACAATATCTTGGTACATGCTCCATCTTTTCGTCTAGCAAGGGATCACTCAGATTTTCTTCTAACTCTTCTTCGGTCACCTGGATGGAAGATAAACTTGGAAAAGAGTTCTCTTACTCAAGATACCAGAGTGAATTTCCTGGGCACAGTTATAGACTTGGTGTCCATGAAGATCTTTCTAACAGACAGAGACGTTGCAAGCTAACAGCATGTCTTGCCCTCCAGGCCTCCTTGAGACCTTCGGTGGTCCAGTGTATGGAGGCAATTGGACTCATGGTGTCTTGTATGGACATCATTCCCTTTTGCCAGATAACATCTGACCTTTACAGCTATGCATGCTGATACAATGTAACGGCGACCATTCCAATCTGTCACAACTGATAGTTCTGGGCAACCTGTCGAGAGACTCGCTCTCTTGGTGGCTCTGTCAAGATCACCTGTCCCAAGACGCGTGCTTCTTGAGACCGTCCTGGTAGAGTGTGACTATGGACTACAAAGCCGTTTAGGGTGCCAGGAAGGCACAGGGGCTGTGGACTCAGGAGGAGTCCACTTTTCTGATCAATATCTTGGAACTTCAGGCAATCTTCAATGCTCTGAAGGCTTGGCCCCTCCTGGGTTCGTCCCAGTTTATCAGATTCCAATCAGACAATATAACTTTGGTAACCTACATCAACCATCAGAGAGGAACGAGAAGTTCCTTAGCAATGAAAGAAGTATCTCAAATCCTAGAATGAAGGAAAGGAGACAACTGTACGCTGTCAGCAATCCACATTCAGGGTGTGAACATCTGGGAAGCAGACTTTCTCAGCAGGCAATCCTTTCACCCAGGGGAATGGTCTCTCCACCCCCAAGTCTTTGCAGAAATATGCAGCAGATGGGGGATGCCGGAGATAGACCTCATGGCCTCCTGTCTCAATGCCAAACTACCCAAGTACGGGTTAAGATCGAGGAATCCTCAAGCATTTCTAACAGATGCCCTAGCAGTTTCTTGTAGGTTCAGACTAATATCTCTTTCCTACATTACCTCTTCTCCCTTGTGTGGTGGCCCGCATCAAACAAGAGCAAGCATCTGTGATTCTAATTGCTCCATCCTGGCCGTGAAGGACTTGGTTCACGGATCTGGTGGGGATGTCCTCATCTCCTCCGTGGAGGTTACCTTGTTGCAGGGACCTGCTGATACTGTGTTCTTTCCTTCATCAAATTCTAGATTCTCTGAGGCTGACTGCGTGGATATTGAACGCTTCGTCTTAGCCAAGAGAGGTTTCTCTGAGAGTGCCATCAACAATTTTATTCAAGCTCATAAGCTAGTTACTTGACACATCTACATAAGGTGTGGCGGACTTACCTGCACTGGTGCGAGGAGAGTCGTTTTTCTTGGCATAAGGTTAAAGTTGCCAGGATTTTATCTTTTCTCCAGGATGAACTGGAGAAGGATCTATCTGCTAGTTCCCTGAAGGGATAGATATGGGCCCTATCTGTGTTGCTGCACTAAAGGTTAGTTAAGTTTCCGGATGTGCAGTCCTTAAAGGCCTTGACTAGGATCAGACCTGTGTTTAGAAGGTTAACTCTGCCAGGGAGTCTAAATCTTGTTCTTCGTTTGTTGCAACAGGCTCCTTTTGAACCCATGCATAATGTTGACATTAAACTTATCTTGGAAGGCTTTGTTTCTATTGGCTATTGCCTCTGCTGGCAGAGTCTCCGAGATTTTGTGCCTTGCAATGTGACCCTCTGCCTAGTTTTTCATGCCGATAATGCGGTTTTACATTCTAAGTTAGGTTTCCTTCCTAAGGTGGTGTCAGATCGCAACATTAATCAAGAGATTGTTGTTCCTTCCTTGTGTCGCAATCCTTCTTCGGCGAAAGAGCATCTGCTTCACAATCTAGATGTGGTTCGTGCCTTGAGGGTTCTACCTTCAGGCTACTAAGGAGTTCAGTCAATCTTCATCTTTTTGTCATCTATGCGGGTAAATGTAGGGGTCAGAAGGCAACTACGTCTTCCCTGTCTTTCTGGTTGAGGAGTGTCATCCGCCTAGCTTATAAGACGGCAGGACAACATCCTCCTGAGAGGATTACGGCTCATTCCACTAGAGCAGTGGCTTCTTCCTGGGCTTTTAAGGACGAAGCCTCAATCGATGAGATTTGTAAGGCAGCTACCTGGTCCTCTTTTTCTAAATTTTATAAGTTTGATGTGTTTGCTTTGGCTGAAGCAGCTTTCGGGAGAAAGGTTTTGCAGGTTGTGGTGCCCTCAGATTAGGGTTTGGCTCTTTTTTTTGTTCCCTCCCGTTATTCCTTCAGTGTCCTCTGGAGCTTCGGTATTGCTTTCCCCACAGTAAGGAATGAAGCTGTGGACTCTCCCTGCCTTATGTAAAGAAAACAAAATTTATGCTTGCCAGATAAATTCCTTTCTTTCCTGGCAGGGAGAGTCCATGACCCCGCCGATAGGTTATTCTTTGTTTTAGTGACTCCCTTTTTGTTTTCCTTCTGGCACCTTTATACCCTGATGTTTCTCCTACTTTACCTCGTTCCCTCGGCCAAATGACTGGGTTGGGGGGGGGGTAGGCGAAGTGTGATGGATTTTTAAGCCTTTGGCTGGGATGTCTTTGCCTCCTCTTGGTGGCCAGGTGTTGTATTTCCCAACAGTAAGGAATGAAGTTGTGGACTCTCCCTGCCAGGAAAGAAAGGAATTTATCTGGTAAGCATAGATTTTGTTTCTCTTGTAAGATGTATCCAGTCCACGGATCATCCATTACTTGTGGGATATTCTCCTTCCCAACAGGAAGCTGCAAGAGGATCACCCACAGCAGAGCTGTCTATATAGCTCCTCCCCTAACTGCCACCTCCAGTCATTCTCTTGCAGTTCTCAACAAGCATGGAAGCAGTTAGAGAGATGTGGTGTAAATTAGTTATTTTTCTTCAATTCAAAAGTTTTATTATTTTTAAATGGTACCGGAGTTGTACTATTTTGGTCTCAGGCAGAAATAGAAGAAGAGTCTGCCTGTGGTCTCTAATGATCTTAGCAGGTTGTAACTAAGATCCATTGCTGTTCTCACACATAACTGAAGAGAGAGGTAACTTCAGCTTGGGGAATGGCGTGCAGGGTATCCTGCTATGAGGTATGTGCAGTCTAAATTTTTTTAGAGAAATGTATATGCTAGAAAATGCTGTTGATACCGGATTTATTTAATGTAAACATGATTACATTGATTTAATAACGACTAGTATCATGCTTACTATTAGAGGTAACACTCTTATTATTTTTTCAAATTACTGAAATATAAAACGTTTGCTGGGAGTGCTTAAACGTTTTTTATATGCTTTTGGTGATAAACTTTATTGGGGCCCATTTCTCCAACATAGGTGTGTCCGGTCCACGGCGTCATCCTTACTTGTGGGATATTCTCTTCCCCAACAGGAAATGGCAAAGAGCCCAGCAAAGCTGGTCACATGATCCCTCCTAGGCTCCGCCTTCCCCAGTCATTCTCTTTGCCGTTGCACAGGCAACATCTCCACGGAGATGGCTCAGAGTTTTTTGGTGTTTAAATGTAGTTTTTATTCTTCTATCAAGAGTTTGTTATTTTAAAATAGTGCTGGTATGTACTATTTACTCTGAAACAGAAAAGAGATGAAGATTTCTGTTTGTAAGAGGAAAATGATTTTAGCAACCGTTACTAAAATCGATGGCTGTTTCCACACAGGACTGTTGAGAGGAATTAACTTCAGTTGGGGGAAACAGTGAGCAGACTTTGGCTGCTTGAGGTATGACACATTTCTAACAAGACTTGGTAATGCTGGAAGCTGTCATTTTCCCTATGGGATCCGGTAAGCCATTTTCTTAATTTTCAATATAAGAATAAAAGGGCTTCACAAGGGCTTTAAAGACTGGTAGACATTTTTCTGGGCCAAAACGATTACTTTATAAGCATATTTAATGGTTTATAACTTTGGAGAGTTATTTTAATCTTGGGAATTTTGTTAAAAAAACGGCAGGCACTGTATTGGACACCTTTTTCACTGGGGGCCTTTTCTAGTCATAGGCAGAGCCTCATTTTCGCGCCACTAATGCGCAGTTGTTTTTGAGAAGCAAGGCATGCAGATGCATGTGTGAGGAGCTCAGGTCCACTGAAAAAGCTTATTGAATGCGTCATTTGGTATCGTATTCCCCTCTGGGCTTGGTTGGGTCCCAGCAAAGCAGATACCAGGGACTGTATAGGGGTTAAATGTAAAAACGGCTCCGGTTCCGTTATTTTAAGAGTTAAAGCTTTCAAATTTGGTGTGCAATACTTTTAAGGCTTTATGACACTGTGGTGAAATTTTGGTGAATTTTGAACATTTCCTTCATACTTTTGCGTATATTCAGTAAAAAAGTGTGTTCAGTTTAAAATTTAAAGAGACAGTAACGTTTTTATTTTAAAACGTTTTTTGTGCTTTGTTATCAAGTTTATGCCTATTAACATGTCTGAACTATCAGATAGACGATGTTCTGTATGTTCGGAAGCCAAGGTTTCCTCTCCATTTAAATATATGTGATGAATGTGACAAACAAAGTAGGGACAATGATGCCACTAATAGTAATGTTGCCCAAAATGATTCCTTAAGTGAGGGGAGTAAGCATGGTACTGCATCATCTCCTTCTATGTCTACACCAGTCTTGCCCACTCAGGAGGTCCCTAGTGCATCTAGTGCGCCAATCCTCCTTACTATGCAACAATTAACGGCTGTAATGGATAATTCTATTAAAAACATTTTAGCCAAAATGCCCACTTATCAGCGAAAGCGCGACTGCTCTGTTTTAGATACTGAAGAGCATGAGGACGCTGATGATAATGGTTCTGTCATGCCCTTACACCAGTCTGAAGGGGCTAGGGAGGTTTTGTCTGAGGGAGAAATTTCAGATTCAGGAAAAATTTCTCAACAAGCTGAACCTGACGTTATTACATTTAAATTTAAATTGGAACATCTCCGCGCTCTGCTTAAGGAGGTGTTATCTACTCTGGATGATTGTGACAATTTGGTCATTCCAGAGAAATTATGTAAGATGGACAGGTTCCTAGAGGTCCCGGTGCCCCCCGAAGCTTTTCCTATACCCAAGCGGGTGGCGGACATTGTAAATAAAGAATGGGAAAGGCCCGGCATACCTTTTGTCCCTCCCCCTATATTTAAGAAATTATTTCCTATGGTCGACCCCAGGAAGGACTTATGGCAGACAGTCCCCAAGGTCGAGGGGGCGGTTTCTACTCTAAACAAACGCACCACTATCCCTATAGAAGATAGTTGTGCTTTCAAAGATCCTATGGATAAAAAATTAGAGGGTTTGCTTAAAAAGATGTTTGTTCAGCAAGGTTACCTTCTACAACCAATTTCATGCATTGTTACTGTCACTACAGCAGCGTGTTTCTGGTTCGAGGAACTAGAAAAGTCGCTCAATCAAGCATCCTCTTATGAGGAGGTTATGGACAGAGTTCAAGCACTTAAGTTGGCTAACTCTTTTACCTTAGACGCCACTTTGCAATTAGCTAGATTAGCGGCGAAAAATTCAGGCTTTGCTATTGTGGCGCGCAGAGCGCTTTGGCTGAAGTCTTGGTCAGCGGATGTGTCCTCCAAGAACAGATTGCTTAACATCCCTTTCAAGGGGAAAACGCTGTTTGGCCCTGACTTGAAAGAGATTATTTCAGACATCACTGGGGGAAAGGGCCACGCCCTTCCTCAGGATAGGTCTTTTAAGGCTAAAAATAAAACAAATTTTCGTCCCTTTCGCAGAAACGGACCAGCCTCAAATTCTACATCCTCTAAGCAAGAGGGTAATTCTTCTCAAACCAAGCCAGCCTGGAGACCGATGCAAGGCTGGAACAAAGGTAAGCAGGCCAAGAAGCCCGCTACCGCTACCAAGACAGCATGAGATGCTGGCCCCCGATCCGGGACCGGATCTGGTGGGGGGCAGACTCTCTCTCTTCGCTCAGGCTTGGGCAAGAGATGTTCAGGATCCTTGGGCGCTAGAAATAGTTTCTCAAGGTTATCTCCTGGAATTCAAGGAACTACCCCCAAGGGGAAGGTTCCACAGGTCTCAATTGTCTTCAGACCAAATAAAAAGACAGGCATTCTTACATTGTGTAGAAGACCTGTTAAAAATGGGAGTGATTCATCCTGTTCCATTAGGAGAACAAGGGATGGGGTTTTACTCCAATCTGTTCATAGTTCCCAAAAAAGAGGGAACATTCAGGCCAATTTTGGATCTCAAGATCCTAAACAAATTTCTCAAGGTCCCATCGTTCAAGATGGAAACCATTCGGACAATTCTTCCTACCATCCAGGAAGGTCAATTCATGACCACGGTGGATTTAAAGGATGCGTATCTACATATTCCTATCCACAAGGAACATCATCGGTTCCTAAGATTCGCCTTTCTGGACAAGCATTACCAGTTTGTGGCACTTCCATTCGGACTAGCCACTGCTCCAAGAATTTTCACAAAGGTACTAGGGTCCCTTCTAGCGGTGCTAAGGCCAAGGGGCATTGCAGTAGTACCCTACTTGGACGACATACTGATTCAAGCGTCGTCTCTGCCACAAGCAAAGGCTCATACGTACATTGTCCTAGCCTTTCTCAGATCTCACGGGTGGAAAGTGAACGTAGAAAAAAGTTCTCTATTCCCGTCAACAAGAGTTCCCTTCTTGGGAACAATAATAGACTCCTTGGAAATGAAGATTTTTCTGACAGAAGCCAGAAAATCAAAACTTCTAAGCTCTTGTCAAGTACTTCATTCTGTTCTTCTTCCTTCCATAGCGCAGTGCATGGAAGTAATAGGTTTGATGGTTGCGGCAATGGACATAGTTCCTTTTGCGCGAATTCATCTAAGACCATTACAACTGTGCATGCTCAGACAGTGGAATGGGGATTATACAGATTTGTCCCCGACGATCCAAGTAGATCAGAGGACCAGAGATTCACTCCGTTGGTGGCTGACCCTGGACAACCTGTCCCAAGGGATGAGCTTCAGAAGACCAGAGTGGGTCATTGTAACGACCGACGCCAGCCTGGTGGGCTGGGGCGCGGTCTGGAAACACCTGAAGGCTCAGGGTCTATGGTCTCGGGAAGAATCTCTTCTCCCGATAAACATTCTGGAACTGAGAGCGATATTCAATGCTCTCAAGGCTTGGCCTCAACTAGCAAAGGCCAAATTCATAAGATTTCAATCAGACAACATGACGACTGTTGCATATATCAACCATCAGGGGGGAACAAGGAGTTCCCTGGCGATGGAAGAAGTGACCAAGGTAATTCACTGGGCGGAGCTTCACTCCTGCCACTTGTCTGCTATCCACATCCCAGGAGTGGAAAATTGGGAAGCGGATTTTCTGAGTCGTCAGACTTTTCATCCGGGGGAGTGGGAACTCCATCCGGACATCTTTGCCCAAATAACTCAATTATGGGGCATTCCAGACATGGATCTGATGGCGTCTCGTCAGAACTTCAAGGTTCCTTGCTACGGGTCCAGATCCAGGGATCCCAAGGCGACTCTAGTAGATGCACTAGTAGCGCCCTGGACCTTCAACCTAGCTTATGTGTTCCCACCGTTTCCTCTCATTCCCAGGCTGGTAGCCAGGATCAATCAGGAGAGGGCTTCGGTGATCTTGATAGCTCCTGCGTGGCCACGCAGAACTTGGTATGCAGACCTGGTGAATATGTCATCGGCTCCACCATGGAAGCTACCTTTGAGACGGGACCTTCTTGTTCAAGGTCCGTTCGAACATCCGAATCTGGCATCACTCCAACTGACTGCTTGGAGATTGAACGCTTGATTTTATCAAAGCGTGGGTTCTCAGATTTCTTCTGCTAGAAGAGTTTCAGAGTTATCTGCTCTGCAGTGTTCTCCTCCTTATCTGGTGTTCCATGCAGATAAGGTGGTTTTGCGTACTAAACATGGTTTTCTTCCGAAAGTTGTTTCTAACAAAAATATTAACCAGGAGATAGTTGTGCCTTCTTTGTGTCCGAATCCAGTTTCAAAGAAGGAACGTTTGTTGCACAATTTGGATGTAGTTCGTGCTCTAAAGTTCTATTTAGAGGCTACAAAGGATTTCAGACAAACATCTTCCTTGTTTGTTGTTTATTCTGGTAAAAGGAGAGGTCAAAAAGCAACTTCTACCTCTCTCTCTTTTTGGCTTAAAAGCATCATCAGATTGGCTTATGAGACTGCCGGACGGCAGCCTCCTGAAAGAATCACAGCTCATTCCACTAGGGCTGTGGCTTCCACATGGGCCTTCAAGAACGAGGCTTCTGTTGATCAGATATGTAAGGCAGCGACTTGGTCTTCACTGCACACTTTTACCAAATTTTACAAATTTGATACTTTTGCTTCTTCTGAGGCTATTTTTGGGAGAAAGGTTTTGCAAACCGTGGTGCCTTCCATCTAGGTGACCTGATTTGCTCCCTCCCATCATCCGTGTCCTAAAGCTTTGGTATTGGTTCCCACAAGTAAGGATGACGCCGTGGACCGGACACACCTATGTTGGAGAAAACAGAATTTATGTTTACCTGATAAATTACTTTCTCCAACGGTGTGTCCGGTCCACGGCCCGCCCTGGTTTTTTAATCAGGTCCGATGATTTTTCTCTAACTACAGTCACCACGGTATCATATGATTTCTCCTATGCAAATATTCCTCCTTTACGTCGGTCGAATGACTGGGGAAGGCGGAGCCTAGGAGGGATCATGTGACCAGCTTTGCTGGGCTCTTTGCCATTTCCTGTTGGGGAAGAGAATATCCCACAAGTAAGGATGACGCCGTGGACCGGACACACCGTTGGAGAAAGTAATTTATCAGGTAAACATAAATTCTGTTTTTTTTTCCACATGGCTGGCTAAAATTGGTCTAGAATAGTTTTGTTAGGCCTCTCACTGTGTAGACAGGAAGTGGGAGGGGCCTAATTTCGCGCCTAGATGCGCATTAAGTTTTGCAGACTGAGACATCCAGTTTCTCTGAAGGAGTTCCCTGAATGCTTAGGACCTCTCTGAAGGGTTTTGGTGCATTCCAAAGTCGTTTGTATGGCAAGGTAGGGCCACAGCAGAGCTGTGGCAGTTTGTTGTGACTGTTAAAAAACGTCTATTTCGTTTTTTTGATCCGTTTTTGAAACTAAGGGGTTAATCATCCATTTGCAAGTGGGTGCAATGCTCTGTTAGCCTTTTATACACACTGTAAAAATTTCGTTTGATTTACTGCTTTTTTTCACTGTTTTTCAAATTCTGACCTTTTTTATTTTTCTTAAAGGCACAGTACCGTTTTTATTTTTTGCTTGTTAACTTTCTGTAAAGTGTTTTCCAAGCTTGCTGGTCTCATTGCTAGTCTGTTTAAACATGTCTGACATAGAGGAAACTCCTTGTTCATTATGTTTAGAAGCCATGGTGGACCCCCTCTTAGAATGTGTACCAAATGTACTGATTTCACTTTAAGTTACAAAGACCATATTCTGTCTTTTAAAAGATTTATCACCAGAGGAATCTGACAAGGGGGAAGTTATGCCGACTAACTCGCCCCACGTGTCAGAGCCTTTGTCTCCCGCTCAAGGGACTCACGCTCAAGAGGCGCCAAGTACATCTAGCGCGCCCATGGCGTTTACTTTACAAGACATGGCGGCAGTCATGGATAATACGCTGTCAGCGGTATTATCCAGACTACCTGGGTTACGAGGAAAGCGAGACAGCTCTGGGGTTATAAGGAATACAGAGCACTCTGACGCTTTAGTACCTATGTCTGATACCCCCTCACAATATGCAGAAGCTGAGGAAGGAGAGCTTCTTTCTGTGGGTGTTGTTTCTGACTCAGAGAAGATGATTCAACCTGATTCTGATATGGCAACATTTAAATTTAAGCTTGAACAACTCCGCGTGTTGCTCATGGAGGTTTTAGCTACTCTGAATGACTGACACCATTGCAGTGCCAGAGAAATTGTGCAGATTGGATATATACTATGCAGTGCCTGTTTTCACTGATGTTTTTCCAATACCTAAAAGATTTTCAGAAATTATTACTAAGGAATGGGATAGACAAGGTGTACCGTTCTCTCCCCCTCCTATTTTTAAGAAATTGTTTCCAATAGATGCCGCCACACGGGACTTATGGCAGACGGTCCCTAAGGTGGAGGGAGCAGTTTCTGCCCTAGCTAAGCGTACTACTATCCCCGTCGAGGACAGTTGCTTTCTTAGATCCAATGGATAAAATGGATAAAAAGTTAGAGGGTTACCTTAAGAAAATGTTTATTCAACAAGGTTTTATTCTACAGCCCCTTGCATGCATTGCCCCAGTCACTGCTGCGGCGGCCTTCTGGTTTGAGTCTCTGGAAGAGGCTTTACAGGTAGAGACCCCATTGGACGATATACTTGACAAGCTTAGAGCACTTAAGCTAGCCAATTCATTTGTTTCTGATGCCATTGTTCATTTGACTAAACTAACGGCTAAGAATTCTGGTTTTGCTATTCAGGCGCGTAGGGCGCTATGGCTTAAATCATTGTCAGCTGACGTTACTTCAAAGTCTAAGCTTCTTAATATTCTCTTCAAGGGGCAGACCCTATTCGGGCCTGGTTTGAAGGAGATCATTTCTGATTTCACGGGAGGAAAAGGTCATGCCCTCCCTCAGGATAGGTCTAATAAATCAAGGACCAAACAGACTAATTTTCGTGCCTTTCAAAACTTTAAAACGAGCGCGGCATCAACTTCCTCTAATACAAAACAAGAGGGAACTTTTGCCCAGTCCAAGTCAGTCTGGAGACATAACCAGACTTGGAACAAAGGTAAGCAGGCCAAGAAGCCTGCTGCTGCCTCTAAGACAGCATGAAGGATTGGCCCCCGATCCGGTAATGGATCTAGTAGGGGGCAGACTTTCTCTCTTCGCCCAGGCTTGGGCAAGAGATGTCCAGGATCCCTGGGCATTGGATCATCTTTTTACTCTACATACTTAGATCCTCTGCTGTCATGCAAACAGCACTGGATTCACTATCTACTGGAAGTAGTCCCCCCCCCCCCCCCCTGCAGATAGTAAGTTTAGTAGTGTGGGTGCTTATTAGGTAAGTATGTAGTTAACTTTTACATGGGCACTCACTTAGCCTATAGGCTATTAGTAGGTGTACTTAGTGTTCTACAGAATAGCAAGGGTAATGTTATGTATGGAATTTTGGGCTACATTAACCTATAGATTTTTCAATTCACCATGTTCTATTTTTTTTATTTTTTTTTAACATGTTGTTTTTTAGGTTTTTGTGCACGTTATTATTTAGTGCGTGTCAGTTTTGTTTGTGAGCCTTGTTTGGTTAGTGCGTGTCGGTTTTAGGTGTGTCTATATAGCGCTTGGATTTGTGCGCTGTTCAGATATGTGCGTGTCAGCTTGATTGTTTGCCTTGCATGTTTAATGTGCGTTCGCGTTTGAGTGTGCGTACATGTAGTATTCTGTTCAGTGCGCTGTTCACATGTGCACGTGTTGTCTTTTTAGCGTGCTTTTGTTTTGTGCGCATAGGCTGTTTAGTCAGATGTATGCTGTGAGCTCTTGGGATATACTCTTTGGTTTTACCCTTTGCGCCATCATGCTATGTCAGGTTATTTTCTTTTCTTTCTCTGTTTTGTTCTAGCTTTAGTCAGGATCCAGACAGTGGTAAAACCAAAATATTATCTGATAAATTTCTTTCTTTCATGGTGGCGAGTCCACAAGACTCGCCCATTTTGTG
This sequence comes from Bombina bombina, assembly GCF_027579735.1. Taxonomy (NCBI): domain Eukaryota; kingdom Metazoa; phylum Chordata; class Amphibia; order Anura; family Bombinatoridae; genus Bombina; species Bombina bombina. The sequence goes on from NC_069502.1 coordinate 1,048,402,311, forward strand.
TTAATTTTATTTTTTTTTTTAAGGCAATTTAAATATGCACCTCATTTTTCCCTGCTCCTTTTTCTTGCTCTTATCCTTTTCTACTTCTTGCTTGGCTATACGTCAGACTGGTTTACCAGGGAGGTGCGAGGGTTTTTAAGGGCTCTTGTTGTTTGGGGAATCTTTGCTTCCTCCTAGTGGCCATGAGTATAATTCCCAGGAGTATTGGCTCCTGGACTCTCGCCACTATGAAATAAATTTATTTATCAGGGAAGCATAAATTATATTTTTGCAATAATCTTCATTCACACAGCTTTATACATTCAACAACTTTCTGCAAATCCTTGTATTTTACGTCTTATTTAAGGCACACTAGGAATAAAGACTGCCAGATACATCAAAATGATTAAATAATAGAAAAAGAGTACAATATTAAATGTTTAAAATGATTTTACATGTAAAACATAAGGGAGAAAAAAAAGAGCAGATACATCAGAAAGCCTGGGAGATTGTAAAAATATTTCTCCAACATAGGTGTGTCCGGTCCACGGCGTCATCCTTACTTGTGGGATATTCTCCTCCCCAACAGGAAATGGCAAAGAGCCCAGCAAAGCTGGTCACATGATCCCTCCCAGGCTCCGCCTACCCCAGTCATTCTCTTTGCCGTTGTACAGGCAACATCTCCACGGAGATGGCTTAGAGTTTTTTAGTGTTTAACTGTAGTTTTTATTATTCAATCAAGAGTTTGTTATTTTGAAATAGTGCTGGTATGTACTATTTACTCAGAAACAGAAAAGAGATGAAGATTTCTGTTTGTATGAGGAAAATGATTTTAGCAACCGTAACTAAAATCCATGGCTGTTCCACACAGGACTGTTGAGAGCAATTAACTTCAGTTGGGGGAACAGTGTGCAGTCTCTTGCTGCTTGAGGTATGACACATTCTAACAAGACGATGTAATGCTGGAAGCTGTCATTTTCCCTATGGGATCCGGTAAGCCATGTTTATTACGATGGTAAATAAGGGCTTCACAAGGGCTTATTAAGACTGTAGACTTTTCTGGGCTAAATCGATTCATTATTAACACATATTTAGCCTTGAGGAATCATTTTATCTGGGTATATTGATATTATAATATCGGCAGGCACTGTATTAGACACCTTATTTCTTAGGGGCTTTCCCAAAGCATAAGCAGAGCCTCATTTTCGCGCCGGTGTGGCGCACTTGTTTTTGAGAAGCATGGCATGCAGTCGCATGTGAGAGGAGCTCTGATACTTAGAAAAGACTTTCTGAAGGCGTCATTTGGTATCGTATTCCCCTTTGGGTTTGGTTGGGTCTCAGCAAAGCAGATACCAGGGACTGTAAAGGGGTTAAAGTGTTAAAACGGCTCCGGTTCCGTTATTTTAAGGGTGTGCAATACTTTTAAGGCTTTAAGACACTGTGGTGAAAATTTGGTGAATTTTGTACAATTCCTTCATGTTTTTTCGCAATTGCAGTAATAAAGTGTGTTCAGTTTAAAATTTAAAGTGACAGTAACGGTTTTATTTTAAAACGTTTTTTGTACTTTATTATCAAGTTTATGCCTGTTTAACATGTCTGAACTACCAGATAGACTGTGTTCTGAATGTGGGGAAGCCAGAATTCCTGTTCATTTAAATAAATGTGATTTATGTGATAATGACAATGATGCCCAAGATGATTCCTCAAGTGAGGGGAGTAAGCATGGTACTGCATCATTCCCTCCTTCGTCTACACGAGTCTTGCCCACTCAGGAGGCCCCTAGTACATCTAGCGCGCCAATACTCCTTACTATGCAACAATTAACGGCTGTAATGGATAATTCTGTCAAAAACATTTTAGCCAAAATGAACCCTTGTCAGCGTAAGCGTGGCTGCTCTGTTTTAGTTACTGAAGAGCATGACGACGCTGATATTAATATCTCTGAAGGGCCCCTAACCCAATCTGAGGGGGCCAGGGAGGCTTTGTCTGAGGGAGAAATTACTGATTCAGGGAACATTTCTCAACAGGCTGAACCTGATGTAATTGCATTTAAATTTAAGTTGGAACATCTCCGCATTCTGCTTAAGGAGGTATTATCCACTCTGGATGATTGTGAAAAGTTGGTCATCCCAGAGAAACTATGTAAAATGGACAAGTTCCTAGAGGTGCCGGGGCTCCCAGAAGCTTTTCCTATACCCAAGCGGGTGGCGGACATTGTTAATAAAGAATGGGAAAGGCCCGGTATTCCTTTCGTCCCTCCCCCCATATTTAAAAAATTGTTTCCTATGGTCGACCCCAGAAAGGACTTATGGCAGACAGTCCCCAAGGTCGAGGGAGCGGTTTCTACTTTAAACAAACGCACCACTATACCCATAGAGGATAGTTGTGCTTTCAAAGATCCTATGGATAAAAAATTAGAAGGTTTGCTTAAAAAGATGTTTGTTCAGCAGGGTTACCTTCTACAACCAATTTCATGCATTGTCCCTGTCACTACAGCCGCATGTTTCTGGTTTGATGAGCTGATAAAGGCGCTCGATAGTGATTCTCCTCCTTATGAGGAGATTATGGACAGAATCAATGCTCTCAAATTGGCTAATTCTTTCACCCTAGACGCCACTTTGCAATTGGCTAGGTTAGCGGCTAAGAATTCTGGGTTTGCTATTGTGGCGCGCAGAGCGCTTTGGTTGAAATCTTGGTCGGCTGATGCGTCTTCCAAGAACAAGCTACTAAACATTCCTTTCAAGGGGAAAACGCTGTTTGGCCCTGACTTGAAAGAGATTATCTCTGATATCACTGGGGGTAAGGGCCACGCCCTTCCTCAGGATCGGCCTTTCAAGGCGAAAAATAGACCTAATTTTCGTCCCTTTCGTAAAAACGGACCAGCCCAAAGTGCTACGTCCTCTAAGCAAGAGGGTAATACTTCTCAAGCCAAGCCAGCTTGGAGACCAATGCAAGGCTGGAATAAGGGAAAGCAGGCCAAGAAACCTGCCACTGCTACCAAGACAGCATGAAATATTGGCCCCCGATCCGGGACCGGATCTGGTGGGGGGCAGACTCTCTCTCTTCGCTCAGGCTTGGGCAAGAGATGTTCTGGATCCTTGGGCGCTAGAAATAGTCTCCCAGGGTTATCTTCTGGAATTCAAGGGACTTCCCCCAAGGGGGAGGTTCCACAGGTCTCAGTTGTCTTCAGACCACATAAAAAGACAGGCGTTCTTACATTGTGTAGAAGACCTGTTAAAAATGGGAGTGATTCATCCTGTTCCACTAAGAGAACAAGGGATAGGGTTCTACTCCAATCTGTTCATAGTTCCCAAAA